>NC_047659.1:94070026-94402526 GCF_011762505.2 Arvicanthis niloticus | reverse complement strand
TCCACGGGTTTTTCAAACATCTAATATTATCAATTCTCAATGTCTATCTAAAGCAATATAACAACTTTAAATCCCACTATAAGCCTTTGGAATTCATGCATTTTCTAAACCACCAGTTATCTGTATGTTATGAGCCTTCAGGTTGCAGCTAGGGTGTATTGGGAATGTCAACTTGTTTTGCAATGGCTGTCATCTACATGAAATCTCATCCAGGATACATTTCCTCATCACAGAATCATGACCTGTTAGACCTACATAGGAACCTTTTACATATAAAGAACTTCTTTAGGAAGAAGGAGTGACTTTCCTGAATCCAAAATATCATTGTTAATGTACATAGTTAATGTACACTAGATATATGGACATTCTCATTTCTGCACCATATCTAGAATCCCATGAGAAGCCTTTAACATTAGCAGATGGGTTTTGGGATCATGACAGTCTTGACATGCTACAGAGCTGGAAAACAAATGTACCTTGTTTGTCTATGCTATGTGGGCATGGAAACTGTTCACCTGCTTTTTTCCAAACCAGACCAGAGTGCCAGCTTTCCGGTGCTTTTAAATTCTGCCTGCTAATCCCTTATTCCTTCACGTTTCCAAATCAAATTCAGACTTATCTCACTCTGTCTGAATGTGTCTCTTGATTGAGTGATGTTGGTTCAAGAAAAAACACGCAAATCAATTTAATGCAAATTCCCATTCACAGCCTGGTTGACCCATTGGGATACTGACAATAATAGATTGGAGTGCTTAATTCCTAAGGCATATGACTCATGGAAGGCTCAGTAATCAATTTCCATTGCAGCGACTGCATAATTTGTCTTTGGTGCTCTTGGGCTCTGGAATACCAAGTTCTCTCTCTCTCTCTCTCTCTCTCTCTCTCTCTCTCTCTCTCTCTCTTCCTCCCTCCCTCCCATCCTCCCTCCCTACACATCCTCTTCCAAATAGCAAAGCCCTTTCCGTGTCTCTGCAATCATTTCCTTATCTAAATTTCCATATGCTGCCCTGGCAAGGTGTCCTACCTATGAAGGATTTAGATCAATAAAAATAATTGGCATGTTTTGCCTCTAGTTGCAGATGCCTGGAATAGATTACTCTGCACTCTGGCAAACAGTAGCAAGATGAAATGAAGGCTGCTCACAGCTCCAGCCACATTAGTTGTTAACTCTCTGTAGCACAGCCAGTAGGGAGGGATCCTTATAGCAGGAACTCTATGCCCCAGAATGCCCCAATCATTTCATCTTCCTCTGTGCAGTGAAGTAAGGGGGGCAATATGCACCAGGTGACAGACAGATGTCCTTTTCTTTTCAAATGCCATGTTTTATGGAGACTATGCCTACCTTTGTCATTCTTTTTGGTGTCTCTTCTCCTTTGACAAAGCATTGTACTGATAACAGATTATTCTCTGGGAGTTCTCTCTGGTGAACAGTCAAGATATTTCTCTAAATTCTAAGAAATTTATCAAAAGTTAGGTCAGATATGTTTGTAGAAGACAAGCATTTGTCAGTAACTTTTTTTCTCAAGAACTAAGTCTTTCCCATCAGCATCAATCTTTTCTGGAGTGGATATGTGTCTGGTGTGTCCTCCTGTTGGCATTTCTCACTCCTCAAAAGACTGACTGGGGTGCCAAGCCATCTGTTCAGGCTGCAGTGGGCATGTCATGTGGGAAACAGCTTCCATGTCCTTCTAAACAAAGAGTAAAGCAATTAGGGACTGTTGGACTTCCCCATACCTCAGCCCCCTTCTGCATCCATCCCCCTAGTGGCAGATGAAAAGCTGACACTTAAAAGAAGAATCAGAATAAAAGGGCCCTGTTAGCCAACTCTCCCATTGTTGTTTTGAGTCTGTCCACATAAATTAAGAAGTCTGAAGAAAATTTTGGAAGTACAAAAAATGACATGCTTCTCAAATTTCAGTGGACCTCACTAGAGGAAAAAATACTTGAATAATCCCAGAATTCACACACACAGACACACACACAGTATGTGTTAAATATGTATATGGCAAATGAAATAGACTTAGAATTTATATGTAAACTCCTTAATACAGCTTAAAATATAGTGAATATAAATGTCAGATTTTTTTATGTACTTAATACAAGATATTTACGTGATATATTTTATGTCACACTTAGCATGGCACTATTCTATGCTATTAATGCTATTACTATGTGTCATCTGGCAGGTATCAAAAAGAAAATTTCCTATACATTTATATAATCAATTTAATACACCAAATTTTAAAAATCCATAAAATTATTCTATATAACAACATTGATCTAATGCAAAATTGAAAATAAAATTATTCTATTTTTTTATCACACTTAAAATTCCTTACTTCCCAATTTAGTTCTTTGAAATGGTATGTGATAGCACATAACTTATCATCTTGAAGTAACTTGTAAACCCAACATTCTTGAACAACCCAGACTGCACACAATAAGCACAACACCGAAGCCAACACACTTGTGTCATATGACTGTAGTGTTGACTATGTACACAACTCCTCCCTTTTAATCTGTGCATCATTTTAATATATCCATCAAGAAAATAGTAGTTTATTATTATATCAGTAGAAAAAACAAGTAAACATATCTTACCTTTGAAATTTTGCCTCTAAAATCAAGACACCTGAAAATCCACCACTAAACAACAAAGACACTGCAAACAGTAGTTGCTAGAATTTTCCAGAAGTGACAAAAAAGTTACCAAAAATAGAATGAGAATCAGATTAGAATTTCTTTGAAACATCAGCACTAGACATATAAAGGGAACAGACCAATACCCTCATGAGTCTAAAGAAAAGGTATTCTCCTTCCCGCTCGCCTTATACACTTGTGTGGGGGAAAAATCCAGGTTGAAAAGAAGTTTTCAAGCCTGTCACTGAAATATATCTCACCGACACCTTTCCTCGATGCTCCCAGAATATACAGTCCATCAATCTAGAGTTATAAACAATAATGACAGCAACAATAAGATATATGGTCCAGGAAGGTGGACCTGAATATTGGAGAGGAGAGAGTCCCAAATGCATGACAAGTCATGCCCACAGTGTAACTAGGCTGCTTGGTACTGGAGACAGACCTGCCAGAGATGTTATGGAGAAACAAAGGACACTGAGAGATTTTAATTCTTCACATTTAGGAAATCAAGTTGGTATTCTGTGGCTCCTTTTCATGTCTTATAAAATAGATGCATATGAAACTGGGGAAACAACTCAACGGTTTAGCATACTTTATGTTCTTCCAGAGTACCTGCATCTGGTGGCTCACAACTGCCTGTGACTCCAGCTCCAGGGAATTCAATGCCCTTTTCTGGTTTCAGAGGATACCTGTATATACATGTCATACACTCACACAGATGCAAATACATGGAAAAATAAAATTAAAGATAAAAATCTTAAAAAATAAAAACAAAGCCATTGTACAAGACATGTCTTAAATGTTGTATACTCTGTCCCAGCAGAGAAAAATGTCCTGGTATCACATTAAAAATTTTAGCTTTATTTAATTAAAGATACATTATAGTAGTTATGTTGAAAATCTATGGAGTAAATAGACTAAGACCAGTCAACAATAGGATCTAATATTCCACCTGATGAATCAAGAAGAAAGAAACATTCCTGTGCAAAGATAAATTCCAAATAAATCGGTTCAGAGTTAGTGTCTCTCTAGAGATAGAGAGGAAAGGTTAGAGTAAGGAATATTTTTTAAAGATCTTTTAGCTCAAGTTGGCCTAATTCTATGAAAAATGTTGTTTTGATTAACATTTTAAAATTTATTTTAATTTATGATGTTCTGATTGCAAGAATCCCTTAAGGACTGAGTGAGGTGAGCAAGATACAACCCAATGAAAACTGCATTGTCTTAGAAAATTTAAATTATTACAGCTTTCGAAAAAGTTCTTTATATCAATCCTGCATGGCCTTAGATATTGGATGACAATGTTTATCCATCACAGTTTGTTCTGTATGATTATCTGAGTTTTTGATGCCCAGGTTTATCCATCAGAGTTTGTTTCGTGTGATTATCCGTGTCTCCGATGCCTCAGCAATAGTTATGAGGAGAGATGTAAGACTTGTAACCTCATGTGTAAATGTCAGAATGACTGAGATAGATTCAAGAGCAGAGTTCATAGGAGGAATAAGTTTGAACATGCAAGTGAGGTTAATAAGAAGATTAGAATACAGACAGGACAAAGGGAAACAGAAAAGGAATCTGCGGTCTTCTCTGGATTCAGCCACAGGAGACATTCCACCTCAAAAAAATGTAGGAGAAACCACAAAAGCTAGGTCAAAAGACATTAATGTGGTATATTCAACCTTAATACTCTGAAGACTCTCCCCCAAGCAGCAATATTTCAGTAATCTAGGATTGTCTGGTTTAGTAAGAATCCATTCATATTAATTGGTTTTAAGAGAACATTTACATAATATGATAAATGCCATTCATTATCTGTGTGTTGGATCTATAAACCAAAGCATGGAAGACTTAGTTATAATTTATTTTTAAATCAAGCTTTGACATTTACAATCTTTTCTGTAACTATAATTAACAGATTTCATAGGAGATGAAAGAGCCTCAGTAAATTTAGTAAATTCTTCATCTTTTCCAGCAGATACAATAAATCCTGTCTAAACACTCATTCTTTATTTCTTGATTTATCAGCTCTAAAGCTATGAAGTAAACAATAAAATTAATGTTAAGTGATTACCTCATGGTAGTGGTTCTAGAGACAGGAATACTAGAAATTCATATTTGTGTATTATTTGGGTAGTAAACTAATGTAGCCAAGAGCTATTGTGGGAGACATGTGAGTATTCCATTGCCTGCAAGTGTGCTCTTTCCTTGGGGTTGGATGAAGCCATTGCCATTCTGAAGTAGAGCAATTGTGGTTATACCCACAAGACCCTCAGAGGATCTGAAACAAGGCCTATTACTATCATTCCAATGTAGGGAGAGAGGAGACAGATTCAGCAGGCTTTGGGACACCCTTAACAGTCCCCTCCCCTCCCTGGAGTTTCACAGGTATTTAGGAATCCATTAGGATAAGGCTTTTTAGAAATGTAGCAACTAGAAATATGCTCAGAAAACATTCCCATGCCGTAGGTTTTCATGGGTTGCCCATGCTGTGGGTGGACTCATCTGTGATGCAGTTGTCTGTGAGTTGCCCAATAGACTTTCCAGTAGCTTAGCGGTTTTTGAATTGGCAGTCCTCCTATAAGTGACTCCAAGAAACATTGGCTCACCAAAGCAGGATGTGTAATCTTCTTTTTGGTCTGTTGGTATCCTTTCTCTGGGGTAAATAGACATTTCTCTAAATCTCTCCCAGAAAAATTATGACACATGGGCATGGACAACTTAATCTGCTCTTTGTCTCCAAACCGTTAGGAGTTTTTCAAATTCTCCCAGTATCTTTGTCATCTTAGTCAGAGACACATAAAAGAAGTAAAAGAAAGATAAAACCTTAGACCTATCTTTACTTAAACCAAGGGTGGACAAATAATTTAATGGCTTAAGTAAGACGTGTTCAGAGTATTTCAATATTCATACCTGATGGGAACTCTATAAACTTAATTTTAAAAATTCATATAAGATTTAATGTTTACATATTTGTTGTAACCTGTGTATTCCATGCTTGTTACTCTTTGGAAAGGTAATTAGACACATTATGGGTGGGTGAGAATGCAGGACATGGTGTAAAATGCAAGTGGCCAGAGGGGAAGGAGCATAGCCCAGTGTAGTATTACAGTGGACTACTACATACCCAGCAAGCATGGGGTTACCCTCCCTCTGATCATAGAAACCTATAAAACTCCTGTGGAGAATAGCTTTCTTTTTCCTTTTAGTGATGGGAATATAACCACTATACAATATAATCATGGCAGCTCATAGCTGAAGGCCCTCTGAGAATCCGACAATGAGGATGCTATAGACACTGGGCAGTCTAACATCCAACCATGGTAAAATGCTTTAGATTCTAGCTATAAAGATACTATTCTGCCCATGAAGAACAAACCATGGGCTAAGAATGCTGCCCACCAGCTACCTCATTACCCAGAAAGGTTTTCTGCTTCAAGAGAATCGAATCAGGACTACTTTATGAATGAAGATTTATTTTTCTCATGTAAGAACCATAGAGGTGAGCTAGATATTGGTGATTTCTGGCTTTTTACTTGTGTCTCTTTAATATGTTGTATTTGGCCCACAGGCTCTCAATTTGTGAAAGTAGGTGGCTTCCGGGTAGCTTGCTTGCATTCCAGGCAGAAGAAAATGAGCTAGGCAACGATTGTGCTTCCTGTGCTGAGAAGCAGACTTTCTAATGAAAGGGCCAGGATTTCTCCTCAGCTTATATGCTGAGACTGAGTCACAGCCACCATCCTCCTCTGTGCACTTACATTAGTCTGAAGAAATAGGTCCAGGTCCACATCTGGTTGAGACAAGCCACAGTTCAGTAACTGGGGTCAGATCCTAACTCACAGATGACTGTTTACTCATTGAGGGGTGGATACTTAGAGGGCAAAAAGCTGTGACAAGGTGGCATCATGTCCTCTGGATCTCGCCATTCTACCTAAGACTGATGAGCAAGCACCTTTCTGTATAAAAATGCTCTGGATGTCTATGCCTGACTTTACCTTTTCCTCTGCCTCACAGGCAAGGGTCCACAAATGAATCTCTACTCATGATTTGTCTTGATCTACTTATTAACACAGAATGACATTTGACAAGGAAAATCATGTGGTTGACAGCTAGCCAAGACTGACACAGTTTTCTGAGGTGAGGTAGAAGAGCACAGGAAGGGGGGTTAGCTGAGATTGTAGCTGAGTGCAGGAGACCATCTTTTCTTCTCCATGAATGAAAATGGACAGCTACTATAACCTATCAATATTGATTTATAGTCCTTATAGACAGGAGGGACAACAGAGAGTCTGTGAAAACCCTTCAAATTAGCATTGGAAAGACATCTCGTATTATCTGATAATAGAGAGAGAGACAGAGAGAGAGAGAGAAATGTGGTTATTTGATACAATTGCCCAGTATATCTGCCACCAGATCAGTTGCAGTTTGCTGACAGTGAATCTCTTTCATGATCTAATAGCCACCTGCTATAACTTTCTATGTAAAGTCAATGAGCTCCGGTATTTGAATTGTGAGCTTTCAAGAGCCTCATATGTGATTTTTTTTTCATTGCATTAACTTGTAAGCAGATAGATAGGGTTTTTGTAATGTGGGGTAAGTGTGGTCTTGCTTTTTGATGGAGTTTCAACAATAGGAGCAGTTTATTACACCCTCCAGCTACATCCCTATCGGAGATGGTATAGTAATGAGAATTTTAATACTTATTAACCTCATGAATTTTGCAAACTGATAAAATTGAAAGGAGAAACATCTACCGTGCATCGCCGAGCCTTTATCTAGTGGCTCTGTGCCCAGCATGTTAAGGATAGGATTGTTTCTACCATTGAAAAGTTAAAGAATAATTTTGAGATCTTACTTTCTTTTTTGACACAAATCCTTCTATCAAGTATTGCTCTTGTCATCCAACTTGGATCTTACAACAAAGCCATACATTGTTTAAATAGCAATTCACCCTGATTTCCCGTGACTAACAAATGTCTCATATCAGACAGTATGGGATCAAATATGGGCCTGCTTATGTGCATAAGTTATGTGCATAACTTTAAACTAAAGGTATAATAGGAAGGTACATGGATAAAAAGCCTTGGGTATGAAGGAGAAAGCCTAGACATGATTGTATAAACTGGTTAATGATTTTTAATTTTAAATTTGGAAGCAGTTATATCTAGAGGAAAAAAGTATTCTTTTTGAGATCCCTTTAGAAGCTTTGTAATTATATTGATAACAGCAAGCGAGTAGATAATGGCTCTGCTGGTCATTTGGTCTTGGGTAAAGATGTTGATCAGAGTCAGCTACTTTGTTTTCTTTATCAGAAGATAGCATTCCTTATTATAAAGTTTACTCAGCACCCCTCAACATGTAGTGACGTGCAATCCTGGAAATGCATGGGCTCAGATTCGAAGGTAGTAAACGCAACAGGCAACAGGGAATAATAGGCAAGAGCAGGTTTCAGGAAGGGTACATGGAGAGGAAATTACTGACATGAGACATGGAGAGATGAGGTAGAGATACTTCTTAACCAATATTAGCGAGCATCTCGCTGAAGTTAGGCCTAGGTGGTCAGTTACCACCCAATGAGAGGGTAGGAACACCTGGTCTGACTAAACAGCTAAGGCCATCAGGTAGCAAAGGTACTGGAATTCTCCTTTAGTTGACAGCAGGTTTCTTGCAATGGCTGTTTTGGGTGTGTAAAAACAGAAAATGTGGTCAAGGTCAAGTCTTAGCCTAACAGAGGCCTCAGAGGAGCCAAATCAAATTTGTCAAGAAGAATACGATTTAACAAAATAAAAGAAGCAAGAAGACTAATGCTGTGGTCCTTCCTGATGTCTGAAAAGCTAGGCTGATGAGTCCCAGAGAGCCTCATTTTCCACCGGCAACACAAGCCATCTTGTAATCTAAAATTCCCTTCCTCCTCACTCCCGAATCTTGGTCCTCTCAAGACTGAGCAAAGGTAACATTTACTTAAGAAAGAAGAGCTCAAATAAGAGTCAAGACAGAAAACACAAAAGGATGGAGTGCACATGAGGTGGAAGGGAAGATGTTTCTCCTACTTAACCCCAGTGGCCAGGGCACTTACCAGCTGCCGGAGCTCTGGCTCTCTATGCCCTTTTCCAACCTTCCATTCTGGTTTGCTGTTGCCTTGAAAATACAGACTGCAACTTTGTTTCTAAGAGAAAGAGAATGAATTCAGGATCCTCACGGAAGGAAATGGTTAATGGGACCATACTATGCTGCATTCATAGTCAAGTAGAGAAGTATTGCATTTGTATTTGTTCTCACCAGGGCTCAACCAAGACCACTACAGTTATTCTCCCTGCACTCAATCTCACACATTCCTGTTCACTTAGAGCTTGACTTCATGTGGTATATCCCGCTCTGGCAGCCAGCTAGCTTGTGACGGTCAACAGTGCACCAAGCACACCATGCTAACGTGGAACTCTAGGAGTGAAAAAGACCACTCTTCTTATAAGAAGTTGAGAAGACCGGGATGCTAATATTCACTCCAAATGGGCTGGGCATACCTGCCTCTTTTTGCCTTATACAGAAGTAATGGATTATGGCAATTAGGGAGTATTCCCGCATAACTGTGGGAGACCTGTTCTCCTTGCCAAGCCTCTGAGCAAACCTACAACTGCAGACCCTGTCTCTGTTATCTGCTCAGCTACCTATGGGCTACAAAAGAGACTTCCCATTCTAGCTGCTTCAACTCCAATGTTGAGTCTCTGAAACTTCCCAGACACTCATATAGGGTTGATTTAAAAAAAAAAAAACAGACAGTGTACCGTTTCACATACTCCTGCCTAACTGCACAAAATTAAAGCTGGATGGGTGGGATTCACACTTTACCCACTTCTTATAGCAAGTATTTGCAAACCTGCACACATATAGGCTCCATGGATCTTTTCTGGGATGCATTCAGAATGCTTTATGCTAACTGGTTTATATTATAATAAACACGGTAAGCTTTCGAAAGTGATTTAAATTTACAGTGGATTTCTAAAAATCAGTTCAGTTTAATTGCCAATAATATCTTGGTAATACTATAGTCTGGAGTGAGAAGGAAAAACTGTAGGTTAGAACCACACCTATAAGGAAACATCTCTGTATGCTCATTTTACTCAAACACTAAAAACAGGCAGCCAGGGGATAAGAATGCAGAAACCTTGAGCAGGATAATGGGATTTCTCTTAATTTGATTTGCTATGGAGAACAGGCCTGTTTAATACATCCATGTGGAGTTGCTGTTTATATTTTGGTTTCTAATTAGCATAGTCATTTTGAAGCCTCTAGCTGACTTCCCCTCCCATATAAATCTAATTTGGCCTTGAGGAGGGTTATTAGAGCAGAGAGCACATAGGGAAATGTCTGCCAAACAGCAGGCAGACTTAATGGCTGTAGGCTAGGCTGAGGCCAGCAGCCAGCCCAAGTGAGGTGCTGCAAGCAGGGCCAGGGGCAGCACCCACACCACACAACCACACCAGCCACCTCCACCCCATCTGCCCAAGCCCACCCCACCTCACACTGGTTGCTTGGCCAACACAACTTCAGAATAAAAACGGATGATGCTGAGGGGCCATGAAAGCTATAAAGCAAAGATTTAAAATTGATTTTGAAAGTTTCTAAACTAGGCCACAGAATGGATGGTCTGTGCTGAGGTAAATGCTTAGTCTCCCTCCTAAAACTCCTTGTAAAGAGTGACATTTCAATTTTCCCTGGCTTTGGGGAACTTGATTTTTTTTTAACAGCTCTACAACTCAGCTTGTGAGAAGCACCTCTAGCAGTGATAATGAAGTGTACGGAAAAGGGATATGGACAACATTGATAAAAAGTCTCTAATCCTTATTCTCTGTGAAAAATAGTCTAAAGGCAGATTCTATCCCAAAGGGGAAGAAAGAAGAATGTTAAACATGACTTGCACCGACCTATTTCTCACCAAGCAATCGGGCCTCAAGTACATTTTGACTAAAATGTTGTTCACAAAGATCAGCAAAGGACCTAAATACTCTATAAAAAGGCATTGAAGTCATCCTTTAAGCATACAGCTGTGTGATGGCCTGAAAGAAAAGAGATAACAAGGTTATTCTGGAAGATTCCAGGGTCTCACAACATTGATCCAGCAGGCCCTTGACAGGATCTCTATTGTCGATGCAGATTCCACCTACCTAGTCTCTGCTTTCTTTTTAAAGGTTGGGAAAGCAGTTACTATAAACTAGACAGCTTGCTCATAAAGGTCATGGAAATTCTGATGAATGTAACTTAATGCAAAACTTGTCCCTACTGCGAGGAGAATGATCAGAATCTGCTTCAACCAGAACAATGAGAAGAATTACAACTCCCCAAAGAAGGCACTGAAAAGTCTCATGGATTCAACTTCAGAAAGATGCACCTCTGTCACTCCTGTATACTCTGTATTCTATTTAAAATCCAATAGTTTAATGAGTCCTGGCACTGTTTCAGGTTACAGGGAATCAGCTTTATGTGTCCCATAGCAAAGAGCTACCTCATAGAGACAGAGAGGAGAGATTTTGTTTAAACTCATACATATATACAATCTATCTTCCTCATATTCATCCACCACCACCTCCTCCCAGTTTCACCACCACCTATGCCCCCAAAGTATCCTTGTTTCCCTCCCAATGTCATATCTTTTTATAACTATTATAATCCAGTAAGTCCAGTTTGTATTTCTCATATGCATATATGAGAGAAAGGATTATCCAGTGGGAAACTTGCCAATGGCTTCCCCCTCACAAAAACTAGTGACTCTCCCTGCTTCAGCAACCATCAACTGCCATTAACATCTTAACTAGTGACCGTGCATGAGTAGACCTCTACATACACACACACACAGACATGCATACACACACACACACACACTCCATTCTAGAATTTTTAAATATTTTTGATCTTATGGAGGTCTTGTATGGGTAACCACAGTTGCCATGAGTTTGTGTATGTGACAGCAATGTCATGTCTGCAGGCCAGCCTACACCAGCATCTCTCCCATCTTCTAACTCTTAAATTCCTTTGGCTTCATATTCTGGGTTGTTTTGTGAATCATGAGAGGAGACTAGACATAAACATTATTGTAGGCTTAGATTTTTTTAAAACCTACTTTTAATAAGGGTTTTCAAATGCCTCAACCCCTGTTCTAACCCACCATCCAAAGGTGGGGGAGAAAAAATGGCAAAATAGGACAAGGGGATATGGACTTGTTTAGAAGTAGTTCTTTGAGGTGATCCCAATCTCCATTTGTCAGAATACCAGCAGTGCAGTTTTGTAGTATCAGGATACCAAACACGAATCAATATTGGTGGCACAAACCAGCAGAAACAGCCAGGCCTCTGCCAAACTGGCACAGGTCATCAGGAGTGACCAGGACCAGCTGGGATGCCAGGAGAAGTTCTCTGTCATGCCAGATGTGAGACCAAGAAAGCATTGCAAGGCTAGCTATGCAAGCATGCCATCACTGTCCCTTGAGTCCTATTTATACTCTTTCTAAGCATCACGTGTCTTCCCACAGGTCTTGCCTCAGCAAAACACCACATGAGTCTGTATCACATGACATATCCAGAAACTTCCACCTCACACTATATCTATGGCAGAGCACTCACAGTCTCTTGTCCTCAGCCTTTATAAGAGTACTGAGTTTCTGCAATAAGAAACTTTCTGACCAAAGTCGAGAGCAGCAAAAATCTGTAGATATAAACATAAACATTTGAAAGAGGGCTGGACAACATGACAATTTAACACAATATCAATAGATTTTCTCCTAGGATCCATGGCTTCCCTCGCCTGGGGCTTTAACCAAGTATACAGCGTTGGGCATGAATTATTCTCCTGTGGAGCAGGCCTCATGTCTGATTCATATCTAAATCTAGAGATCAGTTGGTTTTCCCCATAAACAGTCTTGTCACTATTGTGCCAGTGGGCACATCTTACCTGGTCATGAAAGTATAGAGGAGGAATCCTAGGAACGGAATGTTTGAAGCTGTAGGACAGTGACAGAGATGGAGAAAGAGGTGGGAAGGGAACCGTGAACCAACTGATGTATGAATTCAGAAGCTACATGGAAACCCATGATCTTGTAACCAAGTAATAAAAAATAGGGCATAGTAGAACAAAGCAAAGGGCGTAGTAGAACACTTGATATTAAAGACTGAGTGAGTGTGAGTTGCAAATAGAGGACGGAGGGGCTTGACATGTAGGGTAGGAGGTAAGTTAATCAAACTAAGAAAGTATGAAGTCATCTTATTAAATCTCACTACTTCATAAGCTAATCAAAGCATTATTTAAAAAAAAAGGTCAAGGCATTTGGACAAAGGTATCCTGCACATAAATGCACACTACTAGTCTTGAAAAATATGGATTATCAAGTGAAGATCTCAATGCCAGGCACACAGTGACTCCTTGTGAGTTACTAGTCAAGGATGAGTCACACAACACAATACAGGTTATTGACATTGTTCCTAGGCATGCATCAAAACTAAATGTTAAGTCTGTATTTGCTGAATACACTGCACACTTGGGACACGGAGAAAGCAGTCTTGAACTGACCAGGGGACTAGTCACTGGCCAACTTTCACAGCACTGGGAAGTGCTGTCCAGCCTGTACATTCTCCAAAGCCACCGAATCTTCGCTTTTCCAATAAGCAAAGTTACTCCCTATGTTGTACAGTCCTATGCCCATGAGTTCGGTCCCTGTCACCCTCTTTCTGCTCCTTTCCATTGGCAGAACGATTAGTGTCTAAGTGTAAAAGTTGCTTAATAAATCTTTTATAGGGGGCTTTACTAAAGGAAAGTCCTAAGTAATGGCACTTAATGTAATGAAGTAAATGGATGCTTGTCAGTTGGTGAAGTTTTATAGAGAAAACATAAAACAGGGTGAAATGGGCAAAGAATGAAGAAGAGAGGAACATTGCCATCTACACTGGGAAGACATGGAATTCTGACAGTGAGTAAACAAGCATGTCAGTAGGGTTCTACAACACAGCAGCCAGAGTCAGGGGAGGAAGCAGAAGGCAGTGGGTGACAGTAAAACATGGCTTGCTGGCCATTATATGGGCTCTGGATTGCACTAGAGAGTGGAACATTATCATATGTTTTGAAAAGCAACAGACTTTAAAGTATGACTCTTGCTGTGATGAAAATAAGGTACAGGAATGATGTGGAAACAAGAATTGGTTAGGAGGACTATGAAATCAGTCCAGCACTGGTGGTCAAGTCGGAATAGCCTTGAGCATATCAGCTGTGCAAGCCAGGAAGCAGCTAGGCTCAGGACCCATCTGAAGGTGGAATTTGAAGGACTCACTGATGTCCTGGATGAATGCTTGAAGTTTCATTTTTCAGAAGAAGCTCATGTAAATGCCTTGGGCCTTTCTGATTGCCTCTATCCCCCAGCCAACTCTTGATGGTGAACCCCCAGCCAAATCACACAGCAAGAGCAAGACAGTTTCTGTCCTGCATTCCCTCTGAACTGAGCACAGAGGTTCTTACTCTAAGTACTTGGCTTCACAGTGCTGATGTCCAGCTGGCCAGACCCAGATACACTTAACTTTAATAGTTACTTTATTGTACTTGTCTTCAATCACAAGTAAGTATTTTTAAAACTCTGACAAGATTAAAAATAGTTATTGAATAATTACTTGAACTGTGCCTAGTAGAGTACTTGATTTTTATATAGTATGTAATAATAATACCTTTCAAACACTGAGCAACATGCATGCATGCACGATAGGCTGATGTACATTTTATTAACACATTGAGTTAACTACACAGACGCTACATAGTGTTTTCCAATGCTTAGGATTAAGGGATCACCCTGCTGCTCTCCTATGAAATTATCTGAATTAATGATACTTGTGACAGTCTTATTCCCAGGAGAGCATGTTCACAGTCAGTATACAACCTTGGAGGATACAACTGGACCAATAGCAGAGCCCTGGGAGTGAAGTTGGAGGTAGCTTTTTGTTATTATAACTTTTAAATATTTTAATGAGTATAATACACATTTATGAAGTATGTAATTATCATTCAATTCAGGTATTGAGGTTCTCTAGATGAACACAACCAATAGAATGAATATATAGTAAAATAGGATTTATTAGATTAGCTTACACAATCCAGTCTTAGTAGCCCAGACATGGTTGTCTTTACACTGGAGAGGCTGGCTGGAGCTGATCTACAGCTGAAGGATTTCTGGAGAGTAATGGTATTCATTCCAAGTTGTAAGGCTGAAGAAATTGGTTCTGATGTCATAAAAAGATGGCAGCAGTGGGGGCAAGAGCAGCAGCAGCCTCAGCAGAGTAGATGACTTGCCAGTGAGACCCAAATGCAAATAGGCAAAAAGGAAACACTCTTCACTTGCCCCTCCTTCCATCTAGGCTGCTGGCAGAAGGTGTCACTCACCATTAGGTTAGGTTTTCCTATTTCAATGGCCTATTCAGGAAAATCTCTCACAGCTTCACCCAGAAGCTTGTCTTATAGTTGTCTTCTGAGCCAGTCAAGTTGAAAACCAAGATTAGCCATCAAAATCTTAAAAATGCATATTGATCGAATCAGGATACTACTATTCCTATGCCTTCAATCATTTCTGTGTATTAGAAGGCATCAAATGCCTATCTATGTCTACTTTGATATGTATAATTAATTGTATCTATTGACACCATGTTGGGCTGCAGAACATTAGAACTACTTTTAGCTTTGTTAACTGTACTTTGCTGTTCTCCTTTCCCTCTGCTTCTCCCTCCACCACCCCTGCTCCCTCTCTCTGTTCCCAAAATCCCACCCCTGTCTCTCTCAAGTTCTTTTACCATATCTACCACAACCAGCCTCTATTCTATCCCCCATGCTATATGAGCATCACTTTTCGTTTCTAGTAACGAGCATTACTGCTAAAAAATTAGCACCGTAAACATATTGATAGTATCATCCAAGTCCCAAAGTACTTGGCTGTAAAACTCTCTATGGGTTTTACAAATATGAAATATCTGTAAGTAAGAGGCATTGGGACTAAACATAAGAGATGCACAAAGATACACAGCATTGACAAGGATGTGAATCTTACAGATTCGTTTTCCAAACAGTAAATTAAAATAAATATGGAACATGTGTATATGCATGTGAATACTAACTTCCATTTAGAGCACATATCTCTGCAAAGTGCTTTATTAATTACATGGACTTCTATAGAGTGGACTGATGTGATCTACTTAAGGATTGATCCATTAATAGGCACTTAAGCTGATTGTTTTGCTTTATCTATAATGGCTCACTCAACTATGTATCCTTACATATATGCATAAATTTCTTCTAGTTTGTATGGAGAATTGGCTTCAAAACAGCTTGAGGATATCATGACCAATTATATAAATAGCATATTATTCACACACAACCTAAGCACATTGTCCCATATGTTTTTAAACATCTTTTGGCAATTCACAATATATAGCACAACAAAACTGCTATATAAGTAGTCATTTTACTCTCTTATTTAAGAAATAATGACAATAGAAACAAGTCATAATAGAAACATGTTAAGCAGAGATGTATTTTTTCAACACGTTTTTATTTTCTGGTTTATTCAACAAGTAAATGAAGAAACTGGATTCAGAGGGCCGTGTAAAGGGCAGGGTAGAGGCTGTGCAAGTACTTCTGTAGGATTAATTCCTACAAGTAGAGCAGAATGTGAAAAATGTGGTACTTTAGTTGTTTTAAAAGATTAGCAAAATTTGCTAATTGATTTTACCTAAAGTTTCTATTATCTCTCATCTCTGTAGCGTTTTTGTGCTAAACTCACCCCATGCAGATAAAAATGTGATAGTTTATTCAATGAGAGGAAAGTGTTGCATCTTTATGCTCAGAAATTATTTTAAAAAATTGAAGAGGTATATTCCTTTAAAACTGCTCATTCACACTATCAGGGTATCAGCTTTTTTTTTCCAAGCAGACATTTAGTTGGTAATGCTGTTGATGGTTCTTATCACATAGAGACACGAATCCTAACCAGTGTTGTTTACAGAGGATGCAGCCCAGGAGATACAACACATCTACTTCATCCAGAGGAGCTGCAGCTGCCCAGGTGTGAACATGCTTGTTCATTTCCCACACACAAGTGGAGTTGAGATGCCACTAATGGAAAGTAGACACAATACGCGTGGGTCACCTTTACATAGAAGCTGCAGCTTTTGTGCCACACAGTGTTTTATACCACTCTAGCCATGTGGCTTTGAGACCTGTATACCTGCTCAGCTATTTGCTTCTCACCAGCCCAGAGTAGACATGGGCATCTCAATATCACACACTAACCTTAACTAATTTCCAAAAGGGGTCCATGTCAGGTGTCGACCACTCTATACTTTAATTTTTGAGTCAGAGTCTCTCTCTGAACCTTATCCAGCTTAATCTGGCTTGCCAAATCTCCATGGAGGTGTCTCTCCTCCTGCCTCCTCAGCACTGGGATTATAGGCACATGATGCTGTGCATGGCTTGTTTAGTGGATACTGGGAATACCAACTCAAGGGCCCATGCTTATGCAACTAATGCCCCACTGCTAAGTCATCACTTCAGCCTATTTTTGTAATTGTAATGATCATTCATTTGTTTCTCATATCTTCAAGTTCTGAAACTTCTGGTCCTTTTGTGTATTTAATTCATTTTTTATTAACTTACTTTGTGTTAATTGCTACCTCAACAAACCCCATACAAAGATGTTGTGGATAGCCCTGGCCTTGTATTTTGATACTAATTATCCTTTCCTGTGAAGGGCTGCAGAGAAAGTATGAGTCATTACACAAGTGATTTCTAGTGAATCTTCTGCCCATCTTAATTTGTAAAATAAAGACTGGAGCCAGTGATTGGACAGAGGAAGGGGAGGTGGAGATAAAAAGGTTGGTGGGAAGAGAGCAGGGGGGAGGATGACTGGAGGAAGACATTGGAGGAGGAAGACAATGATGGAGACAACTAGGAAGAGAAGAGAGAGAGGATGACTGGGGAGAGGAGAGGAGAGGAGAGAGAAGAAGACAGAGGACGAAGGAGGAGGATGACTAGAAAGTAGGAGGAGATAGAAGGACAAACATAGGGTCTGGAAAACCCTCAAGTTATAAGGGTCTCATAGCTGGGAACAGAGTAGTGTAGGGTGAATCTGCCCATTCTAAGCTTACAGAATATATTCATAATTACTGAGTTGTGTTTTCATTGACCAGTCCTATTTGGATTGGAAATTTAAATATCCCCCACTACACAAAGACACATTTTAGAGTTGAATATTTATTTTTGACTTCTTCTCTAAGAAAGAATGAAGTTTCACACACTTCCCTTCTTCACACTACTATAAACATGACCTTAAAAATATATATTCTCGTTTTATTACTTTCTGAATGGGATTAAAATTTTGGACAAGAAGCCTAAATTGTTTTATAAGTGATTTATTTCCAAAGAACCCCTTTTATTACCTTGTTAACTAATAGTGCATTACAATGTGTCCAGACTGTAACACTGAAATTTTTATATTTAGTTGTTTATGCAATCAAGTTTTATATTAGAGAATGCTTGTTAATTACTCTAATGATATCTAACCTTCTTTGGGTTTACTTGTATATCCAGTTTCTACGAGAACGTATACTAACATCACAGTCTGGTTGGTTTTGAATAATTTTCATAAAGGTTTGGCTTCTGCTGGTAAGAAGTTCCTAATATCAATGGCAGCTTCCCTTCTTAATGCTCTGTAATGTAGACGTGCTGTGACAGTGTTTATTTCAGAAAAGAAAATGACTTCTCTTCATTTGTTGGGTGTGTTTTTTCTGTCACTATATCATTTGCTTTAGTTTCTTTCTTTGTCATTTCATTGAAAGGCTCTCATTGCCATGTTTCTTCTTTACATTTGTGTCTACTATTTCAGAAATTTTTTCATCAAGACTGTTAACTTTCATAATCACATTATCCACAAGTACTTAGGCATTGAGTTTAATTTTTTTCTTTCACTGTTGCTCCCAGAGTCTGAGAAATAATAATATTCATCCACATCCTTCAGAATTTGAGAAGCACGGAATAAACCAGTGTTGTATCTAAAATGATCTATGCTACCTTCATACTTAAATAATTTTGATATACAGTTATATACTCAATCATTTTTCTAAGAACTGTTTTTGAGTACTTGTTATTGCCTCCAAGGAAATAATCAATCAATATCTTAGTTTGCATCTTTAGAAAGCAGAATTTAACTGTATAAAATATGATATATTATTGAAAGCATAAAGCCATGGCAATAAAAGTGAGCAGTGGTGGTACAGCAATGAGAGAGGAGTCAAAATTCAATGCCATGAGTTTCTGTGCTACCACCACCAGTGAGCAAGCCATGGGAAATGAACAGATATTTGGCACAAATTTCTCAAGAGGGCATGCATGAGTTACATGAATCTTTGAACAGTGATTACATAAGGTCTCTATGGGGAAAATTTATCCTCCTGCGAGCTAGCTCTCTTACACTATTGAGGGCTCTGTCATCTTACCACTTGGTCAAGGAGAAAGCCAGTTCCTGAGAACCTTGTATGGAATTACCAAGCCCAGAAGTGTAAGAGTGTGTGGGGACAGAGAGAGATAGAGATAGAGATAGAGATAGAGATAGAGATGAGAGAGAGAGAGAGAGAGAGAGAGAGAGAGAGAGAGAGAGAGAGAGAGAGAGTTTATATAGCTTCTGTGCCCACCTATACTTGGAACATCTCCAGGTTAAAACCTCCTATACATTTGTAGCAAATGTGCAACTTGGTCTTCATCTGGGTCCCCTAACAAGTGGAGCAGGGGCTGCCTTGTCTCTGTTCCCTGAAACTGGATCCCCTTCTCTTAGCTGGACTGTCTGGCTGAGCCTCAGTGGAGAGGATATGCCTATTCCTGTTGGAATGAGATGTCCTAAGGTAGGGTAGTACACAAGGAGGGATCCTTTTCTCTGAAGAAGGGGGGCGGGCAATGGGGGGATTTTGAAGGATAGGACTTGGAAAACAGGAGGGAGGTGCTATGATCAAGATGTAAAGTGAATAAAACAAAACAAAAAAAGGAGCACCTAAATTATGTCCTCAGAAGGAGTCTAGTATCAGATTTCATTGGCTAGATCTCAGGGGTTAGTATTTTATCCCAGGATTAGCATTTTTATGGTTGTAAATTTTATTTACTCTTATCAGTTTATGAGAACCAAAATGCTCACAGGTGTTTATTATGCTTTCAAGTAAAATATTCTCTATCTTTGATTTGCTGTCACGGGTCCTGATTTCAACATTGCTGACAGTTGATCTATTGAATTATAGAAAACTTTAAATTTCCACTTTTGCTTTTTTTCCTGGAGTATATAGGACTTTTTCCAATGTCTTCAGTTTGTGTTTTGCAGACATAGACCCTGAAATAGGAATTCATATTCACACAATTTCTTTAAAATATTCCCAGGAGAAATGAGTAAAGAAGTGGAATAAACAATCCATGGCCAGAGATAAAGCCAATTCAGGAACCACTGAAGGCTGCAGGAAAATGAAAGTCTAGGTCTCCTGCCTCACACTGGCCAAACTTTGATAGGTAACTTCTATTCTACTCACTAAGCAGGCTACTGCACAGAAGCCAGGGAGTGAACACCCAGATGCTTCCAGCTTTCTGTGCCTGCATTTGAGCATTTGAAAAATGACAGTTCTGTGAACAAGAGCTGCAGGCACAGGCTTTGTGTAACATCTCATCACATCTAAGAGATGCTCAAACAACAACAACAACAACAAAAACAGCAAAAGGAATCTAACGGACCTGGATGGAGTGTTGTTGGTTGTTGGTTTCCACTATAGACCTCTTCATTGCTGTGTACAGCAACAAGATGTTTCCCATGTAAAGAATATATAACTCCTAGGGGAAATATCTGGATTCATAGCTTGGTCAGGAACTGATAATTATCTTGAAGAATAAAAGTGGAACTGAAGTGTGTGTGTCCACATGCACACACTAGACAATAGTGATTCTTATTACTATCAACTTTTCCTGTGAATAGCTAATGCATTTTAGTCAACAGTGTAACAGTGTTAAGAAACCAAAACATGTAAGAGTCAATACATTTTATTTCCAATTTTTCTTTTCTTTAATAATTGTTTTAATTGATATATGATAAATAGATAAATAGATGAGAGATTATAAGAAATATGTGATAGATAATAGATTGACAGTTGATAGATAGATAGATGCATATAGACATACATAGTGACAGATAGATACATAGATAGATAGATACATAGATAGATACATAGGTAGATAGATAGATGATAGATGATAGATTAGACAGACAGAGAGAGAGAGATGAAAGATTAGACAGACAGACAGACAGACAGACAGACAGACAGACAGACATATCTAATGCACTTGGTTTACTCTTACCCTCACATTCCCTTATCTCCATTCTCCTGTCAGTGTCTCCCTTCATCTCTACAGATCCCCTTCCCATGTTCTTCTCATGTTGTTTGGTAACCAAGTGAATTTGTCCAGGGTTGTCTGTGTGACCATGGGTTTTGAAGTGTCCAGTGGAATTTGGTGGACTCAGGAAAGAGCCTCTGACAGTGACTCCACCTTCCCAGAATGTGTCAATAGCCAATTGTTCATGGTGGACTGACTGGGCTCTGTAAGTCCCTCCCCTGTGGATTGACTTTTGACAGGCCCAGTGCAGACAAATGGAGCTGCAATGAGGTCATGATTACAGTGGCTGTGTCAGGCCCAGGAAATGGCATTTAGTAACACTTCTTCTTATCTTCCAGCTTTTCTACTTCCTCTTCTGAAATGTTACCTGGACCGTTAAGAAGGTTACATAAGTATCCTGTTTAGAGTTGAACACATAAGGGTCACTTATTTTCATCACCTGAAAGCCCAAAGTCTGTAATCTTCACCACTCACCACAGTGAAAAGCTTCTCTAATTACTTCTCTGTGGCAGGATTTTTTCTGCCCATTGTATTTGCAGTGGAGCTCCGTGATTGGGCAGTAGAAGAGGTAGGTGGAGCTGGGAGTTAGAAGAAAAAGGGAAGAAGGAGAAGGAGAATATGTATTAATATTACAGCCAGAATATGGTGGTGGCCAGAGAGCTAGCCTGAGCTGTGCACAGCTTTTTCTAACACCTCCTGCTACACTTCTCAGAGTAGCATTTGTTAATGGTATGCAGTTTAATGCCATATTAGCTTAGTTAATCAACAATAGTCCATTTCCCCACTAGAGTATATATAACCTGCCCAGCCATGGCCTTTTAAAAATGTTTATAGGACCAAGCATAGATTAGCTCCTATGAAACTGGCCTCAAAATGAAGCTAAGAGCAGCTGGTTATACCCATAACAGCGTGTTCACTATTCCAGAAGTGAGGCCATCTTGCCTAGCAGGCTCATGTTATAATTCATGGGGTGCACCACTGAGTGAACCCTATGCCTCTTTCCCCCAGAAACCTGATAGCACTTCCAACATTTTGAAAGTTAGTCAGCAGAAAGGGAGATTGCAGTTCAGTTCCAGCTTGATTTCTCTATTCCTTTTAACCAAGGTATTTGGTGTCATTGGCAATAGTGAATTTTCATCTAATTCTGGAAGGTAAACAAAACAAGTGGCAAAAGATTGTACAATTTGGAGGACTTTGAGGTCTCACCAACCAACAGTTCTTGAGGCAATATCAAACACTTGGCACTGTTCAGATATGTAACTCATTTTTAATTTGGTAGTTTGTTTTATTGGTATTATGCAGGGGATGCTCTGTAGATTCTAGAGACTAGTCCTTTCTCATATATATTTGTCATTTTCTTCTCATTCTCTAGGCTAACTCTTTACCTCATTAGTGGCTCTGGAATTTGTGTTACAATACAAAATAAGACATACCACCATCTACAAATTGACAAGGTGCATATAGCCTTACATCCCAATATCAACGTCTACTGATCTCAGTGAAAGTGTTCATCTGCTTGTTTTCTTCTCTAGACTTTTCCCTACCTCATTCCCTTTTGTCATTATATTATAAATTCTATTTGCATCAATTAAATAGATAAATAAATAAAAGGTGTACCAAATGGAAAGGGAGAGATGAACTTTCTTTGTTTATACCTAACATGATTATTCATGTAAGAAAACTTTTGAAAGCAAGTCATTATAGTAAGTATTGGGATACTGAGGGGAAAAAAGTCGACTGCTTTCTAACACTAGCAATGAAAAACTGGAAACTGAAATTCAAATCTTACTTATATGAGCACACCTCAGAAATTCACAGATATACATGAGGTAACATAATGTGTTAAAATAGATTAAAAAGAATGAGAGAAACAGAAGGATACTCTGTGTTTACAAACATTGAGTGACAATGGTATCACAATGTCAGTTCTTTCAAACTTCTTTTATAAATTTGATACATTCTCAATCAAAATACCAGCCATTATTGTATTATTACAACTAACTGTAAGGTTCATATATATTGTATATGACCCAAAGGATATATTATTGAAGAAGAACAAAGTTGGAAGGTCTATACTATGCAACTTCTAATTCAATATAAATCTTCAGCAATATGGCACTTATGATAGAACAAAGAACCAATGGACCAGAATCGACAGCCTAAAACAGACACATATTTCCATTGATCTTTGATGAAGGTACAAAGGCAACACAGTGGAGAAAAGAAAGTTTTACAATAAATGGCAATAGAACCAGATGTGCAGCGCCATCAGGATCGGACATCCCTTGTCCATTTCACAAAACTTTTCTCAGAAAAGAAGAAAAATATACATTTAAAATTTGAAGACATAAAACTTTTAGAGGATAACAATGGAAAGAACTAGATGACCTCAGGTTTAGTGACATCTTCTTCTATACAATACCAAAGGCATGAGCCATAAAAAGAAGAATTAATGAGATGGACTTCATTTGAATGTAAAATTCCTGTTCTGTAAAAGACACTTTCAAGAAACTAAAAGACAAGCCTCCAAAGGGAAGAAAACATTTGCAGAAAGCACTTCCAATAAAGTATTGTCACTTAAAACATAGAAAAAATTTAAAAACCAACAGTCAGAAATTTATTTTTAAAATGAGCTTTACCTGATAATACCACAGTAGAAATATGGCAAACAAACACAAGAAAAGATTTTTCTATATTATAAACTATCAGGAAACACAAATTAGAACTACAAGGAGCCACTATACTTAAATCTTTCAATGTTAGCAGAAACGTGAACCGACAAAGTCTCTTTCCCATTACTGATGAAAACATTTATAATGATATGGCCATTTTGAAAGACAGTTTGGTGATTGGCTAAAAATTTAAAGATAATCTTACCATATACCCAGCAATCAGGCTTCTTAATATTTAATTTAAAAACTTTGATGCAAAACTCTGCTTGTGGTGATATATGCAAGCTCTATTCCTAATTAAGAAAACAAGAAAGGAGCCAAGGTACCCTTGGGTATATAAACCTTGCACACTAGAATGTGTTTCGTAGCTATAAGAAATGGGCTCTCAAACTATACAAACTACAGCAGGAATAAAAGTGATCATTTTCATCTTAGTTACTTTTCCTGTTGAGATAAAATACTCTGATAAAATCGACTTAGGGGAAAAAGAGTCTCCATCATGGCAGAGAAGTCAAGACAGCAAGGGCTTGAGGATGCTGCTTACATCACATCCACAATCAGGAAGCAGAAAGTGATGAGTGGTACTTTCTTTTTTATATGCAGTCCAGAATGTGCTGCCCTTTTTCAGTATGATTCTTCCCACTTATAATCTAATCATCACGGTCCTTTATAAGCATGCTCAGCAGCTAAATACTCCCTCATATGTGTGCCTAGAGGCTTGTCCCCAGGAAATACCAAAACACCTAAGGTTGACTGCATCTAACTGTCATGATTACTAAGTAGAAATATGCAGTCCTAAGAAAGCACATGATGTGATTCCAGCAATATGGTAGTCTGGAAAGGGAAAACAATGGACATGGATAAAGATCAATCATGTGGAAATCCTAATGGGGAGAAATAAGTGAGCAGAACACAAAAACTTGTTAGCGAAGTGAAACAATTCTGTGTGAACTACAATGGGAACGGATATCACAGAAAATGTGTGAGTGTCCAACACTATGAATAGACCTGATGTAGTCTATTAACTTTAGTCTTGATGATTGTAACAAATACGCTCCCTGCTGAGGGGGTGTTGCTAGTGGGAGAAATATATACAGCATAGCAAGCAACAGTTCAGTGCTTTCCTTCTATAGGCCTAACTTCTCTAAAAACTGTCAAGAAAAATCCTCACAGACTCTTCATTATGTCACCAAGTGCAAAATCTTAATGGTCTTTATGTTTCAGAGATGACTGATGAAAAGAAGTAACTCCTACTTTGAGTTTGAGTATTACCCTCTGTAACCAATTTGTGTGGCTTTCACACAAGTAAAAACAAGTGTCATGACATAGTAGAGATTGTGTTGTGTTCTAACTGGTCATCCATATGCAAATGTTTTCTCAAATAATTTGAATCAATTAAATGTGTAATTTAAAAACGATTGACTCAGGTCTATCTAGAATGCTACTGTTTTGTGAAGTGTGGCTTCCTTCTCTTAAAACTAACAGGCCTCACACGTTGAATGTGGCTGGTGTGAGCTACTAAACCACCATGTGCTTCCATCCTCTCTACTTCTCCATTTGACTCATGTGGCATGAATAGTCACTTTGGGAACATCTATCACTTGTGATGATACATTTTTATAAAAGCATCTTTTGACCCACAAAAGACTGAGCTTTTGTCAGAGTTCACAGCAAAGTTAATTTAAAAACAAACAAACAAACAAACAAACAAACTACCTTTGAGATCATTTAAGACACTTAACCTGTCATCCTACTGTGCACTCAACCTATTGAAGTTCAACCTGCCTTTATGAGAACACTATAACCAACCTTATTTTGTCTTCAATTTCCCATGCAATTGCCCTTTACAACTTAAGCTAAGGCATAACTTTAATCATAAGTTGTGTGCACTCCTGTGCTCCTGATCCAAAGTAACATATTTATGTATGTGTGGGTTCTGGTAATCATTTACTGAAGCAGTCAACTGATTTGAAGCAACCCTATACAGTAACCACCTTTCATAAATGTTTCAGACAACATGGATATAAGTTGGCAATGTCTGTTTTCCCTGTTGTTTGCTATTCTGAGTCAGTTGGAGGTCAGTAAAATGTATTCCTTTGTAAAACATTGTTAAAGAAAAGTATCCCACATTCTTTTTTCTTGTCACTTTTCTGTGCTGTTTGTAACTAGAGAGAAAAGCCTTTTGTTAGGGACAGTCATGGATTCAGAGGCTCAACAGACATACAGGCATAATTCACCAATGAAGGAACCCAACTGATCAGACATACACCAAGTAGAATACAGACCGGCCAGGAACCACACTGTAGACAGAAGGCATTGGGAGAAAAGTCCAGAACTCAAATTTGGGATCCCTTTTTGTCAGATTAATCCAAGAGGAAGTGCTTTGTTTCAATTTCTTAATGTGTTAACTGACAGTTACCATTATGGTTAGTGTTAACTATCAATTTGACATAGTGTTTATCAACTTGACACACTATAGAAACAACTGGGAGAAGAGTCTCTGTTGGTGACTTAATTCCCTATATAGTGAATTCTGTACTATATATAGTGAAGAAAGCAAGCTAAATGTTACTGTACTTGCATTTATTGTTATGGCTAGCTGCTTCAGGCTTCTGCTGACTTAATTTTCTCACCATGGTGGACTATATCTTGAACTGTGAGATAAAATAAACACTTCAGTTGCTTTGTCATGGTATTTTTATCGCAGCAACACAAAGAAACAACAGTCACCTACTTAAATCTTCATATTTATAATACAACATAGCACAATAATAAACCCAAATATCAATCTTATCCTGTCAAAACATTAACAACCATATTCTTTATTCTTGTTAAGATATCATAACAATTGGACTAAATGCCTCACATACCTGTTATCCACACAGAGTCTCATTTGGAAATTCCAATATGTAATTGCTACTACTTAACTTCATGAAAGTAAGCCTGTCATCCTATCTGAAAGGGGTGGTTAGTAAGTAGTTATTTTTTCCTTTATATTTCTGGATAAATATTATAGATAAGAAAATGCATAAAGTTCTTGTGATAATAAGCTCTATGTCCTAGGTAGCATCAGTTTTCAACTTGGCAAGATCCAAACTTTCTGAGAGTGTCTGATTTGGAGATTGTTTCACATCACTTTGGCCTGTGGACATGTCTGTGAGGTATTGTCTTAATTGCTAATGATGTAGGAGGGCCTGGCCCACTGTAGGCAGGATAAAACTAAGCACCCTGGGCTATATAAAAAAGGTATCTGAACAAGCAAGAGAGAGCAAGCTTGTAAGTACCTTCCTCTGTGCTTTCTTCTAGCTCTTGTCTTGAGTTTTTGCTCAGAGTTCCCTCAGTGAAAGACTGTAAGACAGACAAGACCTTTCCCCACTAAGTTCTTTTTAATCATGTTTATCCAAGTAACAGAAATTAAGCTGGAACACCCTAGTAGGGAAAACAATTATTTTAATAACTAATTATTAATAATTACATTTGAAATTATGTATGTTTGTAATAAAGACACTCTTATCACTAAATGTATATACTTTTTTTCTTCCACACTAGAACATTCCTCAGTAAATAAAACTAACAATGTCCAAAGGTTTTTCCTGCACAGGCCCTGGCTAGTACTCCCTTTAGATCTGGATAAGGGTCATTAATAAGTTACTCCAAAACAGTTGGAACACTACCAACCATTTTATACTGTGTATTCCCACCATGTTGACCTTGTGGAATACTGTAGCCACCTTAGAACATCTTCATTTATATCACTTAAAGAATGAAATATTGTTAGCAACAGGGACATGTGTTGATATCAGACTGATAGCCATCCATATCTGAAGATGAAGAAAGCATTGAGAACCATAGTCTAATTCTTATGTATATCTTTTGTTATAAGAATACTTTTTTAATAATAGGATTTTACTCTCCTAATTTAGTTACATTCTTGGCACTGATGACAGGATTTTACATATATAATTAAGGTTCCTGGTAATGCATTTTTGAGTTCATCAAAAGGGTAAGTTTCTAGGTATGCTTGCCTAACCAATGAGGACTATGCAAAAGAGCAAAGAATATGAGAAATGCAAAGAAGGGGAGATATTTTCCTTGAAGCTATAAAGAAATGAATTGCCACAGCAAGGAGAGGGACTCATGGCATAGGAGAGCAAACAGCACCTTGGAACTGAAGATCTGAGGTCCACAAATAGAAGGAGCTTTTGAAAAGAACCCCAAGACTCAAGTGAAGTCACCAATACTTTGATTTTAGACACAGCAAATGTATGCCCATGACATCCAGCTGCATCATATTTAAATCTGTCTCACTTTAAGCATATTAACTTGTTATGCAGAAATAGAAGCCAAGTATCATAATTCATGCAGAGCTCACATATAACTTCAGATGATGCTCACCTACAGAGCTTTCACTTGATTTGTTGTTGTGCATGGCAGAGGGCAAACATGTTTCTTTTAATAAAGACCCATGTTCTATATAAAAAAAAAAACAGAAATCTATAAGAAGATGTAATGATCAATAATTGTGACTGCACTGAGTAGTGGTTCCTGCCACAATTAGAACCTCCATGTGAAAGAACAGAATATGATGAATAGCTGCCTTCATTTGAGATCCATGGGCCACAGACTCAATAATGGATTTTCACTATTTGGCATAAAGGTAAACTGTAAATGGATTGAAGTTGTTTCCTCAGTAGTGTAGCAGGTGATATTAGAGAGGAGACGTCAATCGGGTTTGGCTAACAACTTAACCGCCATGTTCCTGCACTAATGCCAGCTACCAGTGGGCCACCTGGTCCCAGCTGGGTGTCCTCCGGGCTTCTCTCTCTAGCTGTCCCCATTGCAATCAGTCACTGTGCTTCCAGCTCCAGTACGCTTGTTCCTGGAGCTGCTAGTTTCTTCACAGTCATAACCACCCGGTTGTCGGTGGATCCACCTTCCAGTAATTCAGTAAAACCGTGTGTGTGTGTGTGTGTGTGTGTGTGTGTGTGTGTGTCTTTGTGTGTGTGTGCTATGTATGCAGGTATCCATAGAAGCCAGGAGAGGGTGTTACATTCCCTGGAATTGGGATCGTAGGTGGATGAATATAGTGTTTGGAACTGTACTCTGGAGTTACACAAGAGGACTGTGCACTCTTGCCTGCTGAGATATCTCTCTATCTCTCTGTGGGAAGATTTTTGCCATGACAGAAGTAAACTTTAAAAACAGAGAGCCATCTGCTGGTATGTCAAGTAGGGTAAAACGGTACGCTTTGTAAGGGACATTAATCCAGATGTCAGAGAAGCAACCAGGCTGGTGCAAGATCTTCTGAGAGTTTGCCATTGAGCTGAACCAGAGTTCCAGTGACCTGAAGACTTTAGGAGGAAAAATGAATTATAGCTAAGTTCATTCCTAATGGCTTGTTAGAAAGAGACTTCATCTACAGACCATGTCACACCACTGTCACAAAATATCATCTGGCTTCCCCTCAAACAACCCATTTAATAAATTGCAAGACGAAACCATTACACATTTTGTAATGCACTCTTAGCAGCTGTATTCCATGCCTTTTACTATATCCAACTAATGATAAGCACAAGTTTTATCATAATGTGGAAGGGAACTAACTATGCAAAGGTATAATTGCCAGAGAGCACAGACTGTCATTTCCAGGTTAAAGGATGTATTCTTCAGCAGGAAGTTCACTCAAAGATTTGAGTCAGGCCCATATAGCTAGTATGACTTGGGATTTTTACCAAAACTAGCAACATAATCCATATATCTAAGCCTAAAATACTTAATGCTTGCTTTAGGGGTGTGCTACCTTAGGGGAAAGTATACAAATTCTCACCAAATATAGACAATTAATACCTTACTTCTTCCACCACTGACCCCTCTTTTCTCACTGTTTAACAATCTTTCAACAAAACCATGAGTTCACTTGAGTCTTCTCAGCTGGTAGACAGGACCCATCTTCCTAACAGTTTGAACTAGTTCTAACAATTTCTTTGACTTCTGTGTTAGCCTCCTTGAGTTTCAGATGGAGTAACATCTTTCTGGATTAGTCTGAGAGCTCTAAAAATTACCATAAGAATTCATTTATGAAGCACAAATCTAAAGCCACAGGGAAAAGGAAAGGATGAAGGGGCCTGGGAAGATGAGAAATGAATACCATTTTGGCTGTTGATCAAGAAAGTCACAGAAGGTTGCTCATCTGGAGAGTCTGTTGGGGAAATATGTAGAATGTGGCCGGAGAGGAGAGGTACAAGCAGGGTGAAGGAAAGGCTCTGAGAGGTGGGTACCATTAGTGTAGACAAAGGAGGGCTGTAGATATGACACTTATGTTCTGTCTTTTTTGTTCTTTAAATGAACCTCAGAAAAAATGAACCCAGTCAAATACATATCTTTCACACTCATAATGCTCCACTTGCCCTGTTCCCAGTGTGATGTAGGCTTAATTGAAGCTATTCCTCTGTTGCCTCTGCCTTCTACTGACCTCTGTGTTTATCACTGAGACAGGGATGGCCAGGCTGGACAGTTCTAAGAGAAGAAATCTCAGGCCAAAATCCATACTCAGAGATATATGTATGGTGGCTGACATAGGCAATGTTCCTCTAATTATACTGCCTTAAGCAATTTCTAAAGGCTGGTTCAGCATAGACTGAAAGTCTAAATTATCTCATCTCACTCTTGGTCTTTGTAAGATTTAATTGGAGGAACTCATTCAAAGATTCTTTCCACATCCTTTTGATCTTTCTTCTAGCAACACCTTACAGAAGAATATTCTTTTCAGAGAGTTTATATAATTAGCTGAAGAAAGACGGAAAAAAAATCTCTAAACAACACAGTATCAACATAGATTTATCTACAGCTGTGTCAAAAACATGTTTCAAGTGGGTTTGTTTTGTAATAGTGCATACAAGCTCACACCTTCAGGTATAGTATTTTAATACTATAACATAAATGTTCTCATTTCATAGATTACTTTTCCAAATCAAAATTCCATATTAGGGAAAGATTCACACTTCAATTGGAAAGCCTGCCATAAAATTCTATGTGGACATTAATTCCCAAAATGGACACTAGTTTATATTCTGTGTGCTAAAAGTGCCTCCCACAGTTTGATCAATATTACACACCTTGGCTTGAGAATAATAGAAACAAAATCTGCATCTATCGAAGTTAACTGATCTATAGATAGCACAGTATTTCAATGTTCAAAAGACCATTTTGGAATTGGTTCTCAACACCAAGCTTTGTATACCTTCATTGCAATCTGTGTAGTGCTGTATTTACAGAATGCTGGGCATCCTTGATTGTCACAGTGGAAGCAGAGATGCATGACTCATTTGTTACTTCGTGGAGGATTTCTTACTCAGTTTTGAGAGGCCGGGCTGGCTGACCACTCCCTGGTATTCATTTTTTCATATGATTGTTGGAAGATGCCATGTTCTTCTCAGGATAGACCCAACCAATAATAAGATTGTGGTACTATGCAGTTTTACATTTAAGAAACAATATTTCCTCTGAAGCTCTGAAGCTTCCTGTGAGGTTGAGCTCTCTCTTTTTTCTGACACTGTCTTCTGCCAACCCTGCTCCATTTTTCCTTCTCCCAATTCATTAGCATGGGATGCATTTCCATTTTCTGGTGTGCCTGTCAGTCTGTTTCAGGAGAGATTTGAAGTTTTCATTGTAAAATTCTTTCAACCCTTTGGTAAGGGTTATTCAAAGATACTTTATTGTCTTTGATAATATTGAAAATGATGATATAAAGTAATTGTGGTTCCTTTCTCAGTGTATTGGTTGTTAGTATATTCAAAAGTTTTATAAGCTGATTTTATACTCTTACCATATTGCTCATAATGTTGATTGTTTCGACATCTAGTTAATCTCTGGTGCTACCTGCCCTCACTGTCTCTGACTAGAGCCTGTCTCTCTCTTTTCTTGGTTGTGTCAAAATTCCTCAGAGTCCAGCTGTCTCTGTGATCCTGTGAACCTGATATCCTGGGTGTAAGAGCTCCTGGGAGTCAGGCCACCTCTCGGATCCTGAAATCCTAGTGTGACCAAGCTCCAGAGATCCTGTAATCCTATAATCCTATGTTCCTATGTTCCTATATATTAGAGCTCCTGGGAGTTTAGCTTCCTCTGGATGTTGTGGGATTGGGTGAAGAGTTGGTGCCCAAGGTCTGCTCCGGGCACTGGAGCAGAGCAGAAGGAACCTGTACCACTGGCTGGGCGGAGGTTCCTGGGTCCCCGAGGGTCCCAATTACTCCCTATTTGGGACAGGTGCCGCAGCCACCTCACCTATAATCCTGAGTGTGTTAGAGCTCCTGGGAGTTCAGCCTCCTCTGGGTGTTTTGGGATTGAGTATATAGCTGGTGCACAAGGTCTGCTCCTGGCACCAGCGGAGAGGGGAAGGCTGTGAAAGACTTTCATTAATATTTCAACATCCTCATTTGTTATGGGTCTGTATGGGTTGTTAATCTCTTCTTGGTTTAATATTGATTGTTTGGATGAATCAAAAAAGCAACAACCACTTCTTTCAGATTTTTCAGCTTACTGAAATACATTTTTAAGTATTCCCTTATAATATTCTATCATAATGTTTTCCTGATCATTTCTAATCATGTTAATTTGTGTCATTTTTTTCTTTGGGTTAACTAAGCCAAGGGTCTATCAATTTTATTTTATCATTTATCATCTCAAAACTCAGCTCTCAAAATCATTGAGTATTCATACTGGGGTTTTTTTTTTTTTTGTATTTCATTAATCTCTACTTTGATTTTTATTTTTTCTTGCATCTACTGAGTTTGAATTTGATTTATTTTAGTTTTTCCAGATTAAGTTGGATCATTAAACCATTTATTTTAGTTCTTATTTATTTATTTATTTATTTATTTATATCACAATCACAGCCCTGCTCCCTCCTCTCCTCTCGCTCCCATTCTGACAAGTCCCTCCCCCATTACTCTCCTCAAAGAAAGAGAAACTCTCCATAGGTTCAAACCTGCCCTGGCACATCAAGTCTCAGAAGGACTAAAAGCATACTCTCCCTCTGAGACCCAACAAGGCAATTCGGCTATGGGAAGGGGATCCAAAGGCAGGGATCAGAGTCCGAGACAGCTCCTACTCTAATTTAATGTAGGTAAGTGCTTAAGGCTATAATTTTCCCTCTTACAAGTTCTTTTAATGTGCCCCAGAGGTTTTGTTGTGTTATCTTCAATTCCATTTAGTTCTAGAAATATTTTGATTTCTGTCTTTATCTCTTCATTGACCAAATTATCATTCAGAAGTGAGTAATTTAATCTTTATGAATTTATACACTTGCTAGAGTTTTAATTGCTGTTGATTTTAAATTTTATTGCATAATGGTTTAGATAAGATACATGGAATTGTTTCAGTTTTTCTATATTTCAAGATATCTTTTGTGCCCCAGCTTTTGGTCTATTTTAGAGAAGTTTCCACGTGTTTCTGAGTAGCATGTATATACTTCAGAGTTCAGGTAGAATGTTCTGTGGTATTTGTTGGGTCTATTTGATGGAAAATACTATTTAATCCTAAAGTTTCTCTGTTTAATTTTTTCTGATAACATGTTTGTTGGATAAAGTGTGGTGCCGAACAAATTATCTGCAATTATTAGTTTTGTGTTCATCTGTGTCTTTAACTTCATTAGTATGCTTTTTATAAAATTGAGTGTACCAGAGTTTGGGTGCATACGTGTTTAGTATTGTGATATGTTCTTGACTAGTTGATCCCTTGATTAGAATGAAGTGACTTTTTATTTTTACTTTGATGTTTATTGCTTGCTTGTATTCTTCATAGTTTTTTTTTAATTTTTATTAGGATTTGGTTCCATTCATTTTCATTTTAGAGTCTCTTGGCTGTACTTATTCTTTTCATCAGTTCAGAATAGTTCTTCTAGTATTCTGTTTATCATTTTTGTTGTTCTAGTATAAAAATTTTTAGGCTGCTTGGATCATGGAAAGTTTTTCTTTTTCCTTCAACTACAGCAGATAGTTTTGCTGGGTATAACAGTCTAGTTGGGCAGTTGTGGTCTTTTAGAACTTGAAGCTTCTTGCTCTAGACTGTTCTGGCTTTTGGAGTTTCCATTGAGAAATTAGGTGTTATTCTAATAGTTTTTCCTTGTGTTTTGTATCTTGCACCTTTCAATAAGTTTACTATATTCTATACATTTAGTTGTTGATATGTTATGAGGTATTTCTGTTTTTGTATTTTCTAGTTGGGATTCTGTGTATGTTTTGCTTAATTTGAGGAAGTTTTCTTCTATGAGTCTGTTAAAACTCTTGTTCATGCCAAAGTTTTGTGATTTTTTTTAATTTTATTCAATTACATATAACTTCATTTTAGAGTGTATTCTCTTCACTGTTTCTATCATTTTACTGAACATGTTCTAGTCTTGAGTTATCTTCATTATTTCATTCAGGTGTTTATTTGTATTTTCTTGGACATCACTCAAGTGTTTATTTTTATCATGTCAGAATTCAGTGAGGTATTTGCTCATGTTTTCTTTAAATTACTTAAATTTTATATAGTTTTTTTTTTAAAATTGATTGATAGTTTAAATTCTGTAACCTGGGGTTCATCTAAGAAGGTCTCATTAGAGAACAGTGACAGAGGTCTTAAGAGTTTGGTGGGAGAGATGCTGTTTTGGCCATTTCTACTGGTTCTGTTTTAGTGATTTGACCTGAGCATGTGAACTTCTTTCTCTAGTTGTGTGTCTGATGCGATAATTTGGCCATTCTTAGAATAGGTCTGTAAAAATTATGCACAACTAGCATTGTTGTAGTCAGGTGATGATAGTGAAAGATCTATTTAATTGGACTAAGAAAGATGGCTCCCAAACCATGAGTTTATAGTGAGGCCAGGAGAAAGACACACTTGAGTGAAAAGGGTTCACAGTCACAGGTCTGGAGTTAGGCTGTTGGATTTACAGATGACAGAGGATACCGGAAGAGGAGACAGGAAAGCAGTGACTCACTCAAGAAAAGTGGCTCAAGCACAAAGTATGTTTCTGGATTGTGGGTCTGGAAAAGACTGATGCAAACCTCTGTTATTGCTAGCCTGGTTTTCTTCATGCTCTGAATGAAGAGACTATCTCTGCAATCTCTATATTGCTCTGAGATTTGGGATGTTTCTGCAGTCTTCTGCTCTGCCAGCATCTGCTCTGGATCCTCTCCACAAGTCAATTTGATCTTTGTAAACTTAATCTACTTTTATCCTGTTTAGCAAAACAACTTCTGTGATTGCTATAATTAAAGAATGATAGCTCTGTAAAATATTTTGGGGCCAATTCTATGGCACTGAATCAGATGAGCTATTATTCCCAATCCATGGGTTCTTAATTGGCACAAAGTAGTGAGCTATACTTGAGATTCCTGACAGCAAATGCAGGAAGATATTTAATTTTGAAAGTTAACTATGTGGTATTGAGGTCTTGCTTACTAAAAACTTTAGGATCTTCATTCTTGCATTAATTTGCTTATTGATATGTTTTGGTTTTGGATAGAATATACTGAGGCAAGTTTATATTTTATTTATAGATCCAGATAGGCATTGCACATTTGTACAGCAAATGAAAACTATTGATTCTCACTTGCTGGGCCATTCCATGAGGCCATGGATAAGAAAGTTTTAAATTCACTTGGAAAAAAAGCACTTTTCTAACTTAAAAAATTAATTTGTAGCTGGTCAATCTGTAAAAGAAATGACTACACTTTAGTCATACAATGCAGATCTTTGTGGTTACAATGTAAATGAAGGTTCTAAAACTATCCAATGTATAGTTGAAAACAAAGTACAAAAGCATTGGCTAGAATTTATTTTAAAAAATACCTATAGACTATAACAAACTAAACAAATATGATAAAACATTTTCATGAAGATGAAATTTTTGATCATCAGACAAAAGTTATCAAGTGGCATAGACATCATAAAATAAGTAAGAAAGGCCTTAGAGTCACAAACATTTTGTTCGTTTGTTTGTTTGTTTAAATATGTGCTAAGAATATGCAAAATTCATAAGGTGGAGAAAGTAGAGTGTATTCTGCATGAACCAATGATGCTAGTACTTAAAAATATTTACTAATTTCATGTGTGTAATCAGCAAACTGGACGAGGATGTCCATTCTAATAAAATATGTATTACCAAAATAAATAAATAAAACATTATTCATAAAATGTAAAGAAAATATACTATGAAAAGATTCTGTTGACATTTTCAAGACATTAACTGTGGGGATAAAAAATTGAGCCCTTATTTATACCAAAGTCATCTCTGAAGGCTTTTAAGGCAGAAAGGCTCAGAATCACATTTTAGGGGAATGAATTAAGGGCAAAACTATTTGACAGGGTGATTGAGAAGAAGAATAAGTAAAGAGATGTTTAAATAAGAAAAGTTTAAATAAGAAAGTCTTGCGGGTTTCTGGCAGTCATTGAAATAGTTTGTCTCAATGTCCAATGTAAAGTCTACTTCAGACAGAATCCACCAGTTTCCTAAGACCCCTACATTACAGAAAAATATTTATTAAAATATCATTATATAACTACATAGAAACAATAACACTAAAAAATTACAAATTATGAAATGCAACTGATAGAACCAAATCACAAAATCATAAACCAAATGTTTTTAATTATATTCTTCTCTCCTGTAATTTGTCTGAATATAAAACCAACTCCAGAATCCTGTGGTGAAGGCAGAATTTAGTCACTTCTGTAACTAAAGAACTAAGATTGAGACCAATCCTAAAACGCTCATAATAGTGTACAGAGCTTATGCAAAACAATTTCCCTTCCTACTGAATCTGACAAGCAGGTATGAGTGGGACTGTATACAATCTGTACAGTGCAATTACATGTATCTATAGCTAGAAAAAGATCTCTTTAGGCCTTCCTCTCACTAACCATTGAAACCACAATGCATATATACATATCATTATATCCCCAGTGAGGTAAAATAAATTTCTAAAACAAACTTCTTTCTATAACATTTGGAAAATAATTTTAGGGAAAAATACATATAATCTTCACTAAAAGACATGACCCTATGACTCCCAAAGAATGGGAACAAAGTCATTAAAAATATATTTGTTAAGATGAGAAAAAAACTTAAAATGAAATAGAATCATTTAAATCTGCATCAGAAGAAGAGAAGAATAACATTCACCTGCAGATAATAGAACCAATGACACAGAAGACATCCCTAATAAGGACTCCCTGAATGCAGGCCAATGCAAATGCCAATGTGAAAAAGAAAATTAGGCACTGGTTTTTTGTTTCCCATTTCAGATAATTACAGATCATCAGGAACAATAGGAAAAGAATAACAAAATAGAAGAACCAAACTTTCCTGAGAGGAGAAACTTCTTACAGAATTTAAAATGTTTCCTAAAATTCTGAATAAAAGGCAATATTTAGACATATTCTAGCAAGAATTCAATGTAAAACCTCACACAACTCTTGTCATATATAACTAAAACAAGAACTGGCTTTAACCATGTCTTACTGTAAACTTCAACATAAATTTCAGGAATTTTATTGCCAGCTAGTGAGGCTTCTGTATTAGTTGTTGATTTATCTTGCAAATGGTCTTGATAAGTTTCTTTATTATTGGTTCTCAGTTTAACTAATCCTGGAATTAACTGAAACCCAAAAACGGATGGTACACCTGTGAGGGATTTCTGCTTAATTTGAAGTGGGACTGTCTATTTATAATCCTGAACCTTGAGGTAGAAAGAGAAACCTTTAATCCAGATCTAATCTGAGTCATACCTTCTGCTGGAAGCCTACATAAGGACTTGGAAGAAGGAAGCTTTTGCTCTTTATTTGCTTGCTCTCCTCTTGCTAGCAAGTTAATTCCTTCACTGACATTAGAGCCTATTTCTTTGTGATTTCAGTGTATACTGAGTGGGTATATACTCAGATGAGACACATAGATTCATGGATTGGGCAACTATTGGATTCATGCACATCCCATTCATAGCAAGCCATTGTTGGATTAGCTGGACTACAGCCTGTCAGTCATGTAAGTCATTCTAGTAAATCACACATTTGGAAGTTATACACATATATGATATAAAGCTCAAATGTAAAATGATTCAACACTGAATGAATCTTATACACATACCCAAAGAACTATCAAAAGTAATACAGGTAATATGTGCAAGAACATTCAAGAAACCCTAACATATGAGTGATAACAGTTTTAAGAAACAGAACAGTACTTAAAAATATAGATACAAAGAAAGAAATGAGGTTGAAGGGTAGATACTACTCAATATCAACACTTATCCTAAAAGTAATACTAGATGATATTAACAAAAGGAAAGACAAGTCAACTGATTAAGCAGAGTAGAGAACATTGAGATCGATCCATGTAAATATTGACAACAGATCGTCAACAATGGGCCAAAGGCAATAAAGCAGGACAAAGGCAGACATTACAATTCACAGGACTACAAGTAAACACTCATATACAAAGAAATGAGTCGGGACAGAAACATTAAACTTTAAAAGAAATACCAAAGTGGATCACGTAAAACTATAAAGATCCTAGAATATAATACAGAGTAAAATTCAACTGACTCTGGGTTTGCTAACAGCTTTATGGACATACTGACAAAGGAATAAGTCTTGATAAACTAGACTCCACCAAAAGTCAAAAGCTTTGCTCTGTAAAAGTTGATACTATGATAATTAAAGAACAAGTTAGAAACTGAAGAAAATATTTGTAAAATCCATATCTGATATCCAGAGTAAAAAATAAAACTTCAGACTGAACAATAAAAAACCCAGACAACCTAAATAAGAAGGAGCCCAAAGAAATTAACAGATGTCTCACCAAACAAAATAAATAAACAAAAAATAAGCACATAAAAAGGTGTCCCACAAGATAAGGCATTAGTTAAATAGAAACTCCAATAACTATAAAGTACAACTGCAAATATATTTAAATAGCCAAATTCTGGAACAAGAGCAGCACCAAATGCTTCTACAGGTGAAGATCAGAAGAGCCTCTCATTTGTAGCCACCGAAGCACAGACTCCTGCAGTGTATCAGGGCATTTCTTGGGAGTATCCTAGGATGCTTTCTTGGAAAACTAAGTAGACTTAACAACCCAGGTAAGTGTGAATTTTAATATTTAATCACAGGAATTTCTATGCAAAAACCTGTACACCATTTATAATAGTAGATAGTTGTCAAAACTTAGAAATGGACCAGATGTCCTTCAGTACACGGGTGGATAAGTGCCCCATGCTCATACAGGGAACAGGATGCACATACAGGAACAGGATGTCACTAGCACCCCAACTAAACTATGATTTCATTAAAAATCATGAAGGAAACCTAATGCATATGGCTGAGTAAAACAAACCAAGTAATAAACACTGAATGACTCTAATTATATAATATTCTTAAAAAGATAAAGTATAGACTAAGTGAAATTACTGATTGCCATGGATACGGGCTGATGGATAGGTAGAGCACAAGAGGTAGGACAGTGATCCTTGTGTTGGTAGAAAGAGGTAAATTCAAATCATTAAAATGTATCCCAACATAAAAACTGAGCAATGCCAAGAGTAAATGCTAGTAATCCAGACTTTGGATAAGAGTGAGCTATCAAAGCAGACTCACCAATTTAAAAAAAGCATTGGTCTGTTAGAGGGTGTGAAAACATCGACAATTACACATGTATAAGGAGATGACATCTGGGAAATCGCTGTGTATCCACCCATTCTGAATGTGAACATAAAACTGTTCTAAAAGTTAATTTTTCTTCTAAAACACAAGTTTACAGAAGAGCTTTTCGATGTCATGATCTGTGTTTCTCTTCATTTCTAGGAAATTTTAACCAAACTTTAATTAGTAAAAATAAATCAGCATCACTAAAAACTATACCTCATTGTACTTATAAAAGTTTATGATTATTTTAATTATATATATGTATATATATATATATGTATATACATATATATGTATATATGTATATATATATATATACACATTCTGTCACATGTATTTCCTATAATGATGAGATAGCTTATCAACAAATAAAACATGGAGGAAAACAACTTTGACCATCAAATTGTTATGGAAAAAAAAACGCTAAAATTATAGCACAGCCGAAGTTCTACTCAGATAGGGACAGGAAGGGACGGACATTTCAGACACAGAAGAACCATGTATCCTCCCACTGTGGAATGTTGAGATAAATTCAAGTAGTTACCACAGCAATAAAATAAAATAAAAACAGAGAAAGATGGAATGCAAAACAAGATGTGAGAACAACACTTAGGAAAATATTGGCAGTGATAAAATAACTAAGATCAAGAAAATACAGAAGAGATGATTTCATTATCTTTTGTTTCCTCTCAAGAAGAAAATAGCAATACAATCAATTATACACTGCACAGACTTTGTTGTAAAGCATAACTTTAAATGTCTTTAATTTTGTATTAACATGGAGGAGGAAATAAAGGTTCACCTAGAGAAAACTGGAAAGAAAGAAGTAGATAATAAAGATTAGTATATCCACATATCTATTGAGATTATCAGGTGATCAGAAGTAAATAAGCAAATGAATTGGTTATGTTTTAAATAAATATGGCTACAATACTCCACATAAAATGTCTAATCCTTACAAGTTATTTCATTTCAACCTAAACTATTCACCCAGAGAAAACTAGGTTAAAGATACTATTGTTTCAAGTTAATTTTTTTTTAATCCTCAAAAATGTATACCTATTGTGGTTATCAACTGTTCATTGTCAACTTGATGAGATTTATTACCAGCATGGACACAGGCCTCCGAATTTCTGTGAGGAAGTTTCTAGGTTACACTAATGGAGGTGGAAAGATATACCTTAAATGCTAATAACACCTCTCAATGGACTCAGTATTCATTCCTAGATTGGATAAAAAGGGGAACTGAACTGAGCTGAACTTCAGTGTTGTTTGCCATTGTCTGGTTTCTGATGCAAATTCAGGTGACAAACTTCCTCAAGGTCTTGCCACGTGGCTTGCCTGCCACATTCAACTGCACCCTTAAACTGTAAGCTAAAAATAAACTATTTCCTTATGCTGTTCAGTCCAGCAACAGAGAAGTAACTGATACAACACCTGAGGCGGAAAACATGGGACAAGACTACTTCACATCTGAAGTTAACAAGGGTTTCATAAAAAGATGAGCCATGGAGGAAGGCATTATTGAAAACACTAAATCCACTTTGCCATGTCACCATGTATCCAAAACCACAAGCCACTTAAGGCTCCTGGTGAAGAAAAGCAGGTAAGCTCTTATAAAAGTGACATGAAGAGAGTGTTAGCCCAACTCCATAAAATAATAGGGCACCAAATAGGGCTCAGGAGCACCTTTGAAGCCAACACCGCTTTCCTGGAAAATCTGAGAAGTGTCAGTGAGGATGCTGCGGACTGTGAGAGTTAGTGATCTTCAGGACTGGTACACATGAGAGTCGCAATGTCCACTGTTGCCTGCATATATGTTTAGATTACCCATCTAGGCTCGGAGTACTTCTATGTGCAGAGCCACTCCAATTTTATGTGTGGGAACCTAACCCAGATGATAATAATTATGCTTCCAAAACTTTTAATATCACCAGCATAGATGTACACTCATGGATTCAGGCACTTTGGCACAGAGCTTAGGAATAACTGCTTTCTTAGAGAAAGTTGCTTGTCTCTGCACTGACATGAGAAGGAAAATCAATACAAGAATGGGTTATTGAGTAGACTTACCTTACTGCTATAAAAAGTTGATGTAAAGTATTGTGGGAACAACCATGATGTGGGTAAAATATCAGTGGGAACTGGGTCTCCAAGCTATAAAATAAGCATTTCGTCCTCTATTTGATGGAGGCATCAACCACTCACACTTCTAAAGCTATTATGTAAATATCTACAAGGCTATTACATGATCCCATCCTAACAGCATTGAGGCTGAGGCTATGGGCTTCTAGGATAAAATGTAGGGAGTATTATGGCCCCTTTTTGAGAGTTTTGTCTTTCATTTCCTTGTAAAAGTAGGTTACTATTCCTCACCTGCAGTGAATTTCTCTTTCCCATTACACAAGGAAATAGAGAGATGGCAGGCTCACCCCAGCCAAACAACAACTGCTTACACACCTGTCCACCAAGATGAAAAGACACCCCTATACCCACATACACTGCATCTGCTTCTGTGAGCATGACCAGGGCAGAGAACCATACTACAGTTACTTACATGCACATGGATAGAGACAGGGGCCCAGAGTCTATAACATAAGGGATGTGTGGACAACTTGAGACTGATAGATGAGAATAGGGAGTCACCAGGGATGGTTGTACTTAACCTGTACTTAACCCAGGTTTCTATAAACACAGAAGTCCCATGTCCTCGGGCCCCTCTCTATGCAGGGAGTCTTTAACAACACTTCCTAATAAACTCCTGTGCTTTTACTTTGCTTTGACCTGTTTCCCTGTCTTTTAATTCCTTAGCCCATAGAAAAAAGAACTCACCAACCCAGTCCATGTCAACAGAATAAAATCCAAGCTGGAAGTCAGACATAGTGCAAGTTGGGTGGGTGATACTGGTTCAGAGCAGACCATAATCATGATTAAACTGTTCCAGAGACATCTCTGAAATCAGAGATGAAGCAGCAAACACAAAGCACTTTGCATGGAAGGGCTCTAGTACAAGCATTTTGAAACACCCATTAGCTCTGTGTGAATAGTGTTCACGAAGCCATTATAGATGCCAGTAGAATTAATACAAAAAGTGAATGTGTTATAATGAACTAGCCTCACCTCTGCCTTGGGTTGATGCAATATTCCTTTCACTTTTCCACCATATACTTTAAATGCTTTCGTGTGGATAAGCCCTCTTTAAATTATCCTAGTTTGAATGAACCACCAGCATCTTTAGATTTGGGTTATAACTTCATTGTGGCATGGAGTTCATTTTCATTCCCATGACTGGCAGACTGTCAACACTAACCTCGATACACTTTTTCCCACTTGATTATTATTGGGAAGATTCCTCTTTGAAAAGACAGCTCAAGAACAAGATTGTTAGAGATAAAATAAAAATGATGGTGCTTCTTCCCCACAGTACCACATATATACTGAATGGATATTGTCCAAGTAGAAAAGTAGATTATTAGCCAACAGGTACACAATATTAACTGCTTTTTCACAATGCCCAATATGTCTCCTTAATGAGAAAACTGTGCCAGTAGCTTGGCTGTCTGTACGAGCTTGTGCCCACGTTGTGAGTGTTTTTACAAGCTTCTCAGCAGTGTGCATTGCATTCATATTTCCCATAAGTACTGTAACTCTGGCTGACATGCTAGATGCTCTGGGCTTTTCTGCCTTAGGGACAGTTAATAAGTTTTGTATTTTAAAGTGTTGTTTTATGTCATTCTTGTAAAAGAAAAAAATCACTTTTTATTCTTCCATGTTGGTCATTCTACTTTGCTGGGGAAAAAACTCTCTAAAGCTTTAGTAAAAATTCATACCAACCCCCAAATCTTTCTCTCTGATTGTGTCCAAAAAGGTCAATATTCAGACTCTTCTCCATAGTTCCCCAGCTGTTTATGCAAAAGTCACCACACAGGGCAACTCACACTTTTAACTATAGACTCATTTTCCATATTTATTGAAATAAAATAGTATGCGGTACTTTAAATACTCAGCATTACTTTGAGCTACCGCACTTGCCCTTATTTTACCACTATTTAATTTGGTTCAATTTATGAGTGAATTATTCTATAGCTGAGACTTGAAATGTTTCCTGGAGACTCATAAATTAAGCAGTAGCCACCCAGAATGGCACTATTAGAAAGAAAGTTGTGGCACCTTTAAAGTGATCTGCTGGGAGGTGTGCCAGTCATGTGGGACATGCCCACTGGGAAATAGTGAGACTCCAACCCTTTGCCTATTCTCTTTCCCTTCCTGGTGGTGAAGGAAGCAGCTTGATCCAGCCATATGCCGCCTCAAAAAGTGCTATCTCACCTTGGGCTCAAAAGCAACAGAGGTAATCATGCATGGAGACCTCTAAAACCAGGAGCCACAATCAAACTTTTCTGTTTGTAAAGTGACTATGTCAGCTACTTTCTAAATTCACAGTAGCTAATGCTAATTGCATTTGCACCAAAGTGGAATTGCAAATGTCCAATTGTGGATAGAATAATAATAAAGACAAATTGCCATTTATTTTGCAGATTAAATTCTTCTTCATCTTGTTAAATGCAATCCATCTTATATTAAATTTACTACTGTTGGCTGTTAACAGGGTGCATTTTATACCATTTATATAATGGTTTGTAATTAATATAAGTATCACATCTCTAGAAGACTCCCCACAAATTACTCTGTAGGATATCAAGAACTGCAAACTGTGTACCTCCACATCAAAGAACACTAGTGTGCTGGTTGGGTTTTGTCAACTGGATAAAATCTTAGGCATTATTAAAGAAGAGAGAATTTTTACTGAAAGTATGTTTCCTTAAGACTTTCAAGTCTGTGGGATGTTGTCTTGATCAATGATTGATATCGGAAGGCCCAGCCTACTGTGCCATCCCTAGACAGGTGGTACTGGGGTGTGTAAGAAAGCAGGCTGAGTCAGGTGTACAAAGCACACCAGTAAGCACCATTCCACCATAGCTCTGCTTTGGTTACTACCTCCAGGGTCCTTGTCAAAACTCTAGGTTGACAAATACTTTTCCCAATACTTCATAATCTTTATATTTACCAGGGCAAGTGAGAATAAATATAGAAAGAGTCTGTTCTTAAGGACCTCAGGAAAGCTATACCTTGAGTTATGCCTTTCTCCCCACATTTTGCTAGTTAAAGTAAATCTATGAACAAATGTAACTTTAAAAGTTGCAGAGAAGTACAAACATAGAATTGTAGGAAGAAAGGCAGGATAAAAATGAACCTTGGGGCAAATTCCCAATGACTAGTTTGTGAACACTTAGTCAGTTGTGAATACATGCACATGCGAGTGCATGTGTGTGTGCATGTGTGTGTATGTATGTGTTAATCATATATGTGTATGTGTGTTGACAATGTTCCATTTCCCCAAATATTCAATGTTCCATAAAGACTATACTGGTATCAACATAATCCTAGCCATATATGTTAAAATTCTCCTGTCACTAAACAGAGATGCCTTTTCCTCAAGACTTAACATGCATTGTCCTGAGATGACAACATGAGCACAGAAGAGTAATATAAAAAATGGTCCCAGGGAAGAGTGTTTGAGGTCAGAAGAATGAGAGTTGAGTGAAGACAACATGAGAGATGTTCATTAGCACAGCACACACACAAATTTTAGAGCTGTCCACCCAGTGGTCAAAACAAGTGACATTTAACCAACAACTTTTTTGTTTTGTTTAAGATGGCACCTGACATTGAGTCTGCTTCATTTCCAGGTCACATGTGCACTCTTAGAAGTGTCTGCCTGTGCCTATGAACACTGCAGATAGTAGCATCAGAATATACTAAATAGGAAACAAAAGGTTAGAGTCATTGAATCTGTGCCTATACAAAACTGGCCTGTTTATCATTTTAGCCCAGAAAAGTCAAGAAAATATTCATTAGTGCACAATCATTACCCAATAGGAGCACACACATAATGGCATGGGAAGTTCACCTGGCTGTTTGAACATCTCCTTTCATTTGGTTCACGTATAAATGATCTGAGATGTGTAACTGCTGTTATTAAATGTCTACAGTACAGGCAACATTTAAGAAATGAAATATACAATGAATGGCTATTTACCCAGAACATTTAAATCTTATCTTTTGCGGTCTCAGAGTTTATTTATTTTATTTCAAAGAGCTTTTGGTGCATTTTATGGCCTGCTGCAGCCTGGCCTACCACTTCTAAAACTTGTGTTTCCATCTAAGCTCTCCGTACCCTGTGTCCTTTCACAAGTGTCAGATTCCAATCCTAGTCTGAAGGTTCCTTCCTTCCAGATGACTCATTTCCTTTCTTCTTTATTATTCCAGGGTTTTTTTTTCTTCCAATGTCTTATTCATAAAAGGTCAAAAACTATCAAAATCTAAATGCATTTTGTTTTGTTGTTTCCCTTCTGATAGATGAATGAATCTTTGCAGTATATATATGTTCTTGAAGTACTTCATTAAAATAACTGCTGCTATTTTTACATTGTGTGTTTATCAGTCCCAATAAACATCCTGATAATATCAAAGTGAGTTCATTGTAATGTAAATTATGATCTGGGTTAGTGGAGTTGAGAGTCTTGCTATCCTCTGACTTGTCATTTGTCAAAAGAATAGACACATATATTATAGTAAATAATCTATTTAACAAATGCTCTGTTTAAAACAAATGTTCATTTGCTCTAGGGGTGTTCTTTTACATGTTGAGACAACCTTGTTTATGTATAAGTAATAAGATAATGAACTGTTTCACAATAGAAAGCTCCTAATCAACAAAGAAAATAGAACTTCTAGAAATACTGAGAATGTTGTGTCAGAAGCATTTCTCCAATACCAGCAAAACTGTACACAGGTGGACTCTGGGAAGTCACCTCTGCACCTCTCTACTAATAGCTTGTCTGTGATCAGTGTGGAGAAGATTATATAATCAACAGAATTCCTTGTGCATTGTTCAACCCTAGATCACACATTTGAATGTGTGTGGTCTCTCTTCCTTTGATTGCTATAAAATTATAGATAGATAGATAGATAGATAGATAGATAGATAGATAGATGATAGATAGATAGATAGATAGTAGATAGATGGATAGATAGATGATAGATATGGAGATAGAGGTAGTATAGATAATAGACAAATAGAATTAGAGATAGAGATAAATATAGATATATGATAGATAGATAGATAGATAGATAGATAGATAGATAGATAGATAAGGGTAGATGGAGAGATGATAGATAATAGAAAGAAGACTAACTCTTCTGGGAAGGTTTAAGAATAACTCAATAATATTTTAACTAGAAATCTCATTGGAAACATGCAAGCATATTGAATTATTGCAAGTTTGATTAAGTTTTACTACACATTAAATACAACTTTCCAAATAAAACCTGAGAATATTGACCTTTACTTCAAGAATGTGTAACTTAATTACACTAACTTACTAAGCACCTATAATGTGCAGTATTTTCTGTATTTTCCAGTATAAGATACCAAATGTTTTATTTATTTTGTCAAATTTAATGTCAACATTTGCCATAACAGACACACACACACACACACACACACACACACACAGAGATACACTGACACAGAGAGAGGAGAGAAAGGGGAAAAGAGGGAGGGAGAGGGGAAGCGAGAGGAGAAGAGAGAGAGAGGGTAAAAGAGAGAAGGAGAGGGAGAAAGAGACTCACATATATCTGAAGAGCCCATTCTGGTCTTCATTATTGGAGCCAGAGCTGCAAAGTTCCTCCTTGAGAATCAAGAGCTCTGAGATTACTGCTGGATGTTGACATTTCCAAGATACCTTTGTCTTTCTCTTGCTGTGACCAAATCCCATGGTACCACACAGAGTTCTCTTGGAGGAAGTCTTATGGAGGGAGCCTGCCTTCCATTAAATTTGGTCTTTGAGATGTTTGTGTTCCTATATAATTGTTTGCTGCAATGTAGGCATTCTATCCCTTTTCTAAAGATCTTAGCAAGGACCAACCAGACCTATAAAACCCCAGTGACTTAGGAGAGCTTTAATTAGAGCTATGGACTAGTCACAGATGTGAGATAGGGGAAATCTAACTTGAACGATGGCAAGACTAAACTGTTCTTTGCAATTATGCATGTAAACTGCACTGTGGAAGCATCTTAATTAAAACTTGTGAGTGATTAGTTGAAAATTTGACATCTGTCTCACTGAGCATGCCAATTAAAAGGAGTCTAGGCCCCTTATAATTTTATAATTTTGTGGGAGAAACAGAGGAATCCTGAACTGTGGCAGACTCACAGCAGATGGAGAGGAGGGTTCCTTAAACCCAAGAGTATGGAAGACCTTCTTACAGACTACAGGGATGACCCGTGTTAAATAAATAGAATCTTGCCCCTTTATCTCCAAATCAATAGAATTTGATTTATTGTAGGTCCTCCAATTAATACCAGTCCAGTTCCACAGAAAACTATAAAAGGTAGAAAGAAATTAAGAAAAATGTGAGCAAAGTAGAAAGCTTTTTATGTTCACAGATTGAAAATGTTTATGATTGAAAACATATTGTCTAAAATAGTAATATTCCTCACATTCATCAATCTTGTCCAACACAGTCTTCAATCAAAATTTTAAGCTGCCTTTTCTATTTGTCAAAAAAAAATGGTAAATAGATTCTGAAATTCTTAACGAAATGCAGGAGATTTGAAACAGTCCAAAAATCTAAAATGAATCAAGTCTGAAGACTTTTAAAACTAACCTTCAGAATTCAAGTCAGTATGCCACTGGGTTAACAATTAGACACATAGAAAAACAGAACTGACTAGAAAGACAAGAATTAAATTTAAACCCTGATAGTGCTGCCACTTGATTATCCAAAGTAGCAAGGCAACATAGCAGAAAAAGTGTAACCATTTCAACCAGTGGTGCACCAACAAATAGATAGCCATACAGAAAAGGTGAAGTTACATTTCACCTTTTACCATAAAAATTATCTCAACTGCATCCATGAGCTAAATGCAAACACTGAAGTATGAGATACCTCACAGAAAATACCTTAAGAGAAAATCTATATGACCTTAGGTAGGCAATATTATACAGTATGTCAGGAGATGAGGCACAGCCCAGCACAAACAACAGATTAAATTATAGAAAGCCAACAGATCAGCTTACCAAAATAGAATGCTTTCACGATGCAAAGAATCTCGTCAAGAGAGTGAAAAGTCGATGCACATAATGACAGACATTTGAAAAGCATACATCTGACAAGCAGGCACGAGATACATAAAGAACATTTTACAACTCAATAATAAAGGGATATGTAGCACAACTTAAAAGTGGGCAAAAGATGTGGGTAGACATTTCTCGAAAGATGACATACAAACATCACTAAGCACATGAAAAGATACCAAACACCTTTAGCCACTGAAATACAATAAAAAGCTCAATGAGTTACCATTTCATATGAACACAAAGAAAAAGCAGAGCCTTCGCACATTGTACCCATTGCTAGCAGTAATATAAAATGCTGCAACAATTTGGAAGAACTTTGTAGTTAACATTAAAGAATGTTAAACAGAGTTACCACATCATCCATCAGTTTCACTCCTAAGCACATACCATATGTGCCTATTTCCCTAGAGTCTACAGAAAAGAAAAGAAAAATTTATCCACACAAAACTTCTACATGTATTCTAACAGAAATACTCTCCCCAACAGCAAAACCAAGATTTTAAATATTCACCTCCTGAGAATATGTTTTGAAATCTGATACACTGTTTTTTTTTAAAAATGAAATATTTTAAATGTAGCTTGCTGTAATGATCTCACAGTTGTGAATACATACTTACACACATACACACACATACAACCCCTAAATCATACACTTTAGATGAGTCATTTTAAAACACATAAATTATTACTCCATAAAGTTTATTTAAATGAGAACATACATGAAAGCAGAATTAAACTGACAAGAATCATATGAAGCAAAAGATTTATTTTTAATCCCCTTAATAAGAATGATCTTCTGAGAAAACTAAAAGTTTCCTCTACTTGGAAATCTAGCCTCACTCATTACATGTTCCATTGTTACTATACTTTTGGCCAGCAACACATTTGAGCAAACCCCAAGGGGCTGAAAAAACCACACCTGTCTGAGGGAGTTCTGTGAGAAGCATGTGGAAATATCTACTGTTCTTTGTCCTCGTTTCTTGGAATCTTTGGAGTAATTCGTGCCTTCTGCATGATAATCAAATGATTGGCTAGAGGACCCTAGACAACTTCAGGAAGGGAATAATCACTAAAAACCATGACTAGACACTTAGAATTTCCCCACAGCTAAAACCCTAGATACAGAAGAGGGACTGGGATTGAGATGATCAACAGTGGTCAATGATGCAATCAACTATAATTAAATGAAGTCTTTATAAAAACCCAGAAAGATGGAATTCACAAACCTTCCAGGTCAGGAAGCACATCTCCCATCATCTTGTTCTGAGTAATTTTTCCCCTGAGTTCCATGATTCGTTCTTTCTAAGTTATAAGCTGAGAAGGGAGCAATCAGATTCCTAGCTCACAGCTAATTTCAGAAGTAACAGTGCACGTGGCGTTGGAAGTTGGCGAGTATCCTTGTATTACTAGAGACTTTCTCAAAGAATGATGTCACAACTAAACTGTACCAAAGTGACCTAGATTGTACTGAATTGCCCTTAACTTGCCCCAACATGATCAGATTATCTTGGAAGGGACTGGATTATAAAACATACCAGCAGCATGGTGTCTATTGATAAATTGCTGTGTATGGAAGAAAACCCACACACATGATACATGAGGCAGTATCATAAGTGGTAAACAAAAATTAGGGGGAGAAGCCACTTTAGTTCTTCCTGTCTGTGAGGGTGTCAAAAGGTAGTTACCTCAATGTGTAGGCTTACAGACCTTTTCACTGATAGTACAAATTCACAAAAGTATACTACTCCGGTTTTTATATATTTTTTATAACACTACTCCGGTGTCTTATATGGGAAGAATAGGAGATTTGTAATTGCACTGGTTTTGAATCCTTGCTTTTTCAATTATTAGATGTTTAATCTTAGGCAAGTTATACAAAACCTCTTTCCATTCTGTCTAGGTTTTAGTATAAGGAAGTAAGAGGAGTCCCTTATTGAGGTGTGTGTGAGTCAGGCAACACAAATTCACATACTTAATGCTCTTCATATCCCCCTCCAATGCAAAGAGATGGTACACTTCCAAATGGGAATATAGTAGGAACTTTTCATTCTTTGCTTCTGCTTCTCAGTAGACACAATATTACCTACTATGTAGTCAACATAAATCACTGGTTTTCACTCCCTAGAAGTGAGGAGAAAGCCAGTCTGCAAGGGGGCATGTCAAAGAATGATTACAGTAAGTATACCTGAAATTGCGAGCTCCCTGGATGGATGGCAGTCAGTGTCAAGACCTGCTACTAGGCAGGTTTCTTTCCTAAACCTCACAGAACACCACTCAAGTGTTAACCTCTTCTTTAAATTCTACCATGATCAGGACAGCCCTCCACACACCTTATCTTTGAATAACCTTACTCCAGTGACAACAGAATTGGGCATGAGACTGACTCCTGGTCCCTTTACTGAGCTGTGCTATGGCCCATCTTAATTAGAGGTGCACAAAACTGATTTATCCAGGTGCAGAAGAGCAAATAACGGCACCTCGTTTACCTCTGCTCAGGTTCTGATTAAAGTAAAAGAATGCTTTTTTCTGTAAGTGGTTTCAAATATGATGCCCTAATTTTTTTTTTTTTTTTTACATTCCTAGGTCAATTAGCATTCTGACCCACTCACATAAAATGTGAATTATGATCTAGGGAGCTCTGAAATCATTAATGTTCAAGGAGATCTCATGATGATTTGCTTAGAGATGTATGAAGATATAGCTAAATTGGGCTTCTTCAGCAGATGCCTGTTACTTTAATATGAGAGTAAATTCTGTGGCCTGGCAGAGAACCATGAAGAATTAAGAACTCAGCCAACTGGGCAAAGTTATGACACCTAAGAGTTCCTTAACAGACCATATTTGCCAATTACTTCCCAACTTAATGTTTTATTTATGAATCAAGTTTAATTAGCATAACAATAAAGGACCACTCAAAAGGTATTTTGAATAAAATTGACTTTTGGATTTTAACTATCTTCTACTCAGACACACCAAAAATTTGTATTCATGAAAGAAAAATACCTAATTTTAAATTATTTTCTATGTGGAAGTTTTTCATCTTGTTTTCTTAGTTAATATACCTCAAACATAATATTTATATTTGCTCTTTAAAGGTTATTTTTATATCAATCGGTTCTTTATTTTAAGCTAGATTACTCACTAGCTATGCTAATTTTATCACAAAGCTAAGGCAGCTTCTCATTAAACCTATCTGCCAAAGATAGAAAGACTTGTTCATTCACAAAAGGTGGTTTTAATGTAAACCATTTTGAGCACAGTATCAGTCAGCTACTGCTGTGTAACAAGCCATTCCTAACACACTTATTTAAACATCACATTTCACACTGTTTATTTATTTATTTACAGATTGTAAGGACATTTTTTTTCTATTCCTAGTGTGAAGTACAAATTTCTGGTTTCTTTGAAGACTCAGTGGTGTCATGTGATGTTTTTATGAGAACTGTCTTGTGAAACAATGTTTCTGCTGAAGCAGATAAGTGGGAGAATATTTTGCTAAGAACAGATACATGGTGATTTTCTGGAAGCTGCCTAGAAAAAAAAGCCATCTGATGTTTTGCTAGAGCAGACAATTGAGAGAACACGTGATGTTTGGAAAGGGTATAAATATAAACCCACAGGTAGTAGACAATGCTGTGTAATTGGTTCACCTTGCCACTCTGCTGGTCTCAGTGGGCCTTGCTGATGTTGGTCTTCACTGACAAAGCTGGGTGTAATGATTCACCTTCCCTTCTTTGCAGATCATTGACAGTCATGATATCATAGAGAAAAATGCACCAAAAAACTTCTGGTGGTGTTCTGGTGGCTTCTTGCCACTTCTGTGGACTCTGGCCAATTGGCAGAGACTCACAGTTTCTTCTGGATTGAATGCCAATGCTGATTTGTAAATGGTGTTTGCAAATGGATTGAGCTACTACTGCTGATTCCTGTGAACTGAAGTGCTTATATCCTGATAATGCGGATTGGATTCATCTCAAAGAGCTATTTCTAAAAATACCCACAGCCTCCTTTGCCCTATTAACTTTTCCACTACCTCTGGTGGATGGTGGCCTAGAAGAGAGATTGTAGCATTTAAGTACACTTATTAAAGTGGGTTTTGAAGATTTGAATCTACAATGATAGATTTGTGGATGTTAGAAGGCTAACTTTGGCTTGAATGAGAAGTTCAGCTAATCTTGGCTTGGTTCTCACTAGTCTGGGAGTCAACTGGCCTCCACCTCATCCGGCATGGCTTTAGCTCTTTCCTAATCCCCCAATAGTGCTATGAAATCAGGCCCTGGCTAATTTAATGAAACTGAAAGCAAAACATGCAAGGCCTGTGGAAGCTTTCATTCAAAAAACTGTCTCTCATGTTGCAAACTAGAAGTCAACCTGGTTCAAGAAATTGGAAAGTTGTGTTTTCTCCCATTAATAAGAAGCCTCTATGTAATTTTGTGAAGGGATGAGTATAGGTAAGAGAAAATGTTTGTTGAATTCTTGCACCAGATCCTCAAAATAATAATAACATTATTATTATTATTATTATTATTATTATTATTATTATTATTATATCACAGTATGAAATCCTTGAGGTTATAGGTTAAGAAGAAATCAGGAACAAAACTATAATGATATGTCATGAGAAGAAAAAGTATAATAAGATTACGAGGGATCATAGGAAACTTCAGAACTGTGAGGAAACATACCACTTCTTTGGATGACTATCAGTCTTCTCCCTAGCCACTTTTCCAGACTTTTCTGTCAGTAAGCATATAATCTGGGGAGATGGGAGAGAGATTTTAAGGCATATTAGAGATAGACATTAGGGCCAAGTTTTTTTGTTTGTTTGGGTGGGTCAGTGGATGGGCATTTTTTAAATATATATGTATTATCAAAACTCCCTTTAACTCCTGTCAAAGTCAGTTATAAAATGAAGATTTGTTTTATAAAAATTTAGGGTTTGTTCAATCCACTCAACCATAGCTCCTATTGGAGACACCATTGGTTGTGTGTGTTCACACAACTGTTCACACAGCTTCAGCTGTTCTCTAACAAAAAACAGAATTCATAAGAGATCAAGGGTAGAGACATTGGAGATGGCAGATGAGTCCTTTCTCATTGAAATGCAGGCATATACCAAGTGCAGCCAGACCCTCTTAAAAGGAAGTATCTGGGAGATAGGTTTTCTCCCTAGTTACAGTATGTTAAAAGTATGCTCCATTGTGAATGAAAACAAGAGAAAAGATGGAACTCAAACATTAGACCAATGCTACTTTGAGTATTCATTATTTAACTGGCATTTAACCAGCAGGTCAGACACAGGCATGGGTACTAACAACACAGACGCAAACCACATAGATTGGTCTTTCTTAAAGTGTAGTGAAAGAAAGGAAACATAAACAATCATCACTGTTGCGGACAAATCTCCAGGGCATGCTGAAAAACAGAATGTAGGACAAGGAAGTGTTCCATGGAAGAACAGTATTTAAAACCTATGCCTGTGGGTCAAATAATTCTCTCTCTCTCTCTCTCTCTCTCTCTCTCTCTCTCTCTCTCTCTCTCTCTCTCTCTCTGTGTGTGTGTGTGTGTGTGTGTGTGTGTGTGTGTGTGTGTGTGTGTGTGTGTGTATGTTTGAAGACACACCTCAAAATATTCACACAATTACATAAAGGCTCAACAAACACCTGGGCAAGAACGTTGGGAATTTTAAGCTTACCTGCCATCTACTCAAACTCATCCCTTCTGTTTCTGGCCACACTTCCTGGCCCTCGCCAGCATTTCTCACTTGAACTTGTTTTCAAATTTAATAAATTTAGCTTTGGCTTTCATTTCTATCTGGACCCCAGAGGCAAAGTTAAAGGCACAAACAAGAAACGCTTGTTTCTCTGTGAGCTCTAGAATTTCATTAATCTTCATTATGTAAGAAGCGCTTAGTGCTAGAAAACTAATGAGACACTTTAGCTCCCACCTCATGCCAGTAGGTGAGTGGGGTTGTTTAGCATGGAATTTCACAGGGAAACTCTGATTTTTGTGTTTCTACAACAGAAATGACTTTATTTCTGGGCCAGTGAAATCATGTTTGAACTAATCTCAGAGCTCTAGGGAGCATTTTTAGTGGAGTCCAGTGAGTTTTGGAAAAAGAGAGAACTAGGATTATTTAAGATGGTGATCCTGATCTGCCAGTTCAATAGACCAGAAAAGATCCTTCCATAAATCATGAGGGACCTTGGATATTTTGTGAAGGACACCAAGATTTATCCTTTAGCAACTAAATTTTTAAATAGGATGATGAAATTATCACATTCATATTTTATCAGCTAACTCTTCCTGACTCATACATGCCTGTCTGAGGGTCTGCTGCTAGAGAAACCTGGGTTTAGACAAGGCTCTAAGAATCCAGTTTACATGAACAATGACATCAAAGAGTATTTTATAGGGAAAGAAAGCAATAAAGAGGAACAGAAGGGTATTAATGAAAGGTATTGTTCAGAAACTTACTAAGTGTAGCAAGCAAATTAATGTTCAAATTTCCAGTGACTTCCCAGAGACCATGTAGGAAATGCCTACCTCCGTATTTTTCTATTATTGGATAAAGGCAGACCCTGACATAGCTAACTACCTGTCTTCCTATGGCACAAACTATTAGGCTCCAGGGGCCAGGGCACCCCCTTGGTCAGGGAGTTTAAGGTGTTCACTGTAAAGAATCTTTATGATCTTGGGAACAGTGAATGTCAAGGGAATGTAGCAGGACATTGATGAGTAGATAATAGTTACGTGATCCAATAGTGAATCATAAGGCTGCTGCCATTGTCAAGTAAGAATGAGCATCTAATTCACAACAGCAGAGGGGACAGAAAGAACAGAAGAAATTTGGAAATAAATTTGAAAAAAATCAACGTGACTGACAACCAAAGAGAATAATAGTGAAAGGGGAGAGAAAAACTCCTGGGTCTCCAGATTGAAGGTAAATGGAGATGCTGTGGTCCAGCTAACAATTTCAATAAGAATCTTCATCTACTTCTGTGAGTCTAGGTTGAGATTTTAGGCATAGCATATTTTAAATATTTGTCAATAGCACAAATTGACTTTCCCAGAAAGTTGACTCCGAAGTAGAGGTTAGGATGCAATGGGCATTCATTTGGAATCATTAGAACAGAATTCACCTGAATCAATTCGGAATAGAGAATAAAAGCAGAAGTTGAACAGCCAATGTAGATTCAGTGAAAATCTCGCTCTGCCCTGAAAGGATGGTACCCACTTGAGTAAGCTGATCAGACTGTCAATTCATTAGAAGAAGGCCTTGAGAAAGCACATGAGATCAGATGAGATGCCTCTCTTCAGCCATGACAGTTCAAGAGAAGGGCTGACAGCTCGACAGCTGTGAACACTCCTACACACAGTAAGGTTAAGTGGTACGCTGTTCCTAAACAGGGGTCTGGACAATTGATCCCAGCCTCCACCACAGACAGGACGACAATCTCAAGAATCAAGTTGCTAATTCCTCATGTCTAGTGCACAAAGGAAATATCTGAGGTAGCAGTATATTTGAAGAGCTCTCAGTTGAAATTTGTTTCAATAAACAACTTAGGCAGCTGGTATATAACAAATACTTCATTCTGAAACATCCCAAATGTGATTTTTCTGTGGCAAATTATGGCAACTCATTTGCCTTAGAAAGATGCAAATAAAGTCATTATGCCATACACAACAGACTGTAAGTTACCTGTCAACAATAAAATGGAGAGAAGTGTAGCAGAATTGTTTTACTCGAAGGTGAATAATAAAACAGTAGAAATGGGAAGAATGTTAGTCCATATGTAGTTATTGTGTTTCCCCATGATGTATATGAAAACCATAGCAAAACAAATTATCTAATTTCTATAAACCTCTTTTTGATGTTAGATTATGCTTATAAATAAATATGTTATTAAAGAAACATACAGTTTTAATGCTGATGACAAGAATAGCATTCTTAGTAGAACTGTTTGTCTACTAAATATTATGTTCCATCAGACCAAAAAAAAGTATAAAAACATACAGCACTAGAGGCTGGAGAACACTTGTTGTTCCTTCACAGGACTCTGGGTTTGATTACCAACACCTACACAGAGGCTTACAACCATCTGTAACTCCGGTTCCAGGGTGTCTGGTGCCAACTTCTGACCTCTGAAAATACTAGTCATACACATGGTGCATGTACATATGTACAAGTAAAGCACTCATACAATAAAATAAATATGTTTAAGATTAAAAAAATACTGGCACATTGCAAATAATTCCCCAAAGACACTCTCCATAAATAGATAATAGATAGAGAGATAGATAGATATAGATAGATGATAGAGAGAGAGACATAGATAGATGACAGATAAGTGATAGATAGAGCTAAGTATTAAAATAGTTTTGCCTCACAAATGCCTTCTATTGTCTCTTCAGTGTCCTTCCCCAAGAGCCTCTGCATAGAAACTGTTGTACACCAGTCAACACTAATCTGGAAGGTACACTCCCTACTTGCTCATGTATACCAAATCAAGATCTATAAACACTTCTCAGATCCACTAATTCTTAGTTTTCTCATCTGTAAAATGAGCTTCATAAAAATGCTCATTCCCTAGTACCCTTAAAAAGTGTGTGCTGGAACAAAGAGCTTTGAATTTTATTGCTATAAAATAACAGAAGATTACATGCAAAGCTATCTGGTTGCCTAAATTGTACCCTCAGAGCTTAGCAGAAAAACAGCCAACCATTGACTAACTACCCACCAGGACCAGATAGTCAATGGTCTTAAGTTGCCAAAGCCACCTCTGCTTTGAATGGCTTACAGTGACATCCCAAGTGGCCCAGAACAGAGACAATATAACAAACTACATTTTCATTTCACCTGCTCAAGACACCATAAATCTGTGGGTCTGGACTCCAAAGTTCTCTGTCTACATCCTCCCAGAGGCTCACTTGACATAAATTATGGCCTCAGAGCAGCAGGATGCTTGTGAGAAACACCTCACATCAGAAGCTTAGCTGCATATTAAACTACAGCTCAGTCCTAGGAATTCACCAATTGACTAATAAGCTCAGGAATTCCCAGGGAGTACCTCCAGGCATCAAGATCTCCGAATTCTTAAATTCTCTGTCAGTAAGTCTAAAGCTGCATGAAGAGCAGAGGTGACAGAAACGGCACCTGGACATCCTGGATATTCCTAAACACATGTGGCTGCCTCCAACATGACTTCACTCAGAAAGCCAGTTAAATTAAGAATTTAAAACAGGCTTACTAATTATTTATATCTATACAAAAATACCCTTTCTCCAAGCTTGGTTCCACACTTTATTTTTCTTTTTTTCTTTTTCTTATTCTTTTTTTTTTTCTCCTTTTTTTCTTCTATTGGACATTTTCTAAATTTACATTTCAAATGTTATCCCATCTCCAGGTCTACCCTCCGAGAACCCCCTATCCCATCTGCCCTCCACCTGCCTCTATGAGGGTGCTACCCCACCCACTCCTGCCTTCCCAGCCTGGCAATACCCTACACTGGGGCGTGGAACCCCTAAAGGACCAAGGGCTGCTTCTCCCACTAATGTCCAACAAGGCCATCCTCAGCCACATACACATATGGAGCCATAGGTCCCTCCATGTGTATTCTTTGGTTGGTGGTCCAGTCCTGGGTGCTCCTAGGGATCTGACTGGTTGACACTGTTGCTCCCCCCATGGGGATGCAAACCCCCTCAGCTCCTTCAGTCCCTTCTCCAACTCCTCCATTGGGGACCCAGTGTTCAGTCCAATGGTTGGCTGTGAGCATCCGCCTCTGTATTTGTCAGGCTTTGGAAGAGCCTCTCTGGAAACAGCTATATCAGACTCCCACCAACAAGCACTTCCCCTTCCCGGCATCCACAATAGCATCCCTGTTTAGCAACAGTTTATGGGATGGATCACCAGATGGCCCAGTCTCTGGATGGCCTTTCCTTCAGTCTCTGCTCCACACTTTGTCTACATATTTCCTCCTGTGAGTATTTTGTTCCCCCTGCTAAGAAGCACTGAAGCATCCACACTTTGGTCTTCCTTCTTCTTGAGCTTCATGTGCTCTGTCAATTGTATCTTGGGTATTCCAAGCTTTGGGACTAATATCCACTTATCAGTGAGTGCATACCATGTGTGTTCTTTTGTGACTGGATTACCTCACTCAGGATGATATTTTCAAAGTTCCATTCATTTCCCTGAAAATTTTATTAAGTCATTGTTTTTAATAGCTGAGTAGTATTCCATTGTGTAAATATGCCACAATTTCTGTATCCATTCCTCTGTTGACAGACATCTGGGTTCTTTCCAGCTTCTGATTATTATAAATATGGTTGCTATGAACATAGTGGAGGATGTGTCCTTATTAAATATTAGAGCATCTTCTGGGTATATGCCCAGGAGTGCTATAGCTGGATACTCAGGTAATGCTATGTCTAATTTTCTGAGGAACCACCAGACTGATTTCCAGAGTGGTTGTACCAGCTTGCAATCCCACCAACAATGGAGGAGTGTTCCTCTTTCTCCACATTCTGAGTTTTTGAACTTAGCCATTCTGACTGGTGTGAGGTGGAATCTCAGGGTCGTTTTGATTTGCATTTCCCTGATGACTAAGGATGTTGAACATTTCTTTAGGTGCTTCTTGGCCATTCAATATTCCTCAGTTGAGAATTCTCTGTTTAGCTCTGCCCCCTATTTTTAATAGGGTTATTTGGTTCTCTGGAGTCTAACTTCTTGAGTTCTTTGTATATATTGAATATTAGCCCTCTATCAGATATAGGATTGGTAAAGATCCTTTCACAATCTGATGGTTACCATTTTGTCCTATTAACAGTGTCCTATGCCTTACAACTTTACAATTTTATGAGGTCTCATTTGTTTATTGTTGATCTTAGAGCATATGCCATTGTTCTGTTCAGGAAAATTTCTCCTGTGCCCATGTGTTTGAGGCTCTTCCCCATTTTCTCTTCTAATAGAGTCAGTGTATCTGGTTTTATATGGAGGTCCTTGATCCACTTGGAATGAGCTTTGTACAGGGAGATAAGAATGGATCAGTTTGCATTCTTCTACAAGTTGACCGCCAATTGAACCAGCACCATTTGTTGAAAATGCTGTCTTTTTTCCTCTGGATGGTTTTAGCTCCTTTGTCAAAGATCAAATGACCATAGGTGTGTGGGTTCATTTCTGGGTCTTCAATTCTATTCCATTGATCTACCTACCTATCACTGTAACAATACTATGCAGTTTTTATCACTATTTCTCTGTAGTACAGATCGAGGTAAGGGATGGTGATTCCCTCAGAAGTTGTTTTATTGATGGAAAATAGTTTTTGCTATCCTGGATTTTTTGTTATCCCAAATGAATTTGAGAACTGCTCTTTCTAACTCTATAAAGAATTGATTTGGAATTTTGATGGGTATTACATTAAATCTGTAGATTGCTTTCTGCAAGATGGCCATTTTTACTATATTAATCCTGCCAATCCAGGAGCATGGGAGATCTTTCCATCTTCTAAGATCTTCTTTGGTTTCTTTCTTCAGAGATTTGAAGGTCTTGTCATACAGAACTTTCATTTGTTTGGTTAGAGTCACACCAAGATATTTTATATTGTTTGTGACTATTATGAAGGGTGTTGTTTCCCTAATTTCTTTCTCAGTCCATTTATCCTTTAAATATAGGAAGGCTACTGATTTGTTTGAGTTAATTTTATATCCAGCCACTTGGCTGACGTTGTTTGTCAGTTGTAGGAGTTCTCTGGTAAAAGTTTTGGGGTCACATAAGTGTAATATCTTATCATCTGCAAATGGTGATATTTTGACTGCTTCCTTTCCAATTTGTAACCCTTTGACCTCTTTTTGTTGCCTAGTTGCTCTGTCTAGGACTTCCAGTACTATATTGACTAGTTAGGGAGAAAGTGGGCAACCTGGTCTAGTCCATGATTTTAGTTGGATTGCTTCAAGTTTTTTTCCATTTAGTTTGATGTTGGCTACTGGTTTGCTCTATATTGCTTTTGCTATGTTTAGGTATGGGCCTTGAATTCCTGATCTTTCCAAGACTTTTAACATGAAAGGATATTGAATTTTGTCAAATGCTTTTTCAGCATCTAGTGAGATGATCGATTGTGTGTTTTTTTCTTTTAGTTTATGTGGCACATTATGTTTATCAATTTACATATACTGAAACATCCCTGCATCGCTAGGATGAAGCCTACTTGACCATGGTGAATGATCTTTTCAATGTATTCTTGGATTCAGTTTGCAAGGATTTTATTGAGTATTTTTGCATTGATATTGATAAGGGAAATTGGTCTGAAGTTCTCTTTGTTGGGTCTTTGTGTGATGTTGGTATCAGAATAATTATGGCTTCATAGAATGAACTGGGCAATGTTCCTTCTGTTTATATTTTGTGAAATAGTTTGAAGAGTATTGATATTAGGTCTTCTTTGAAAGGTCTGATAGAATTCTGCACTAAACACATCTGATCCTGGGCTATTTTTGTTTAGGAGACTTTTAATGACTGCTTCTATTTCTTTAGTGGTTTTGGGACTGTTTAAATGGTTTATCTGGTCCTGATTTAACTTTGGTACCAGCTATCTGTCTAGAAAATTGTCCATTTCATCCAGATTTTCCAGTTTTGTTGAGTGTAGGCTTTTGTAGTAGGATCTGATGATTTTTTAAAATTTCCTTGGTTTCTTTTGTTATATCTCCCTTTTCATTTCTGATTTTGATAATTTGGATACTGTCTTTGTGCCCTTTGTTTAGTCTGCCTAAGGATTTGTCTATCTTGTTGATTTTCTCAAAGAAGCAGGTCCTGATCATGTTGATTCTTTGTATAGTTCCTTTTGTTTCTACTTGGTTGATTTTAACCTTGAGTTTGATTATTTCCTGCCTTCTACTCCGGGTGTATTTGCTTCCTTTTGTTTTATAGCTTTCAGGTGTGCTGTTAAGCTGCAAGTGTATGCTCTTTCCAGTTTCTTTTTGGAGGCACTTGGAGCTATGAGTTTTCTCTTAGCACTGCTTTCATTGTGTCCTATAAGTTTGGGTATGTTGTGCCTTCATGTTCATTAAATTCTAAATAGTTTTTAATTTCTTCTTTGACTAAGTCATCATTGAGTAGTGTTGTTCAGTTTCCACAAGTATGTGGGCTTTCTGTTTTTGTTTTTGTTATTGAAGACCAGCCTTAGTCTGTGGTGATCTGATAGGATGCATGGGATTATTTCAATCTTCTCGTATCTGTTGAGGCCTGTTTTGTGACTGATTATATGGTCAATTTTAGAGAAGGTACCATGAGGTGCTGAGAAGAAGGTGTATTCTTTTGTTTTAGGACAAAATGTTCTATAGCTTTCTGTTAAATCCATTTGGTCCATAACTTCTGTTAGTTTCAATGTGTCTCTGTTTAGTTTCTGTTTCCATGATCTTTCCATTGATGAGAGAGGGGTGTTGAAGTCTCCCATTACTATTGTGTGAGGTAAAATGTGTGCTTTGAGCTTTAGTAAAGTTTCTTTTATAAATGTGGTTGCCCTTGCATTTGGGGCATAAATGTTCAGAATTGAGAATTCTTCTTGGTATATTTTTCCTTTGATGAGTATGAAGTGTCCTTTCTTACCTTTTTTTGATAACTTTTAGTTGAAAGTTGATTTTATTCAATATTAGAATGGATACTCCAGCTTGCTTCTTGGGGCCATTTGCTTGGAAAATTGTTTTCCTGCCCTTTACTCTGAGGTAGTGTCTGTCTTTGTCACTGAGGTATGTTTCCTGTTTGCAGCAAAATGGTGGGTTCTGTTTACATATCCAGTCTGTTAGTCTATCTTTTTATTGGGGAATTGAGTCCATTATTGTCACGGATATTAAGGACCAGTGACTGTTGCTTTCTGTTATTTTTGTTGTGAGAGGTAAAATTATGTCTGTGTGGCTATGTTCTTTTGAGTTTGTTGAAAGATTACTTTCCTGCTTTTTCTAGGGTATAGTTTTTCTCCATGTGTTGGAGTTTTCCCTCTATTATCCTTTGTAGTGCTGGGTTTGTGGAAAGATATTGTATAAATTTGGTTTTGTCATGCAGTATCTTGGTTTCTCCATCTATGGTAATTGAGAGTTTTGCTGGGTATAGTAGCCTGGGCTGGCATTTGTGTTCTATTAATGTCTGTATGACATCTACCTGGGATCTTGTAGCTTTCATAGCCTCTGGTGAGATGCCTGGTACAATTAGTGATAGCTCTGCATTTATATGTTACTTGACCCATTTCTCTTACTGCTTTTAATATTCTTTCTTCATTGTGTGCATTTGGTGTTTTGACTATTATGTGATGGGAGGAATTTCTTTCCTGGTCCAATCTATTTGGAGTTCTGTAGGCCTCTTGTATGTTTATGGGCACCTCTTTCTTTATGTTAGGAAAGTTTTCTTCTATAATTTTGTTAAAGATATTTACTGGTCTTTTGAGTTGGGAATCTTCACTATCTTCTATACCCATTATCCTTAGGTTTGTTCTTCTCATTGTGTCCTGGATTTTCTGGATATTTTTGGTTAGGAGCTTTTTGTATTTTTGCATTTTCTTTGACTGTTGTGTCAATATTGTCTATGGTGATTTTTGTGTTTCCTCTTTAAGGGTTTCTACCTGTTTACCTGTGTTCTCCTGTATTTCTTTAAGGTAGTTATTTATGTCCTTCTTAAAGTTCTCTATCATCACCATGAGATGTGATTTAAATCAGGGTCTTGCTTTCTGTTGTGTTGGAGATATCCAGGGCTTGCTGTGCTGGGAAACTAGGTTCTGATGATGCCAAGTAGCCTTGGTTTATGTTCCCTATGTTCTTGCCCTTGCCTCTTGCCATCTGGTTATCTCTGGTGTTAGTTGATCTTGCTATCTCTGACTGTGGTTGTCCCTTATGCAAGCCTGTGGGTCAGTACTTCTGGGAGACCCGTTCTCTCTAAGAGGAATTTGGGTATGGAGAGCTGTAGCACAGGGTCAGCTCCAGGTGCAGATGTGTAGGTCAGTGAAAGGGGTCTTGGTTTTGGTTGAACGCCACCTCCTGGAACCTGCCTGGGAGGCCAAGCTACCTTCTTCCAGCCACCTCGTGTGACTGAAGACCCCAGAGATGCATGCTGAGATCCAGAGACACATGCTGAAAACCCAGAGACACACACTGAGTCCTACAGAAGACAGATTCAGACTTTCCAGCTACAGATAAACTCTCTTGTCAAAGTCAAGTAGCTAAAAGTTACATGTTAGTAAGGAAAACATAATGTCTATCTAGATTAATCAGATGTTATTACCCTCAAACTGTACTACCTGTATTTAATTGTTTCAATAATCCCTTGCCTTTCTAACCCCCACCCCCACCCCGCTCCCCTTACCCTATGGTTTAATTGTGCCACACCCTATGGCCTTCATAGTGTTTTCTTTTGACTTCCTCATCCAAAATTTTCACTACAGGTGACAGTGACCCCCCCCCTTTTTTTTTTTAAGAAAACAGGAGGAGATGTAGGGCCATGAAAGGGGTCTGGATTTTGGTCAAAGTGCTGGCTGGAAAGCCCAGAGACCCAACAGGTGTTCATTGCCTGTAAGGGACTGGCATCTGTTCTGCCGTGCTCCCAGAATCCAGGCTCCTAACACATGGCATGGAACTCCATTGACCTGCACTGTTCAGTCACATTCAGGGCAATGCAGCCCCTCCCAAAGAGCACAGGTAGAGGGCATGACTACAGGCCCCAGGTCCTAGAGAGATTTACATACTAATGAGATGCCTGAAGGCCAGAGGGCGGAGCCAATTAAGCATTCTTCCTCAGCCCCTCCCCCTTCTCTGCCTCCCTATTTAACTCAGGTCTGCCCTGAGTTTCACAAGGGTGCACATCCAGATTCAAACATCATCTGTCATGCCAATAAAGCCATTTTGGAAACCCATGGACTTTCTCATGTCATTGGGGCCAAGCCATGAGGAACCCTGGAGAAGGCCTTTAATGAGCCGCTGTGGCCACAGCCGCCACGCCTAACTTCCCACCTGGAGGAACTTTCAGTGTTTTCAGCCACACTACCCACACAGATAGAAACCAGAAGGATCCTGTTCCAGGCTGCTCCTTGGTTCCTGTGTTCTAAAGGCTCCAAGCGGGTCCCTGGAAGTGGTGGTCTTACCTGTGCTTACAAGTGCTTACAAGTGTGTCAGCACCCCTGGGAGACCAGCTCTCTCAAGGCAATATTTGGGAATAGAGAGCTTGGTTCCATACTCTTAAATAAGCACCATAGTCACCCTCCACCTATTCCACAACTAAAGTATCCCTCCTCTAAATGTCTCTCCAGTGAATTTCACTAACAGAGTTTCCTCATTTTCTATAGAAAATACAACTCAAGAATCCATGCCATCTAACTATTTTAGAGTTCCTTAAAGTGTGAAGATCATCAAAGACTATAGGCAGAGGTGGCTTAGAGGAGCTATCTCAAGGGTTGAAACAAGCCTCAAAGACTGTCTGTGCAAAATGGCCAACACAGAACTGACTCAGGCGATGGAACTATTTATGCTCTAGAGTATTTTCTTTTAAATACTAGGGAAGTCAGAAAATATTAGGGACTAAGAAATGTATGTAATACAGGTAGACACAAACAGATAAAGAATCCATCAGGATCAACAAAGAGAAACTGGTTGAAACTGAGAGGTTAGAGACTAACACTAACAAAGTATTATCTCAATGCTTATCCTTCTAAGCAAAAATGTTGGAGGCCAAATTTGGGAACAAGGAGTGGAATAGATGTCATTAAAAATAATCCATACATGCCAATAAGCAAATTAACAAGAAAATAAAAACCTTCTGTCTAGAGAGGTTAGTATCCAGGGTCACTTCAAGACAGTATCCAAAACGTTAAGCTCCAGACAGGCTAATAATTCTCAAAACTCTCCTTGAAGTACTTTCATATGCACTTCAACAGGGTCTTAGAACTTCTCATATTCCCTCCCATTTTAGATCTATTTCCCCAACCAACAAAACTGATAGAAACACGTAGACAGACACACAGACCAGCAAACGTAAAGACAACCAGAGGTGGCCACATGGAGACTTAAACCGGGGGTAGAGGGACATCTCATCTGACTCCCAGAATTACACCTGTATCCAGCCTTTCCTAAGAGTCCTATTCAGAAGGCTGTATAAACAGACTTACCTCTGGAGATGACAGATTCAGGGGACTTCCTGTAATTTTTTTTTTAATGGTAGAAGTCCCAGGATATTCTGGAATGCTAGTACTACAGAAAGGAGAAGTTCATGGGGCCCTGGAATATCCCAGAGTGTGAACCCTCTAGAAACTGTGTTTCCCAGGCTATCACCCAAGAAGGGATCTAAGACAATCACCCACCATATCCTGGTGACTCAGTCTCTAGGGATCTTTTTGGGTTGTCCAGAATGTTGTGAGGTAAATCCAACAGAGACTCCCACCCACACACTCTTAAGCTAAAAAGAAAACCTTTATCTCGTGCAGGTAGCTGCATGGGAAACTTAACCACATTATGCAGGCACAAGCTTTGTGGTGCTTTGTCTTTTATGCACAAAAGCCACATTCTGGTTAGCACACTTCAGTTACCAAGAAAAAGAATGACAGAAGCCCAAAAACAAGGTTAATAGAGTTAGGATCATTTTACTCATGATCTTTCCTGTATCAATGGACTGGGTCTTTGTTCCTGTTTTGGCAGGTATTGGAATACAAGTGCTAGGTTTTAAGATCAGGATGGTGCCTCTAACATGGCACCAGTCATGCTGAGGTCCAGGGCCCTGTTTCAGAGTTATAGACATGGAAGAATACAACAGACTATAAATATATTTTCTTTGTCTTTCAGTTAAAAGAATAGTATTAAGTTATTTGGTTTGTTGGTGTGCAGTTTCTTCAGTTCTTTATATATTTTGGATATCAGCCCTCTGTTGGATGTTGGCTTAGTGAAGAATTTTTCCCAATCTGTAGGCTGTGATTTTTGTCCGAATGACTGTATCCTTTGACACACAGAAGCTTTTCAGTTTCATAAGGTCCCAGTTATTAATTCATGACCTTAGTGCCTGAGCATTGATGTTCTGTTCAGGAAGTTCACTATTGAACTAATGAGTTTGAGGCTATTCCCCACTTTCTGTTCTATTAAATTAAGTGTGTCTGGTTTTATACTTAGTGCTTTGATCCATTTGGACTTGAGTTTTGTGTGTGGTGATAAATATGGATCTATTTGCATTCTTCTACATGCAGACATCCAGTTAGACCAGCACCATTTGTTTGAAGATGCTCACTCTTTTCCATTGTATGGTTTTGGCTTCTTTGTCAAAAATCAAATGACAGTATGTATGTGGGTTTATTTCTGTGATCTTTGATTTGATTACATTGATTCATCTATCTGTTTCTATACCAACATCATGCAGTTTTTATTACTGTTTCTTTGTAGTAAAGATTGAAGTCAGGGATAGTGGTACACATCCATAAGTTCTTTTATTGTTCATTTTATTGTTCATTTGTATCATTTTAACTATCCTAAATTTTTGTTATTGCACATGAAATTGAGAATTGTTCTTTCGAGATTTGGAAGAAATTGTGTTGGAACTTTGATGGGGATCACATTGAATCTGTAGATTGCTTTTTTAAAATGTCCATTTTTACTATGTTAAGCCTATCAATCCATGGGCAAGGAAGATTTTCAATTTCTGTCTTCAGAGACTTGAAGTTCCTGTCATGCAGGTCTTTCACTTGCTTGGTGAGGATTACACCAAGGTATGTCATGTTATTTGTGGCTATTGTGAATGGTACTATTTTCCTTAACTCTTTCTCAGTCCATTTATTTCATATGTATAGGAGGGCTATTGATTTCTTTGAGTTAATTTTGTATTCAACCACTTTGCTAAAGATGTTTATCAGCTGTAAGAATTCTCTGGTAGAATTTTTGAAGTCACTTATGTATACTATCATATCATGTAGAAATAGTGATACTTTGAATTTTTCCTTTCCAATCTGTATCCCATTGTTCTCCTTTTGTCATCTTATTGCTCTAGGTAGAACATCAAGTACTATATTGGAGAGATTTGGAAAGAGAGGACAGCCTAGTATTATCTCCAATTCTAGTGGAAATGCTTTAAGTTTTTCTCCATTTAATTTAATGTTGGGTATTGGCTTGCTGTATATTGCCTTCATTGTATTTAGGTATGTCCCTTGTATCCCTGCTCTCTCCAAGACTTTTATCATGAAGCAGTGTTGGATTTTGTCAAATTTTTTTTGGCATCTAGTGAGATGATGATGATGTGGGGTTTTTTCTATCAGTTTCTTTACATGGCAGATTATACTGATGTGTTTTCATATATAGATCTGCCTCAGCATCCCTGGGATGACACTTACTTAATCATGGTGGATGATGATGTCTTTGATGTGTTCTTGGATTCAGTTTATGATTATTTTATGGAGTATTTTTGCACAATGTTCATAAGGGAAATTGGTCTAAAGTTTTCTTTCTTGGTTGAGTCTTTGTGTAGTTTAGGTACCAGGGTGACTGTGCCTCATAGAATGAAATTGGCAGTGTTCATTCTGTTTCTATTTTATGAAATAGTTTTAGGAGTATTAGCATTAGCTTTTCTTCAAGAGTCTGGTAGAATTCTGCACTAAAACCATCTGGCCCAGAACTTTTTTTGGCTAGGAGACTTCTAATGACTGCTTCTATTTCCCTAGGGGTTATAGGACTATACAGATAGTTCACCTGATCTTGATATAGCTTTGGTAATTGCTATCTGTATAGAAATCATCCATTAATTTAGATTTTCAAATTCTGTGGAGTTCAGGCATTTGAAATAAGACCTAATGATATTTTTCCAACTTTCTCAGTGTCCATTGTTATGGCTCCCTTTTCATTTCTGATATTGTTAATTAGGGTAGCCTTTTTCTATCTTTAAGTTTGTTTGGGTAAGAGTTTGTCTATCTTGTTGATTTTCTCAAAGAATCAGCCCTTGGTTTTGTTGATTCTCTGTATTGTTCTCTTAGCTTCTAATCGATTCAGTCACAAGGTTGATTATTTTCTGCCATCTACTCCTCCTGGATGTGTTTGCTTCTTTTGGGGGGGAGGACTTTTGATGTACTTTTAATTTATTAGTATGAGATCTCTCCAACTTCTTTACGAGGGCATTCAGAGCTAGCTGTGAACTTTCCTCTTAGCACTACTTACATAGAGTCCCATATATTGGGCATATTGTACCTTTACTTTCATTGAATTCTAAAATAATCTTTTATTACTGTCTTTATTTCTTCCCTGACCCAATGATAAGTGAGTAGAGAGATGGTCAGTTTCCGTGAGTATGAAGGCTTTCTGTTGTTTCTGTTGTTAAAGGCCAGCTTTAATCCATTGTATCTGATAAGATGAATGGGGTTACTGCAATCTTCTTGTATCTGTTAAGGTTTGCTTTGTGACCAATTATATGGTCAATTATATGGCCAATGTTCTGTGAGGTGCTGAGAAAAAGGTATTTTTTTGTATTTGGGTAAATGTTCTATAGATATCTGTTAGTTCATTTGAATCATAACCTCTGTTAGCTTCGTTATTTCTCTGTTTCGATTCTGTCTCTGTGACCTGTCCTGGTGAGAGTGGGGTGTTAAGGTCTTCCACTATTAATGTGTGGGATTTGATCTGTGATTTAAGCTTTAGTAATGTTTCTTTTACAAATGTGAGTGCTCTCACATTTGGGGCATAAAACTGAGATATTCTCTTGGTGAATTTTTCCTTTGATGAGTATGAAGTCTCTTTACCAAACTCTATTGATTACTTTCTATTCAAATTTTATTTTATTAGATATTAGAATGGATATTCCAGATTGTTTCTTGGGTCCATTTGCTTGGAAAACATTTTCCCAGCACTTTATACTGAGATAATAGCTATCTTTGTTGCTGAAATGTGTTTATTGTATACAGCAGAATTCTGTTTACACATCCATTCTGTTAGACCGTGTCTTTTTACTGGGAAATTGAGTCCTTTGATGTTGAGAGATATTAATGAACAATGACTGTTACTTCTTGTTATTTTGATGTTGGTGGTGATTGAGTGTGTGTGTGTTTGTCTGTGTGTGTGTGTGTGTGTGTGTGTGTGTGTGTGTGTGTGTGTTTTCTATTGGTTTTAATGATGTGAAATTATTTACTTCTTGTGTTTTCTTGAGTGTAGATAGCTTCTTTGGGTTAGAGTTTTCCTTCTAGTAGACTCTGTAGGACTGGGTTAGTGGAAAGGTATTATTTGTATTTGGTTTTGTCATGGAATATCTAGGTTTCTTCATCTATGGTGATTGAAAGGTTTTCTGGGTATAGTAGTCTAGGCTGACATCTGTGGTCTCTTAGGTTCTGCAAGCTCTGCCTAAGACCTTCTTCTAGCTTTTAGAGTCTCAGATGAGAAATTGGGTGTAATTTTGATAGGACTGCCTTTATATGTTACTTAACCTTTTTCCTTGCTGCTTAAACCTTCTCTCTTTGTTCTATATATTTAGTGCTTTGATTATTTATGATGAAAGAATTTTCTTTCCTGGTCTAACTGGTTTGGTGTTCTGTAAGCTTCTTGTACTTTATAGGCATCCCTTTCTTTAGGTGAGGGAAATTTTCTTCTATGATTTTATTGAAGATGTTTTCTGGGCCTTTGAACTAGGAGTCTTCCTCCTCCCCTCCTCCTCCTTTTCCTCCTCCTCCTCATCTTTCTCCTCCTCACCCTCCTCCTTCTCTTCTTCCTCATCTTCCTCATCCTCCTCTTCTTCTTCCTCTTCCTCCTCCTCCTCTTCCTCCTTTTCCTCCTCCTCATCCTTCTCCTCCCCCTTCTTCTCCTCCTCCTTCTCTAGTCCTATTGTTTTGTCTTTTCATAGTGTCCCAAATTTCCTGGATGTTTTGTGTCATGAACTTCTTAGATTTTGTATGTTCGGCAACTGATATATTGATTTCTTCCATCATATCTTTTATACCTGAGATATTCTCCTTTAGGCATCTGGTTTTCCTTGTAGTTGGCTGGATGATCTTGATAATAGCAGGACTTCTCTGGAGGATTAGGGAAGCCATGGGCCAGACAGTGGAGGTCAGAGTATCCTACTCTGTTGGCTGTGCCTCAGATAGACTCCACTCTGTAGGCTGTGTCATAGGTGAACCCTATTCTTCAGGCTGCGTCCTAATCAGACTCAGCTGGGGTAGTGGGCAGATCCGACTAGGATGGGTAGTCAGACAAGGTTCCAAGCTGGTTAGTTTTGGGGCCCCCAAAGGTTTTTAAAGTGAGGCAGGTTGGTCTATGTGTTCCACAGGCTCCTCTGCAGGCTATCTTGGGCAGACCAGTTGGAGTTCTAGGTAAATCCCACTAGGATGAATAGTCAGGCAGGGTTCCAGGCTGGTTAGTTTGGGGGCCCCAAAGATTTTCATGGAGGTGCAGGATGCTTCTGGAATCTTGCAAGTCTTCTCTAAACTGAGGAGTAAGGCCAGATCTTGACAATGGGGCTCAGAGATTACACAACCCACCACTCACCACTGCAGCTGCATTGTGTATTTTTAAGATATTTTATGAATGCTTATGCTGTGGATGGCACACCCACTGGATTCAGGTCATCTACTTTCTATCTCACATTATAGTGGACCAGATCTTCATGTCAAGATATTTCTTCCAAACTTTTAAGTCTTCCCTAAACCTTGAAGGAAGGACTTGATTTTGTTCTTCTGTCTCTCAATCTGCCCCACAACCCAGGGCACCTATTGTTCACTGTCACCTGAGTACTGATTTTGTGTCCAAAAGAAAGATACTAACTAGAGCACATACATCCAGAGCTGGGTCTTCTTACAGTCTTGCCTTTACAAACATCTCCTTGGATTTCCAATAGCAGAAGTGTTTGTGACCAAGGCTGAGGTCAGAACTGTGTCCTAATTGTCATCCTTCTGAGCAAAAGGAGGTGTGACACAGGAGAATGTGCAATTAGTAAAGCTGCAAATTGTAATTCCTGGATCTTTCATTTATAACTGTGTTCTTAATTTGTTTACCTATTTTAGCAAGTCATTTTTCAATTGTAAATAATGAAGAGATCGGACAAAATGATATTGTAGTTGTCTAATTCTAAGTGTCCTAAAGGATTTGCTAGATCTTTCTATAACATCACTGTTGAGCATAAAGCTTTATGGTCCTGGCAATGTCCTATATCTGACCTGTACAATATGGTAGCTGCTAATCATCTGTAGTTATTTGGCAGTTGGAATGAGGCTAGTGTAACCAAGGGACTCAAATTTTCATTTTGTTGAGTTCTAAATAAGTGTTGTTTGCTTAACATTTATTTACTTGTGTTATTCATGAGTATATTTAAGTACATATCATGCCATAGCACAAATACAAAGGTCAATGAGCTGTGAAAGTTGGTTCTTTCCTTCCATCCTGTAGGTTCTGGGGCTTGAACTCAGTTCATCAGGCTTGGCAGGAAGGACCTCACTGACCCATATGACTAGCCAAATTTTAATTAATTTTAATTGGAAAATGTAACTAGGAGTTACTTGTACCGAACAACATAACTCTAGAAACATTAACCAAATAGACAGAGGAAAAAAATGCTTCCTTACTATTGTGAAATCAACCAGCTCTTCTGTTCTGTTATTGTTGTAAGAATTAATGAAAACCTAGTTTGAGACTATCAGAGGGTACCTAGTCCATTGCAAATGGAGAATAAAGGTTTTTTTCTTCTATTAATGTTCCTCTTTTATGAAACTAGTGTCTAAATTTTAATTAATAATTAGCTTTTGTTGTGATAATATAAACAATAGATTTGCCAAACTAAGTTATTATCTAATTTGGATCAGCGATTATCTTAATAGGGAAACAGGGCTTGGAAGGTGATTGACAAAGTCATAAAGTCTCCGAAATTGAGATTTAAACTTTCTCCTTCTGTGGGCTACTTTCTTTTCTTTTTTATTCTTCTCTCATACAATACATCCTAACCCTACTGCCTTCCTCCCTCCCCTCCTCCAGTTCCGCCCATACTTGCCCTCTCCACCAGATCCTCCATTTCCCTTCAGAAAAAAAGCAGGTCTCCCAAACAAACACAGCATAACAACATGCAATAAGACTAGACACAAACCCTCATATCAAGGCTAGACAAGGCAACCCAGTATAGTCCTAGGAGGTAGTAAAAGAGTCAGAGATATCTTACCCCATTAGAAGTCCCACAGTAACTTCAAACTGAAAACTGCAGTATGTTTTCCGAGAACCCAGTGTAGGCTATGTTCAGTTTGTGGTGGTGAGCTGTTCTTCTTTCAGCTCCACTTCCTTTGAGCCTTTAAAGGGTCTCGACCTCCTTCTCTTTGGCTTGGTAATTTTATAATCATTGAAAAGAGCTCATTTTACCTCTTGTTAGGTACCTTTCCAACCAAGATAAGATGGCTAATTACATATGCCATTAACCAAATGCAATTCTAACTAATTCACAGAAGTATTATACAGCAGCAATTTTTAAAGAACAAAGTTATGTGAAGTACAAGGTCATACTTCAGAAGTTTATCCTCAGGAAGCAAGAGTTCTCACCATTTACTGTTTGGCTGTGAATTCTACTAAAATCACTGCCTGTTAGATCATGTCTAAGAAATACTGGAGTTTATCATTTATGTAAATTTTACCAAGTACTGTAACATCTCCACAGTTCTTCTAGACATCAGGAAGGAAATGCATGTCTGATATGATCCCTGTCCCTCGAGAAGCTTGTTCTCTCTACTGTTTCTGTGTTTCAGTGTTCTGCTTTTCACAGCACATCATGTCTTTGACACAAGTTACAGATATCCTCTCATCCCAGCTCTCTTGTGCATCCTGAACTCATGGTCTCCTCCCATGTGTTCTGTGCTTTAGCCTTATAAAAAATATGCTGTACGTTTTTTTTTTTGGGGGGGGGGGGTGTTGGTGGTGGTGGTGGGTTTTTTTTTAACAAAATAAATCATACACTACAGACTATTTTAGATACAGTCTGCCCTTTATATCATGAATTGTGCAGACATAAATTCAATTAGCCACAGATGGCATATAGTAGAGATGCATCATTTTTCTTGTGCTTAGAAATACAATTTAATGACCATTTCCATGGTATTTAGATTACATTTAGTTGTTATGAATAATCTAGAAAGGATTAAAATATATGGGAGAACATGTGCAAGTAATCCAGACATGGCTTAAAGCATATGGGAGATTATGCACAGGCTACATGCAAATATTCCATCTTACATAAAGGATGAGCATCTGCAGATCCGATATCTGGGAGAGATAGATCCCAGAATCAGGACCAATCCTGTGGGGACGAATCTTCGCGGGCGGGGGGAAGGGAGGGAGTCCAGCGACAGAGTCTCAGGGCAGTCCGGCACCAGGGCTTCCCGTGCCGCCAGCGGAAGATCCCACATTCACGCAGCTGTCGGTGGGCGGGCCGGCGGCTGCATCAGCAAGGTTCCAGGGTTCCAAAAGCTGGGAATCAGGCGGAAAGACCATGGACACGTGGAGTCCGGTTTTCCAAAGCTTTTATTGTTCATGACATGGTGAATGGATGCAGGTGTTGTGCGCTTCCCCCGCCAAAAGACAGGGGAGACCAGTCTTATAGGGAAGGGAGAAAGGGGAAGGAATAACTTAATTAGCTACGCCCCTGGCCTTTTGATAATTTATTAATATTTAAATCTCTGGAGGTAGAGACTTGTTAATCACGCCCTCTACCTGTCCTACGTGACTGAAAATAACAGGTTAAATGGAGTTACCTCGTCCAAGGCCCAACACAATCCCCTCTAGATACCAGAGGATGATTAAATAAAAACATTTGGTAATAAGATTGGAGGAAGAAAACAGTAGTCCTCAACTCCAGATCACTTTTTATTTAAAAGAAATGATTTCTCTCTATTAAAGACATTGTTTAACTTAGTTTACTTGTTCAAGAGTTTACAATACTTTTTCTTCATTTGTCATGCTTATCTTGAGTTACACAAAAATTAAAATAAGGGATAGAGAGATGACTCAGTGCTTAATGCACAAGACTGAGGCCCTGAGTTCAGATACTTAGCACCTAAATAAAAGCTTGGCATAGCAGCATAGCCCTGTAACCCAAGCAACCCCCACCACTGACAGAGGGGAGTGACAGATATTCTAGGAGCTTGCCAGCAAACCAGGCTACCTCTAATAGCAGTCTACAGGCTCAATGCAATACCTAGTATCAAAACATAAGGAGGAAAGCAATTCAAAAGACTTCTGATGCTGACCTAAGGCCTATGCATGTAAGAACACAGGTGAACGTACCTGCATACTTATGAGCATACACCATATACTACAGGGTGGGGAGAGAGAAAGAAATCAGGTTAGCTTATGAGAAATATATAAAATACCCTATTAAACATACATCAAAATGCCTAAAATTATACATTAAAATATAAATACTATGAAAAATATGAATCTATATTTATGAGAAAAGGGGACTGGAGCTACATTCATTGAGCTAACACCTACTGTTCTTATACTATGGGCAATTCATTGCTAAATTTAGATAATACAAAGACTAAGGCATCATCTGCCACAGATATAACTGTTGAGTAGTAGAGAAGCTATGGCTTACAAATGAATGTTCCAATTGCATTTCTAACAAATGGATGTGATATTTGGAATGAACACAAAAACTGCATAAAAGCTATGCCTTTGACAGGGACTCTCCCTCTAGGTTACATCTTTAGTGCTCCAAAAGCAATATGCTCTGTTTTTTTAGGTTTGTACTATAGTTAGAATAAATGTTATTCACATTATGTAAATGGAAAAGTACAGGGATGAAACAAGAGACTGTTAACACTATGGGAATAAAGAAAGCTAGAACTTGATCTCAGTATTTGCTGACATCTAACATTTAAAAGGCCATTGGGCAAGATGTGGTAAGCATGCCTGTCATTCCAGCACTTGGAGACAGAGACAGCAGGATCATAAGTTCATTGGGTGGTTGAGGTCATCTCTAGCTCCATGAGACCTTCTCAGAAACAAAATCAAAACAAAACCAAAGGACCACTGATGGATGACCCTACTATGCACTAAAGTTTGGCAATTTAAATTTTTCTCATAACAACAACAATTGCCATAAAATTGTGTTAAAATAAGCTTCATGAGAGAAAGAAAAGGCATAGACTTCCATTATCTTCCTGTCTGTGAAACTATATATAGACATAAATTTGAGACTTCCTTTACTCACCTGTAAAGGTGAAATAAAGTGTCCTAATTTATGTGCAAGTAGTAATTATGCTGTTAATACATTCTGTAAAGAATTTTTAATCCAGTAACATGGATGGTCTGGTAAGGCATTATATCACTTCTAGACCATATGATCTGGCTGGAATACATACATGCCCTTAGTGCATACCTTTAATCCCTAACAATGAATGCAAAATTAGTTTGTAGAAAGAAGCAGACATACTTGAAAGTGACCTCTAATTGAGGGGCAGACAAAGTGATAAATCAGAGAAAGATTTGACAGAATGAGTCAGAAATAGAATATGCACAACTCAAAAAAGAACAGAACAGGAAAGGCTACTTAAGAGCAGTGAGAGAAAGAAGGTAGCATGGTGTGTATATGGCAGTTTTATCAGGACATTTTACAGAGAAAGCTTGCAGGGAGACCATGCTAAACACAGGTGAAGATAGAATGAACCAAAGAATGAGAAGGAGCCAGATTAGACCATATTACCAAAGTTAGTATGAGTCCAAGCAGACCAATTCAGTTAGAAGTCAAGAGAAGCCAGATTGAATCAGTCAGTTTGGAAGCTTGGAATCTTCCAAGCCTAGGACTAAGGATAGTTAGAACAGAGAAAGAAACACTCTGAGCTCAGTCCAAACTGTGTATTCACACATTTTGTATGTGGCTCTCATCATCTAAGGAAATAAAAGCAACATTTACAGTATTTAAACTGGATCTCTCTGGATCCCAATCCAGCCATGCTTCTGTTAGATAATCTCTAACCCTCTTCACTCACCTAGGTAAGAAAAAGCCTGTTGATGTCATTTAGTGTGATTTTTGGACTTACCAATAGAAACTAGAAATCTAAAATAGAGCTAGACCTTGAGTAGATAGCATAGTTCATACATCTTACAGGTTTTAAAAAAATTTCACATAGGTTCAAAGGTGTGTAGCCTTGACAGCATTTGGTAACTATCATTGTTGACACTGATATTGTTGGTATCACTCTCTTCTGTACTATAAGGAGCATCCCTTTGTTCCCAGTACAAATACAGTTATATTCTTTGCCGAAATATCCTTAAAATGTATGTAAGGAAATCAATCAACTAAGAATAAATGTCATTTTTACTTTAAATGCATCTCAGGTAAGGAAGAAATCTACTAAATCTTGCCAAAAACAATACCCAGAAGGTTCATCTCTGAAGATTTTTATATAAATGCCAAAGTCAAGAGAGATGTTGGAGTATCTTTAGCTAGAGTGAGATTTCTGCATTATTTATTATCTCATTATGAACCTACATTTTTTAATGAGTTTATTTCTCCTGGGGCCCACTCACCAGAGGGTATGAAAGAAAAGAGGAGAAGGTCAGAAGAAAAAAAATGCAGGGAATTTGTTCATTCTGAATCAAACAGGAAGCCCTGTGAGCATTCTGTTAAGTTGCCTGCTCTCCCTACCCCCTGCTAAAATAAAGAGCAAGGAATACAAACCTAAATATCCTCCCTACACTTTATAGCTTCATGTTTTAGCATCATGCATTTGTGTCCAAATCCTAAAACAATATTTCTCTTTACAAAGTGAGGAAGGAGGAAATCAGCTGGAGTTGGGGTGACAGAAGAGGCTAATGGCAAAAAAAAACATCATTGCAATACCTTATTCACATGTCAATATTTTAAAATTGTATTTAAAAAGTTTTAATGGGCATCACATTCATTTGGAGAATGTGATGATTAAAATGGTGGTTAAACAAATGTCTCTAGCTGACAGTGGTGGTGGCACATAGAATCCTAGATGTGTAATACTTAGACCAGCTGCTTCTCTTATCTACAGGGCTACTTTCCCCTATTGGAGGAGTTGGGGGTCTCCTTATTTCCCTCTTCCATGGTTATCTGTGCCTCCTTCTCCACTTTTCTCCTCTTCTATAAAGAACTAGGGCTTAACTGGGCAGGACCTCTTTTCTGAATCCCCTTTCTCAGAGTCTCTGTACCTGGCTAAAGTCTTTGGTGGTTAAAATGGTCTCTGGTGAATACAATTCTTACTTTCCTCCAAGCTATTTTCTTAATTTTAGCATCAATTCCTCAATCAAATTTGAACATATTTTGAGTCTAAATCTTTCTGGTACCTATCCATCCTGACTTAAACAAGTTTCCGCTGTGATGGTAATGGCAGTAACATTATTCGAAAAACCTGAGTCCACTAACTTTAAGAACTCCTACTTCCTACATCCAGCTACTAAATTCTGTAGCTTCAACCTGAATGAATGTCACCATATCTTCCAAGGATCTGACATAAGTTTCAATTCCACTTGTCTAAGAAGCCTCGCCTAAACAGCCTTGCATAGATAGACTTTAAATTGTCTAAGTGATTCTAGCTTACTTCCACTCTTAACAAGTAGCAGTGGGAAGGCCAGAATTATTTCTCTAGGATAAAAAAAAAAATCACTGTGTCTGGTTAAAAGGCATAAGTACCACACATAACAGTACAGACGCAGTAGGTGGCTTTTTTATGCCCACATTCTGATAATAAAGGAATGCTTTTAGAGACCCTGATTCTATTACCCACAGAGGCAAAAACTTTAGCCAGGTACAGAGACTCTGAGAAAGGGGATTCAGAAAAGAGGTCCTGCCCAGTTAAGCCCTAGTTCTTTATAGAAGAAGAGAAAAAGTGGAGAAGGAGGCACAAACAGATAACCATGGAAGAGGGAAATAAGGAGACCCCCAACTCCTCCAATAGGGGAAAGTAGCCCTGTAGATAAGAGAAGCAGCTGGTCCAAGTATTACACATCTAGGATTCTATGTGCCACCACCACTGTCAGCTAGAGACATTTATTACCCTATCACAGGAACGTTTGCCAAGCTACTTTAAGGGGGGCTGATAGGGCTATTCAAAGGAAAGCAATCTTTGATAAAATCAAATTAATTTTCATAGCTTTAGTCAAAACTCTACTACTTTGTCTTATCTAGAAACAGAAATATATTTATCTATCTAGCTTTGTAAACTAAATGTATTTCCAGTATGTTATCACCCACCCTTCAATATGGCCACAGTGTTATTTCAGCTATTTCATCTTTCTTGCCAAATTAGTTGTCTTGGTTCCAAAGCTACATCTGTGAAGACACACCTGTCCCTCCATATCCCAGCCCTAGGGAGCTACCTTCCTTCTGTGAACCACCCCCATGCTTTCCTTTTGTAGTTGGTTTTTTTCACACCTTCCTGGCATTACAAGCATCTGTTCATCTTCCTCTTTGTATCCTATTTGCAACTTGACACTCAATTTTAGGAGAAAAGCCTATGGCTCCTTCAAATTTAAAGCCAATCACATGGTGTACCACTGTAACTCTTGTAACCCATATATAATAAGAATGCTGTGCTTTGTTTATGAGATGTATAATTCTGCTGAGAAATGTTATTCAGGTATGCACATGTGTAATTCAATAGACTACATGAGTGATGACTCTGGTTATTTTATTATCCACTCATTGGTTCCTTCCACAGTCAGGAACCAGAAAGACCATAAGATTCTAGGAACATGATCACCATATGGGTTAGTCATCATCTCATCAGGAAACAAGTAGCACCCTCTGAAAACATGAGTTAAGGGAAGATTACAGTACAAAGTAGTGATCCTTTCTCTTGTTCCTTTGTCCCAAAGGGTAGTGATGGAGTCTGCATATTCGTAAACATAGTGAAATCTTTAGCCATAACCAAAGGAGAAATCTCTTCTAGAAACCATGGCTTTGGTCCAAAGACACAGCCCTTGAGAATCTATAGACTGAGAAGGAGAAGGCAAGAAATAACTACTCTTGCTTCATTTTAAATTTTAATCTTCTAATGATTCCTTCCACTGGCCAGTACCACAGGAGGCCAGAGCCATGAAAGTAATAATTCAAATAAAGATGATCATTCTTGGAAACCAAGCATGGAGGGTAAAGATGAATAGTGACGTCAGAGGTAAAAATTTAACAACAAAAAAAGTCCTTAATGGGACTCTTCCTTTACAGTGAATTTCTATAAAATGAGAAGAGAAAAAACACATGCAGGTGCATATATATACACACACACAAAACACACAAGATAGCTTTCTTAGCTTCTCTTTCTACATAGCAGGATGATCACAGACACACACACAGACACACACACACACAAGCACACTTGATTTCACATCTATATTTCACCTATTCAAGAGATAAAGCCTAAGTCATTGGTAATCTCCATCTCAAGTACAGATTCCTGAAAAATAGTGTTTTTACAGTTCTCGGTCCCCTGTGATGGGGAGTGCGGGGGGGGGGGGGGGCAAGGGGGGGGGAGGGCGGCACTGAGCACAGGGCTATGACTGCCAAAGGGCCTGTTCAGGTTCTTAGGAGAAAGTGCAGACCACCTGTCACAGACCTCCCCAAAGAATCTGTAATAGAATCCTCAAAGAGAATATCTCCAAGCAGTGTCTTCATTCTATAGGCAGAACCAACAAATTTCTTAGACACAAATTCATAAGTAGACAATAAACTGGCAGTGAGGGTCGGCTTACTCTCAAGGTTTTATTGTTATTGCCGCTCAGTGGGATGCCCACCCCATTAGGCCCTTGTGCACTGAACATGTTAACCAATCTGAAAGGAATGTTTTCACTCAGCAACGGAACCTGGAGTTAAAAATGCACTTGGGCATTGTTTCTGTTTATTTGCCTCAAACTCTGCCTCAGGCTCATTGAACACTGATCAACAAAAGGAGCATCGCAGAGGCAGTTCAAGGCAAAATTCCAAGCTTAGGAAATAGATTGACAATCCAAAAAAAAAAAAAAAAAGATAAGAAAAGAAAAAATGGGTCTTAATTTCTGTGTTCACTCTGGAAGGAGCAGGTAAACCTTTTATAATTTCATTGCCTTGAGATGTGCTTAAGAATGTTACAGGAACTGAGAGTCCCTCATACTCTAGAGTCCCTTACTCCCAAGTGCATATGTGGTTAATTAAATACATTGAAAGAGGGAAAAACAAATAGTCCTTCTAGTAGTTAGATCAACCCTGATTTAAAGAACAAAATAATCAGAAACTCTTTGTCCATGTCCTCCTAAGTGGTCATTAGAGAAGAAATTACTTGCTGACTCTATTGTGTAGATACTTTCCACATTTTCAATTCAATTACCTCCTAAATGAAATAAGGTGTGCTGAAATCAATACATGCTTTGGCAAGTAAACTTGGACACAAAATTTGTATCTGCTACTAGTCACAAGACGGACTTAGCTAGCCCAGTGTCTTCAGGAGGCAGGACTTGTAAGATGGGTTCCAATCTTTTTTTTTTTTTTTTTTTTTTTTTTTTTTTTGCAACCATGTTTTAATTATGGGCTAAAAATGTCTAATATATTAAGCATGAATTATAAAAATCCAGAATCTAAGTGCAATGCTAGAGGATTTCACTATGGGAAGATGAATGAGAATTCATTTCTAAGCATGTTATGATTAACAGACTAGCAAATCTTAACCGGAATGGTAAGGCCAAAATAGTAAAACCACACTTTTCTTATAAAAAGTTACACATCATCTCCTACTGGGACAGCTATCATACATAAAGAAACACAGACAATGTGATCGTTCTCCTGCAGGCCCAGGAGTGTGGGCCAGCCTCTTCCTGGAGGAAGCCTCTTCCTGGAGGAGGGTCTAGTCATCGTTGTCCTTCCCATCGTCCTCAGCATTGTGCTTTCTTTTCTCTCCCCGAAGGCCCTCTTCTTCCTCTTCTTCCTCTTCCTCCCCTTCGTCAATGTAATCATCGTCATCTTCTTCATCCTGAATTTCTTCTTTCATTAAGTATGAGAGGCCCAACTCCTCTTCTCCCTCTCCCACTTCTGAACCGGCTTCATCCTCCTCCTCTTCATATCCTTCAGGTGGACCAGCTTCATCTTCTTCCTCATCTTCCTCATCTTCATCTCTATCCTCATCCTCATCCTCCGAGTCGGGTGCTTCATTGTCTCCTGGTCAAATCCAACCAGGTATATGATCTGTTGCAGCAGTTCAAAAATACTTTCTCTGTAATGATGGGCTCCAATCTTATGATATCCTATTCGTATGTTTCAAGACCAAGGTCAGGAAGATAAAAGGAAAGAAATGACCTAAGTGTTATGTACTTCATTAGCAAGGTGGGTGACTGCTCACTTGGAACTAACAAAGCAAGCCAAACTAAAGGTGTTCTCCCTTGGCCATGGGAGCTGCTTTAGGAGGGATACACATATAGTCCACTGAGGGAGAAGAGAATCAGAATAGTCCACTGAGAGAGAAGTCATGGGACTTGTGTTCATTTTCCTCCCATCTTTCTCATCAGTTCACTGATCAACGTGTAACACCTTCTAAGATTGACTTCACTGTAGTCACTCTGGAGGTCAGATCCCATGCAGTGAATGTTGTCTCATATGTTGACATTTGGGAGCAGTAGAACAAAGTCTAACTGACTAAGCTACTTGAAACAACATGAAGTAATGTCACAGGGTGTGTGCATCAGAGTCCTAGCATGTTTTGGATGAGTCTTTCTTCTGTTTAGAGGATAATAAGGTAGGAATCGAGGTGTCAGCTGGACATCTCCCCCATCTGGATGCTTGAGTGGAGGAATATCCACTTCTGAGTCCCTTGGTTGTGGATTGAGTTCATCTCTCCATGGCTATGAGACTTCAGTTTTATTTGTTTGCTTGCCTGCATCATTTGTTTTATCTTCCTAGTTGTTTAGATCACTCCATCCCTTGGAGGTTCTTGTAGGTCTTGGCCAGGTTGCTTGCTTCGCATCATGGCAGTTTCACTCTTCAATGCCTATAGAAGAAAGACCTATCCAATGCTCCATCCTTGCCTAAAGGTCTCTCAACAACATTTGTGTCCTCCCATCTATATGCATTTGTATTTAACCAGAAAGTCTGGTCTTCAAAGCAGTACATGTGAAAGTATAGGTGCATGTGTGCCTGGGCATGTGGATGCCTGAGGTATCTTTTCCTACTGTTCTCTTATTTGGGAGACACTGTCTTACTGACCTTGGAGCACACTAGACTGATGTCCAATAAGCTCCATGAATCATCTTCCTGTGAACATGAACTCAGAGCATATGTGTGTTAGAAGCTAGTGAGTTTGGCATAGGTATACACACACACATACACACACACACACACTCAGTAAAACTAAGCAGCTTTTATATAGGTGTACATGAACTCAGATCCTCATGCATACATAGAGATCACATTACTTACTGAGAAGCATATTCTCAATCCAAAAGTAAATTTTAAAAATATTTATACCTTAAGAGTTGACTAAAAGCTTTGGTGAGTCATATTTTTATAAATGAAAAAACATTTAATGAATACAGACCAACAAGAATACCTATTTCTCCCTACCCTGTTTCTCAGGGAGGGGGAGGAAACTGAATGAAATTAGACAAATGCACTTAAAAACTTCTTTCAAACAGCTAAAGTTATCTCTTGCTCATTAATGCTTTGGTTTGAGTATTGAAGTAAAATTCAGTGATGAAAAAGCTGCCTAGTTTCACTGTGTGTGTGTGTGTGTGTGTGTGTGTGTGTGTGTGTGTGTGTCCACACTCACTAGCATCTAGCAAACATGCTCTCTGTAAGCATACAAAATAGAACAAAAAATACTTCTGTGCTTTCCTTTTTCTCCCACTCAAAGTACAGATCATTACTCAGAGCCTGACTTTGAATAGTGTCAGTCCCTTCCAAAATACAAATTCAAAACTTAAAGGAATGATTATATTTCAGTGAGGAGAGCCGCTGTTGTCTCCCCACCCACCCACTCTCCTTATGTGACGTCAGGATTGTTCAATAACTCAGATTCTTTCTCAAACTCCCACTTATGTGTGCTGCTCCCTGCCGTTGTTGTGGTCTGGAAAATGAACACAAAACACTAAAATGAATACGTTATAGGAATGAGATCTAAAGACAATGTGTGTTTCAGCAATATTCCTAGCAGAGAAAGTACGTATACCCTGGTACTCTTCATCTCTAAACACACTTGCAGAGGTAGGCACGGCCTTGGGTCTGCTGGTCCTGGAATCAAGTTGTCTGCAGGTTCTGCTGGTGCTGCTTGGGGAAAGAGCAGAAGAGATCTTCAGGAAAGTTTTGCTGACCTCCTGGGAACCTGGGGAGTGTCTGTCTCAGTAGGGTCACATCTGCCAGTGGTTTTTTCTTTTAATTGATTGCTTTGAAATAAAGTCTAGTGCTCATTTAAAAAAATGGCTACTGTATTTCTTTCCTAAAATTCTATTTATTTATAAACAAATTTCATTTTTTTGAATTTTCCTCTTCTATCTTCAAATTTTCAAATTTGTCTTTCATTTAGATTAGTGTTCAGTAGTCAGTGTGTAATAATGGATCCGTTTCTGGTATTGCTCTTGCACAGCATTGTCTGAGCCTCCCCATAGGTCTTGGACTTTCCATATGCTCTCACTGACTTGTAGCTGCCAGCATCTGTACCCTGTCTTCTGTACATCAGAACTCCTTTCTTCAGAACTATGACAATTCCTATTGTCTATGTATATGAAAACCTAGAAGTACCATAAATTCATGATGATCACATTGGAGAATCCACCAGCCAACAGTCAAGCACAATGGTCATACAAAGGTAGGTCAGCTCACCTTTCAGATGTGGTTATTAAGATGTGCTTTCACACCCCCTTCTAGAGTTTCCTTGGAAATTTGTCAAATTCTTGGTGTTTGCTTCTGCTTCTATTAAATATTGCCTCAATATGGTTTCTCCATTTTGCAATTAGGGACATCTGTATTTTCCAAGCAGACTACAGGATTTTTGATCTTTGTCTTAATGTCTATTGTCTTAATGACTATTTAATAAAACTAATTCTCAGAGTCAAGGGTAAGATTATATCCACCCAAAGATTTGGAATTGTTTTCACTAAACTTAATGATGTGGACTACCAAAATAAGCCAAATTTAAGATAGTAAGTTCACTTGAGGGCCAGCCAACGCCACACTTGAGTTTTGTGGAGCTTTGTGCCTCCTGGCTCTCTTCAGCACAGGCAATCTCCCCTTAGTTCCCTAAGAGTAGACATTAAAGGATGATTTCATGCTGGATTTCCTGGCTCAGTAGAATGGTCCTTTGAGTCTGAACTTGATCAAGAGACTTATTATAAACTATTCATCTTTATTCTGAGATGTCTTCATTGCAAAGTATTTTTTAATCTAATATATGTGTTTTAAATGAGAACAATAACTACACATATTGTTGGAGATATATTTACATTTCTCTCATTAAAATACAGCTTTAGGTGGGTTTTCTGTTACCTATACAGGAGAAAGACTCAATAATTCAGGTCGGATTATCCTTGCTTCAAAAATGATGTACTCTAAGGGCCTCCTGTACATAAAAGAGACACCATTACTATGTATTCCTTTGTCAACTGGTCATTTTTTAAAAAGTATGGTTGTAGAGAACTGGGATGCATAACTTCTCTGGTATATTCCATATAGAGTACTGATTTATTTATGGGTTTTATGTTCCCATGTAAACTATAACAACTCTGAAGCCTATGCACAAGAATTTGTCTTATTATCCAATCAATAGATGTCTGTCTATCTTGTACAATCTCAAAATACACAGCAACAAAGGCAGAGTGGTCCCTCTTATATGGTTCACATCAACTGAATAAGATATACATTGATAACAAAGACATATAGGACATGTATGCATAAGAAAGGCACTGTGAGTATATACAGTAAGTGGGGCACAGGCCTGGAAAAAAATAGCTGTAATCATAGGTCCTACTTAGGAGGTTGAAGAAGATGGACTGCAAGTTCAATAACAACCTAGGCAACTGTGTGAAAACCTGTATAAAAATAAAAAAAAAGAGGCCTGATGATACAGCTCAATAGCACACCACTTTTCTTCCTCCTTGTAAGAGGCCTTCATTCAACTCCCAGTTGAATCAACCAGTTAATTAATCAATGAAAGTCCTAGAAAACAAGTCAGAAAAGACCACTAACATATCAGTAATCAGAATTGTTTGCTTCTATGGGAATGTGTTACTATTTGACATTTTAAGAATTAATTAAAATTAAAATCATAGGATAGAAGTTTTGCTCTCCCCACAAAAAATTCTAACTGCCTACTGTAAATAAGGACATTCATAAACACAGGGATCTAGGTTGGTCAGTCTGATAATAATAACAATAAAAGATATCCCTTTCATTCTTCCCCATGTCAGTAAATCCATGGCATGAATTTAAACATGGGATACTTACAGATCTCAGACACTCAACAGAACAGTGAGCAACCGTGTGACTCAGGTTTCTACTTTTGTTGAAGTATTGTTGGCCATGGGTTAATTTTGCCAGTTAATCTTGGGAAATCAGTTCACCTGAAGAACTCCAGGAGCATCCTTCTCCTGACTTGAAACAGTAGGATACAGTGAGCACTGTAGTTCAGACATACTCTTCAGTGAAGTGTTTAAGATTGATGGGGTCTTTTGTGATTGCTTCTGATGTTTTCTGAGTACATTCACTATTCCAGAACTCAAATCAGCAGTTCTGACTCACTAAATCATGCTTGGATCTCATAATTCACTTTACCAGGGAGCTAAATGAACCAGAACCATTTTGTGTTTCCTCCTGAAAAGCAAGATTTGAGAAGTAGAAAAGTTAGTGTTTGAAACAAAGTACCAAATAGGGTACTTTAATTTTTTATAAAGGTCACATTGAATTTTCAATCTCCCAATATAGAGTGTGCGTGTGTGTGTGTGTGTGTGTGTGTGTGTGTGTGTATGTCCTCTAATCTCTGTGCATACTCTGTATGTGCATGTGTGTGCACATAAATTTTTAAGTGTAATCTGAAATGTGATTGGCCTAAATCAAGGCTTAATTTTAAACAGTAATTATTGCATTTATTAAATACTCACCTTAATGGGTGAATTTAATTTTATTTCATGAAAAATAAAATTCCTCTAGACACATTTCATGTAGTACAATACCAAAATAACCATTTGATGTTATAAGATATCTAAATTATAAGCCTGCAAGTCAAGGAAACAGTCTATGCTCAAGTGTAATGTTGTATTTAATCGCATTAATTTCCAATGAGAATTGATGGTTCTGACAAGTAAGTTGGTTATCATGTTGTTTTCTCAATTTCTCCATTAATGCTGTATTTGTATAATACCAGGAAAAATTTCCTCCAGTTGATAGAACATCTTTTCTTTGGAATAATGCAAATATACTTGTCAATAGTATAAGCTATTTTCATTATAAAACTGTTCTTTACTCTTCATATAACTCAGAGAAACTTTTCAAAGCTTTTGTTCAGCTACTTCTTAGGGATACATGTCCTAGAAGTTTTAGTTAAAAGTGAAGAAAGTTTATGTGTATTGACACAGCTTCTGTTAGTTCTACTTCACGTCACTTAAAAGGAAAGGTCTATAAATCAATCACAGAACAAAGATATCAAACAATGAGAAATGTAATGAGTGAGCAGGCTGATGTTTTCATTTGTAGCTTTGAACAAGATGGGAGACTAAAATAAACCAGCAATAATCAGTTGTAATTGCCAAAGTTAACTAGAATGACATTTTTGTGGGACAAAACAACACTCTGTGATGTTCTGTGTGCCCTTTCATGTCTCTCTGGTCTATCTACACAAACCACAGAGATCAATAACTCAGACTTGAAAGTAAAAATTTTAAATCATCTCCCCTCTTGCCATTAATCTCCCCTCCTGAGACTTCATTTCTTTCACTTCACCCCCAGTTCTTATCAAAAATATCAGAAAGGTTTAAAGGAGAGAGAGAGCCTTTGGGGAGTTCAGAGCAAGTCTAACACAATGCCTGTGTGCCTGAAAGGTGCTATTAGAAATTAAACTAAATTAAATTCAGTAACCCAAAGGAGTCAATGGTTATTTTAGCCTCCTCTTCATGATTGTTTGTGTTCTGCTGTGCCTTTCACCTGACTGGCCTTTAAGTGTTAGGCAGCACTGTTTAGAAACAGGATCAGAAGTTCTGATCCAGGCAGTCTTATCCCCTCCTTTCCTAAGAAGGATTAGAAATATGTCCAGGACACCTATACGTATCTCTGGCTTCATTTTTAAGAGTTCTAAAGCCACAGATTTTTCCTTTTGTACTTTATCTCTGCTTGGGCAGTGAACCAGCCTTCATGAGTCCCAAATTTTAAAATGTATAGCAATTTTGCCCAAGACTTGTTCCTAAGAGATGCCCAAACAATTTTTTTTAAGTTGTGAAACTTTTATCATTAATGTAACTATGCCGAATTCACTGTTCTCTGCTAAGATACATCTACAGAAATCCCTCTGGGAAAACATCTGAGGAGGAAGAGGTTGCTATAGCAACATGATGCTGATTGAGGAAGTGCTGCAAGAACCAAACCATGTTTCTCATCCTTGACAAATGTGCATAGACAGGGGCATTTGACGGCTTCATTGTGCCAGGATAATACTGGCATTGGCTGGAATTAAATATGACAAAACTGGTTTTATGACAGTCTGTGTTTGAAGCAAGCTATAGGTCAGCTCATTTCTTCCTTGAAAATGAGTAAAGATAGAGATGTATCTCTGGGTGCATAATCAGTGCATCACTAGTGGTCCTTTCCATTCCAGTTGGAGGAGTTTTTATATTTAAATTCAACTATATATTGAATGAATGGATCAATATTAGAATACTGCAGGCAAAAGTATTATTACCAATGGCAAGGGACTGTTAGTACTTGAGTATTTGTCAACTATTGTTGAATCAAAAACTTTGCTAACCACAAAAGATACAGACTAGGGAAAAGTCTCTTTTCTCATGAAGATTACAGTTTAATGGGAAAGACAAGTAATAAACAAAAAATTAATTAAATGTTATGTACAGAGAAATTATGCTTAACAGGAAAAATAAGGAGGAGCTTAGGTGAGAAATCTCAACAGGGTGTTTAAATTTTCAGGAAGACAGGAATGAAAACCCTCAATCTGAGGGTGCCTTCTGATTCAAGATCTAAAAGAATTGAAATGAGAGGCCTACTCTATCTTAGAACTTGCCTCTACCTTAAGGAAAAAAAGGGGGGCCTGAGAATGAGGCCCACAGTTAAACCCCAGCTACACTTAAGAACCAGGAAAGACCCTAGCTGCTCCCTAGCAACTTGCTTTAGAGCACCCACCCATCTGTCAGCTTACAACAAACATTCAGTCAGATGCTTGCCAGGCTAAACCCTGACCACTCACTTACTTCCACTTTCTATAAAACTTTGTCATGATGAGAGTTCAGGTATGCTTCACCAAACCCATCCTGTGAGTAAGTTTATAATAAAGAGACACTAATGTGATTGTATCAGAAACAACTTCTTGGTAGCCTTCTGGGGTTCACGAATGCTTCCTGGCACAACAGAAGAACCTGACCACACATATATCTTGGACAGATAAATTACAGGAAGAATAGATAGCAAGTGGGTAGATTGAAGATGGGATACAATATATAAGAAACACTAGAAAAAAATAAAAGCAAAAGTTAGAACTTCTTCTATGACTTCTCAGGCCCTATATATATAGGGCATAAATAAAGCAATTCATTGAAGAATTTTTTAAATATTAGAATGATATCATCAGGCAAGTATTTTCAAAGGACCAGTCTGGGAAGCTGGAATATTTAAAATATATCTATAAGGATACCAAATCACTAAGAATTATTAAACAGGTTCTATTAAAGACAAAACTGAACCAAAATTGAATACAGAGAGAATGTGTGTGGGATTCAAAGATCATATGTGACTACAAAAAAGGGGGGGCTAAGGGAGAAGTCAGACATTCACATTGGATTCAAAATTGAGCATCCCTGCTGAACAGTGCAAACATTCCACAGGAAAAATAAATTCCATTTTATAAAATCCAACCAATGACCTAACTCTAGGCATACAAGCAGCAATAAAATCTCAGAAAACATGAAAAACAAAGCCAATGAGAGAATGATTAGATAAGTTTCCAGACAAAGAATTCAAAAACTGATTCAAAGTATTGCTCAAAGACATTTTAAATGTCACAAATAAACTACTAAATTATTTCCAAGAAAACACCATTGAATTACATAAGACACTAAATATAGGATGTGACTTATAAAGTTCAATAATGAGATAGACAAAAATTCCCAAAATACAGCAAATGAAAATTTAATAAATCAAGTGAATAGCTCTGTGGAATGCATCCCTAACAGAACTTATCACAAAAGAGACATATTATCAGAGCCTGAAGGCAAGGTAGATGGACTAGAAATCTGAGACAATGGCAAAGATAAAATAATTAAGGTGAATGAATAGAGCATGCTGTGATAGGCCTTTTGGGCTCTTTGAAACTGCCAAATATGGAAGTCATAGGCATATACGAGAATGATTTTGTGATAAGAACAGAGAAAAATATTTCAATAAAATCATTTCATAAAATTTCCCAAATCTAGAAAAGAGCTGTCCTTCCAGGAGCAAAAGATGTTTAGAATATCAAGCATTCAAAAATAGAAAAGAATCTGAACACCTTGTGATATAGTTAAAGCACAAAGTATATAGAACAAAGAAAGCATATTAAAAGCTACAAAAAATGAAATGCCAAGTCTTGTATAAAGGCAGGCACATCAGAATAACAGATTTCTCAACAGAAACTTGAAAAGCCAGAGCCTTGAAATAATGCACTTTAATGATGTGTAAGATACAGTACTTTCAACCCAGACTACTATACCCAGCAAAAATATCTGTCACAATTTAAAGAGAAAGAAAAAACATGAATAAAACATAAAGGGATTCCTGATCACAAGGCCAGATCTAAAGAAACAACTTGGAGAAAACATTTGGGTTGAATAGAAAGATAAATGTAATCATGAGGTCACAGAAAAGAGTGAGCCATGCTACAAGTAGTTAAGGAAAAGATGAATTGGAAAATCTCTAACAATACAGAACCAACAAAATAGCAAAGGTTAATGCACACATTTGAATAATTCTAAATGTTTATAAATATATTTTACTTATTGTTACTTGGTATACAATGTATACATTATATACAATGTAGAGCCCACATGTAGAGGTCAGAGGATGATTCGCTTCTGTAAGAATAACTCTTCCCTCAGTTGCTGTCAGAAATCACACAAAAAATATAAAGTGTCATTTAACAAAGCAGCATTCTAGTAAGGGGTATATACATCCTGAGTTTACAACATGAACTGACATCTACTGCAAAGGTGCAGCAGCCAGAGCCAAAGTCACTAGTGTCGAGATGTAGGCATGAGGACTCACTTCATCAAAAGTCTAACTTTGTTTTTCTCAAACTTTAGCTTAAGAAAAAAAGCTCAGATAACCAACTGTGTTGAACAAATGTTCTTTCTGTTTGGGTCCCCCAGGTGCCAGAGAAGTCATTACCAACTCCCCTAGAAGTGTTTGGTTAAATACATGATTGCATCTACCTGATAGATTGCAAACTTGTCCTAAATTGCCCAAAAAGCTTCTTTCTGCCTTTACTCTGAAAGTTAATTAGAACAAACTCTCCCCAGATTCTCTGATGGACTTCTGTACTCTCCACTCTAGGTGATGAAGCCTTAATAGAATGCAAAATACTCCCCAGGTGGCCCCCAAAGTTCCAGCTGTCTGATCTCAGATATGGAACCAGGCCAAAGTTCTATAGTTGTTCCTGCCATTTGTATCTGGAGATGCTTTGGCAGCATGCAGGCATGGAATGGAGTTCTGACCTAGTTCCTGGTCATTCTGGCTCATCCCAGCTAAGTCTCCATGTTCTCTGTAAAGTAATTCATGTTTCATAGATTTGTATATAATAAGAAAAACTTTTAGCATATAGTACATAATGCTGAGGAAGTGCACAAATACTGGTTAATTGATTCCACTCCTTTATCCCAAAGATCAGTTGTGAATGCCTAAGGAACAGGTATATATGGGCGATAGGAGGCCTAATGGCAATGGGAACACAGCACTCTAGTAGCACCTACCCAGCCGAGTTCTATCTAACTGACACCTAGGACTGTGGATCCACGGTTGAAGCCTTTTCCCTTGGTGTTAAAACTCTACATTTTTTATGTGAAAACACGTTCATTTTTAACTATTGGCTGAAGGTTTTAAAAGCACTATATGTATACAGTAAAACTGACCTAACAGACAAGTTTCAGCTGTGGGCCATGGGCTATCTTTTTCCTTTATTTCTTCACTCAGTCAGAAACAAAAGCAAAAGCAAGGGAGAAATGATACCACAAGGTACAAAAAAGTCAATTTTAGTAGCATGAGCCAGAAACAGGGAGGTTTTTCACACCACTATTAAAGAAATACCTTTATCAACATAGTCTTGCATTAAAGACCATGGATTCCACACACCTGGACTCATCTGAGAAACCATTCTTTCCAAGTATGAATTCTCTAAATGGATTCAGTCTGGGGCCTTTGAAAAATGTCAAACCTAGTCCCTCCATTCAGAAGTTCTCATTTTGATGTGTGATGAATAGAACCTTCTGGCTTCTTTACTCCTCATCTCTATTCTGGATCTTCAGTAAAGTTTAAGAATCCAGTTAAAAAGTTAATTTTAAACAAAGTAAAACAACAAAACTTGCTTTGTATGCTTACATCATTAAAAAAAAATCTTATGGCTATAAGTACAGTGTGTGGCTCATGATGGCCCAGGAATTTGCTGTGTTAATTTCTGCCTAGTATAATTTTAGTGCAGGTGGTGAAAAAAATATCATAGAAATTGCTAATGTTCAAGTTACAAAACAGTGTCATTATTTCCTTCAGTTTTTTTTTTTTTAAAGGAAAATGACAGCAGCTGTTGGTCTCCAGAGCAAGCTGAAGGAGAATCCCTTCAGCGGGGTTTATTAAAATTCGAGGGCCTCAAGGCCACATATGGGCCCTGTAATGGGAGGGAGAACATTAGATGGAAATCTAAGTATGATGGGGCCTTAAAGGGAAAATGAGGCCTCCCTTTAAAGTCTGAAAGAAAGCACAATAAGAGAAAGGATGAGTGAGAGAGACATAAATGGAGAGAGAGACAGATGATAGAAGATAGATGATAGATATATGCATAGATAGATAGATAGATAGATAGATAGATAGATAATAGATATAGAGATAGGATATCTCTATATATGTCTATATAATAGACAAATAAAATTAGAGATAGAGATATAGATATAAGATAGATAGATAGATAGATAGATAGATAGATAGATAGTAGGTGAATGGATAGATAGATAAATAAATAGGTGATAGGTGAATGAATGGATGGATAGGTGAGAGAGAGAGAGAGAGAGAGAGAGAGAGAGAGAGAGAGAGAGAGAGAACGAGAATAAGTAGTGGAAAGAAAGATAGAACGATAGTCAGGGTAGGCCAGAAGCTATTCATTGAGCAATCTTCCTGAGGAGTCTCAAACTACTCCCCCAAAGGAAAGATCTGACTTTCATAAACTTTTATAGGTGACAGGAAGTTTCACATCATGTGATTTAGTTCAGTATTAGATCAGTATTATATATATATATATATATATATGTGTGTGTGTGTGTGTGTGTGTGTGTGTATGTGTGTGTGTGTGTGTGTGTGTAGTGTGTGTGTAACAGGAAACATGGTGGTGCTAGTACATAAGTTGTAAGCTATCAAATCACAGACTGTTTCTTAACTGTCTGTCTTAGAGACAGCTGCAGGGAGGGAGGAATGGCCTGATTCAGAATATGGACCTAAAGGTACAGGCCTATGTTCTAAAGTATCCTCCTCAGCACATTCAATATGTGTACATTTTCTACAGCTTTTATAATTCTTAAGTTTTTATGTTTTATTAGTTCTTCAAAAGATTGATAGAATATATTTAGTTTATATCCTCCTCCAACTCTTCTGAGACCCACTCTATTCCATATCCCCCTGTTGGGGCAGTGGGCTGTGAGAGGCAGCTGGGTAACTGGTCCAGCACGCTTTGAACCCTGGAGACCCTAAAGGGATGGCAGGAGTTTGGCATTGCTCCTGGGACCCCTGGTTCCTTTCACATAACCACAGCCCTCTATGGCCCCTCCCAAAGAGAGGTTTGTGACCATCAGTCAGGTAGCTCAGGTAGAGGTGTGACTACAGGCCACAGAGCCTCAAGACGTCTCCAGATTCATAAGATATCTAAAGGCCAGAGGGCATAGCCAATTAAGCATTCCTTCCCAGACCCTCTCCCTCCTTGCAAAAGGTATTTAACCTCAGGGGTATAGCTTCATCCATTTTTTGCCATGACAATAAAGTTTTTTTTTTTTAATTTTAATCAAACTGTGATTTCTACTTTTTCACACAGGGGTTATAAACACGAAAAGGCAGGATGTGGGGAAGGGGATGACACAGGAGCATAGGTGTTCAGGGGGAGTACAGATATCTTCCAGAACAGAGTATCGGCTGGGTGAAGGTTCAGGAAACATGTCACTATGACTCTGTCTATGAATCACTTGTTTCTTATCTAAGCTGAAACTATCCACCAAGGTTACCTATCCACAAGGTCTATGGCTATTAGTTCTTATCCAGGCTGGTAAATTTCCACCAAAGCTGTCTGTTTACAATATCTTATAGCTATCTATTTCAGTGTTTTTCCACAGAGACCAAGGCTTTGTGTTAGCAGGCTGACTTAGGCCTATGGCTGATATTAAGCCTTCAGTGTGTGAGCAAGGCTGCCCCTGACATCTCCTCCCTTCTCCAAGTATAGAAGGACTGTGGCAATTCCAATCTTGCAAAGGTGGGGATAGAGGCCTGACCTCCAGTAATTAAAGGGAACCTTGTAATGGCTCTGGTTCTCCTGTCGTTGTTCAGTGAGGCATGAGGGCCATACCCATCTTAATGTCTTTTTCCTGGAGAGGGGATACTTTTGACATCAACCCCTATGCAGTCAGGCTTGTCCCTCAGGGAACCTAGAAGGATATTTTTTAATTTTTATTTATATTCCCTTGCAGTGCTCAGCCTCACAGACTAAGCAAGAATTTAGATCGCCAGTCAGAGAGGGTTCTGGGTGGCCCCTCCCTGTTTGGCCTAGGGGCGGAAGTTCCCTCTTTTAGGTTGGGTGGAGATGGGTTTTGGGAACACCCTGGATAGAGTAACAGCCTTGTCTTGAGTCTCATGGTCTTCCATAGCTAACTTATAATAATGTATCTGAATAGGTCTTGCTGTCAGAATTATCTATCTGTTATTTCACAAAGTTAGTCAGACTGTTTAAGGCCCAGGGACCAAAAAAAAAGAAAAAAAAAAAAAAAAGCAAAAGTAGCCCAATTATCAGTCCCAAAATGGAAGGAGGTATAGTTGACAATCATGAAGGGGTTGAAAACCAATTCTTGTACCAGCTCCCATCTCTCTCTCTCTCTCTCTGTCTCTTCTCAAGGCTTTCTCTGACCTTTTTCACGTTCTCTTTAACAATCCCTGTCTTGTCTATATAAAATCAACATTCTTCTTCAAGGGCTGTACACAGTCTAGGACTGTACACAGTCTTTTCTATTGTAAAAGAGAAAATCAAGTCCAATAAAGTCCTTTGTAATTTTTGGAGATCATTTCAGACAGTGAAACGAGGGATTTCTTCAGATTAGTGATGTCAGTCTCTAGCTGTTTGATGTCCTTGTCAATGGCCCATCGAAGGTCTGAGTAGTATAAGTCCAGAGGCCAGCATCAGGATTAGAACTTCCAACAGCAAACACCACGGGTGATTCATTTTTACCTAAGATACTGCTTGGGTTAGAGCTCTTGGGAGACCCTCTTCCTCTGGGTTCTGTGAGATTGGGTGTAGAGCTGCCTCCCGGGAGCTGCCGAGTGCTCTGGCCCAGACCAGAAGGAACTGCAACATTCAATAATAACGATCTTAAGACCATACCGTAAGACCTTGGACTACCTCTCTTCTTTGGGACCCTGACATGGGGAACCACGGAGAAGGTCTTCAACTAAAGAGCCACCTTCTAATTTCCCGCCAATGACCTCTCTATGTTTGAGCCATGGAGGTAACCAACTCAGGCCAGCTAGCCAAGCCAGCCATGACCCAGCCAATTGAGTCACTGTGACCAAGAGTCTCTCTTCCCTGCAGGATGCTGCCAGAGCTTGTCCCCCTCGCCCCTTCGGCTGCTGGTCAATCCAGCCCATAGCCCTGTCTTGGTCCTTACATTGCCTCTCAGTGGCACCTGAGATCCCAAGGGCTTAAGATCAGTCAATCTTTGGCTGCCTTCTGGCCCAGGGATCCCCAACCCAAGAGCTCTGTCCCCCTGTCAGGGGGCAGCCCTGCTTATACACAGAAGGCCTAGTATCAGCCATAGGCCTAAAAACAGCAATAGGCCTGACATACATGCCTGCTAACACAAAGTCTTGGGTCTCTGTGGAAAAACACTGAAACAGATGGCTATAAGCTATTGTAAACAAGAAGCTTTGGTGGAAATTTACCAGCCTGAGTAGTCATAGACCTTGTAGATAGGTAGCCTTGGTGGATAGTACTAACTTAGATAAGGACAAGTGAATCATAGGCAGAGTCATAGTGATCTGTCCCCTGAACCTTCACCCAGATGATACTCTGTTCTGGAAGATATCTATACTTCCCCTGAACACCTATGCTCCTGTGTCATCCCCTTCCCCACATCCTGCCTTTTTGTGTATATAACCCCTGTGTGAAAAAAAGTAAAATCAGCGGTTTGATTAGACTATAGTGAAGCCGCTTGTTCTTTGCATCTGCCTGTTCCCCCCGTCTCTTTCAGGAGACCTCCCTGGACCCCTGTTTAATGCCCTGCTGAACAGGACAGCCCCCAATGGGTCTCAGACTGTGTCCTCTCTACTCTGGAGCAGAGCAAAGCCCTGCAGCTTCCCACAGACAACCACCCCACGCACATGGAGTGAACTCAATCGAATTCATGTGTCTCTGCTTCCCTGAGCCTTGGTCCCAACCCCTGGGGGCAGCGGACCCACAACTCAACCCACCAGGCTCACGTGTGCACCACAGCCCAACACCCACCCACCTTTGATGAGTATATAATTCCATATTATAGAATACCAAAGATTCTAAAATTTACTCACCAGGGCATGATAGGGCTGGTTTTGGAATAAGATCTTACTGAGTAGACTTACTAAGGAATATCTCTAAGGAGAAGCAGGTATAGCAGATAGTTGCACAATTGTTGGTAGTCAGAGGTCCTTGTCAATGCAAGGAATGCCTGGAAACACCCACATCAGGCCACATCTGCTATGTGAAAAGGCAGTGGCTATTTCCCAGAAAGCCACCTACATACAGGATCTACATTGGGCAGAACATTAAGTATTAGAGGTAGTGCTGGGATATGTAAGAAGGAGTGAACCGACCAAGAAAGATATTCCACTGAATGTTTAGTAAAAACAGTGCAACCTGGCCCAGCCTCTCAATGCTGTCCATGACAGGGCCTGAGTCTCAACATAACTTAGTAGAAATAATAAGTTAGAAACTGAGGCAACACTTTTTAAAAACAAACAGGTATCTAACTTCATCTACCTTCAATCTGATAGGGGAGCAGAGGGCTGTGTTTGGGGGGCTTTAAAAATTCTTGAACATTATCTTCCCAGAACAGCATGTTGATTACAGGCTTATGGTTGGTTAGATATATTTGGCCTAGTCAATAGATTCAGCTTACTTATAATTCATGTGCATGGCATATTCTTGTTAAGCATCAAATCATTCCTAAAATGTTTGCTTTCGGCAGATCTCTCAATCAGCATGATTAGCTGAACACCTGTTCTATACATGAAGCTAAGACCCTGGGTTCTAGTATGAGAAAGAGAAAATAAAGATACAAATGAATCTGTCCTGTGGCTCATCAGGCCCATCAACTAAAGAAAACTGAAAGTGGCAAGTAATCTTGGTCAAAGAAATGTGACATTTCACGAAGCCATCTGCAGCACACAGCCCTCTGAAGATGTACGCTCTGGGGTTGCCACCAGGTCACACAGTCTCTGTCAATGTGGTTCTTGGAGACTCAGCTGACTCTTACCCCCAAAGAATTGGAAGATGTATAACTGAGGAGAACTCTGGAGAATGCTTCTTCCCAGAACCATTTCCTCACGGAAGAAACAGGATAGATTCTTTCCTAACTGACTTGTGTTCTTCCTCAGCCACACCAAAGCAATGCTTCTCATGTTCAAAGGAATCTGAGACTCAATTCTGTAAAACAAATCTTCTGTTTCACAATGGAAAAAGTTGGAAGAGGTGGAGATGTCTAACACTTAATTTTATTGTCAACTTCACAAACTTTGCTGATTGCAAAGAACCAGAGAAAGTTGAAGGCAGAAAATGGTAATCAAATATAGGGGATGGGTGGCATCTCATAGGTTATTTGCCTACTTGCACTTTCAGAAGAATAGCTTCCTTGATTTCCTTGAACTCTGTCTTTCATCTTACCCAGCAGAAGAATTGCTGGCTTTGTATTCATGGTTCTTGAAAGAGTTCAATTTTGCCTTTGACATGGTTCTTCTGGTTTTGAATTAATTTCCCACAATGAGATTCTGTGTCCTTTTCGGCAGGGGGTATCCTCTGTCAAATCATGGCAGTAGTTCTCAAACTAGAACAGATCAGAACCCCCTTGGAGAGCTGCTATAATGGACTTTTGGGTCCCTTCATCAGTAGGTCAGTGGTAGGGACTGAGAATTTGGCTTTCTAACAAGTGACCTCCCCAGCAATGAGAAGACAGCTGATCCAGGCCCTCCACCTTGACAGCTATAAGCTAGAGTTTCAGGACTGAGTGGTTCAACACAGTGAACATGTTAATGGCGTTAGGAAACCACTACAAGGACTTAAGATGCATGTATTTGTCCCTGCAGAGTCCCATTTATTCCCCAAACAATTAAAAATAAAAGTTTAAATTTTTAATAAAAACCCTCTAGAAAAGGTTTTTTTTTTTTTTTTTTTTTTTTTTTCTTTTTTGGTTTTTGTTTTTCAAGACAGGGTTTCTCTGTGTAGCCCTGGATAGCCTGGAACTCACTCTGTAGACCAGGCTGGATTCAAACTCAGAAATCTGCCTGCCTCTGCCTCCCAAGTACTGGGATTAAAGGCGTGCGCCACCACTGCCTGGCAAGAAAAGTTTTTTAAAATATAAAATTTTCAGAGAGTTTGGTTATCCTTACTTACCAGGATAAACTAAGGGAAATGCACACACACACTCAAGCACCCATGCATGCAAGCATGAGATCCTGCTCGCTTCCCAAATCAGAAGTCTCCAGAGTGTTCTGGGAGAACCACTGTGGTAGGTGATCTCTCACATCCTCCAGGTCTATACTCAGTGTTTATATAGTCAGTGTGAATTCATGAGAAATGGCAGAACAGATCTGAAGCATCATAAAAGGGCTTTCTGGGTTTACTGTATCTTTTCCTTTGATCTGATTTTAGACCTAACCAGCTAAGCCAGGTGAGAAATTTGAGGATCCTTTGCTAACTCCCAGCTGCCAAGGTTTGCCTTCAACATCTATCTGGACTTCATCCCCAGCTAAGGACTCATGATTCCAGCATTCATTAGCCCTTTCTTTTGCTAAATCTAGGGGAGAGTATCATGAATAATCTACAAGTCATCATTCGCCTCCTGGAAAATGTTTATCATATCTTTATTTTTCTGTTAACTTGAGGGAGAGATTGATGGGGCCTCTAGTATTTTAAATAGTTCTAGTCAATCAAAGTCACCATCATTCTCTCTGGTTTCCTACCATGGTTCCCACTTTCTCTCCTCCACACCCACAGTCACTCCTTTTTAATTCCCTTCAACTGGGAAATCTGAGTAATCTTGTCAAAATGGGATTCTAATGACTTGTTAAAACACTTTATAATAATCTTCGTGGCTCTTCAGTCAAATATTACAATACTTGGTGTGTCTGATATAGCTTTGTATGGTGAAGACCCTGTCTACCTGGCAGCCACACACCATTCCACCCTGAGGTGAGTCTCAATGTATGAACTGTGATACTCAATAATGCCCTTGGTCCCACCCCCTTCCAGTCACTGGACTTAGGGATAGCTGTTCACTGCATCTGAGGTGTGTTCACCTCTCAGCCAATGACCTTATACTCAAACTCCCTGAGGTAGGAGCTGAAGACTTTTCCCCTGGTGACTGACCATACTCTGCCCTCTCCTGTTACTGTACTTTTTTCTTTCCTTCATAAACCTAAGAGCCAATCATTTCAAACAATTTTTTTTATTTTGTATGGTGCCTTTTATATACAACACGTATTATATAGTAAATTGAATGAAGTATATTTGATCAAGGAAAACTACCTTTTCACTTAAAAAAATATTTTTAATAATTTTGTTTCAGCATACAGTGGTCAGTGACACGTGATGACAGAGATCAAATATTTCCATACATTTTCCATTTACAGCACATCTGCCTGGAAACTTTAGCTTATCCTTCAGTACAAACCCACTATATATTATTAACTCCACAAATGTATAGTTCCATGCTGCGACAGGTTTTAATGACTCTTAATGGTTCTGATGGAACATCCTCTGGACATGGATTTTGCACAGAAAAATGACTCATGAGTTTTCTGTGTGTAGTTCCAACACCATTGCAACTGCTGGCTCGGCATTTGCTAAAGCTCTGTCTTGTCCCCTTAATGAGCCATTGTAGAACTAACCAGAAAGTCACTGAAATTTTACAAATTTTTTCTTATTGCATAGAGATTTTAGGATGAACTTGAGCTGTTCAGAGATAGAAACTAGCTGCAAATCATTTGGATAAATTAAATAAATTGTTGATTTCAACTAATAACCATCACTTTCTTTGACCTTGTCTGGAGTCACAGTACATTAAATTAAATAGATATCTACCAAGGGTTTCACAAGCACAAGCCTCATACTAAATCATAATAATGCTTTACATGTGGACATGATTTTGGTTTGCTTATTTAAGTATATTTGACACAAGATATGTAATCAATTACCATACGCTTCCAGCTACTTTTGAAGGGATACATACTTTGATGAATAGCACTTATATAATTAAGGTAGACTGTCAAATGTTCATAGAAGGTAATTATTTTATATACTGCAAAATGTATGCAGAGGGATTCTTCCACAGGAGTGCTGGTCAAAGTTACCACCCAGAAAGAAAAACTGGTTCGACTCACAAACAAATTCAACCAATCTGGATTCCTTAAGTGTCTATCACCAATGATCACAAGGGTGAATGTGCCAATGACTAGAACTAAGCAACTAAGCTATAATAATACTTGCTATTATGTTTTCTAAATATATACCCAAAGGACTCCACTTCCTACTACAGAGACACATGCTCATCAATGTTCATTGCTGTTCTATGTCACAATAGCCATGACATGGAAACAGCTGAGATGCCCATCAATTGATAGGTTGAAAATGAAAATGTTGAACCTATATTCAATGAAATTTTGTTCAGCCTTAAAGAAAAATGAAATTTTCAGGTAAATGGATGGGGCTGGAAATGATAGTTTTCCTGAGTGAGGTAACCCAGTCTTTGAAAAACAAATGTTCCATATTCTTACTCATATGTGAACTGTAGCATTGGCTATATAAATCTCTGTGTCCAGTTTGGAGTACTTAGAGAATCCAGGAAGCTAGAATGATACCATTGGTGGGAGAAGAAAGGAGGGGGGATGGATAGTAGAACCTTAAGGGAGAGAGGATAGTAGAACATGGTGTTATGAGGGAAGGGGGGGAAACAATAGGGAGGGAAGTTTACTAGAGAAAAGGGTGAGAATGTGGGGCAGAGGAAGGGGTAAGGAGAGAGATAACAAACGTTAAGGATGTTTGAAAAGGCTTTGTGGAATCCTACTATTTTATAAGTTTAATAGACAAATAGGTAGATATACATACATACATACATACATACATACATAAAACATACATACATCCATCATACATTCATGATGGGTAGATACATAGATAGATGGTACATAGATAGTATGGTGGTTTGAATGAAAATGGCCCCCATAAGGAGTAGCACTATTAGAAGGTGTGGCCATGTTAGTGCAGCTCCCATACATCATCAGAAAAGCTTTTAATGTATACTCCATAGTGTTGAAGGCAAAAATTCACAACCTGTCTAATCGTGAAAAGTATCAGTGGGGGCCTCACCCACAAATAAAACTTCTATCTTATTGCTTCACTATCACCTCCAAGGTCCTGGGCGCATCAGAGAAGGGCTTGTAAATACTGTAAGAGCTGGACACCAGAGGGCCAAGATCAACAGTGTCCTATGGACATAACAAGAATACTACACTCCTGGACTCACAATAGCTATTGTTTACCTGCTCAAGACCTTCACAAGATTAAGCCAGTCAGTATTCTAACATGGATGGAAAGAGATTCACAAGTCCCTGCCCCTTACTGAGGAGTAAGGGACAGCTGATGACTCTAGTAGAAAGAACATCAGTGTCATTTAAGGGCGTGGGTCCAGGTAGAGATCACCTACACTCCGATGTTCAGACTCACACTCAGGGATATACCAGCAACATGTATGGACTCAATGTGCTAACAAGTAAACAGGCAAATACAACATTTTGGGGAATATGAAGGTGGTAGATTTTGGAGGATTCAGAGAGAGAGAAATTGGGAGTAAATGTTAGAAGAATATTTGTAAAAATTTCTTAAACAATTGAAAAATAACTTAGACTGCAAGGATTAATCGATGTTTTTGAAAATGCTGATGGTTAGAAACAAGGATGCACTTCAAGCAGAGCAGCCTTGGAGACTAATTAGGAGACTAATGTCCCTAATTCTAGTTCCTGCTACTTTCCCAAAGATCCCAGGACTGTAGTGCTAATGGGAGTATATATTAATGTTTCATGTTCCCTCCTATTGGCTTTATGAGCAAGTAAATAACATCTATTTATAAAATGAGGGGTAAGGGGACATGGAGAGACAGAGGGACACGAGAGAGAAAAACAGACTTCACAGAGCTATAGATTCACCATTGTGGTCCATGAATGACTTACAGATATTAGTAGACTCCCACTGCAGATGAAGCTATGAGAGGGATGTGTAGTTTATTGACTTTCTGCTGCACTCAAGATGATGAAAAGGGACAGTAGAGATGTAATTCAATAACGACAGGACAGAGACCTCTTTGATGCTTCAGAACTTACAGCATTTTGAGGGGTTGGATCGGGACACAAAGGGCTTCACATATATCATGATGTAGAAAGAGTGTTTTAGATCTATAATGGTATGGCTTGTTAGACGGTCCCTATCCAATCACAGATGCCTGCCTAGAACACTTCCTACATCATGAGGAAAGGCTTCAGACACACATGATTGCATCCGTTATCTGCTCAAACAAGCCCAGTGTTATGGCCAAGAATAACAAGATGTAGTACATTACTTTTCTGTACTTCTCAAGCCATTATCAGTCACTTAATTTTATGAGTGAGAATTTTTAACAATCATATTTGTCTATATGAAATATAAACTTCAGTGTAGACTTTGGAGGCTTACATTTATTTTTATTAAAGATTTCACTAGCTGTAGACTTTGGCATTAAGTAGTACATCTTTCATTAGTGCCTACAGAAGCAGAGCTTGAGGATGGGATCCTATTGTGCATTTGGTATTCCATTGGACTGGAATGACTTCTCAGCACAAAGAAACAGGACTGGGCAGAGAAACAGAGCCAAGCAAGAGTGGGTTCTTAGCTGGAGACCAGCTTCAGTCTAACCCCTGGGGAAACTGTGGGCAAAAGCCACACTACCAATCTATTGGTTCGTTGAGAAAAGATGGAAGACCTTATACACACTTGCCAAAGTATCTAGTGTTAGTGCTTAGGAAGGGACATCTGTGATGGCTGGCTCCATTCACGGCAGCCGGGACATCTCCATAGGGTACTAACAGTATCCTTACCTGGCGTTTTCATTGGCGGCTGACAACCTGTGAGTAATTCATTAGCTAATTGATTTCTCCTACTTCATGTTCCTTTCCTTTTTATCCAGGGGCCAACAATCTCTCTCTCTCTCTCTTTTTTTTTTTTTAAAAAAAGGCTATATTTCAAACTTTAGTGGGCACTTACCATGTCACAACCACTTAACTAACAGAGTCACAGCATCTACAGATGCTGTGCGAAGACTGAGCCTGACTATGCACCATCGAACTGGACTTACAAAGATAAACCATGCATATATGATCCACAGGTCACTCTTCCCTTCCTCTAGCTTTGTCTCCCAAACACTTGCCTTTGCTCTGTCTCATATAGTCCTCTTTTTAAGTCCCCATCGTCTCTCCTTCCCGCTCACCCCTTGTAAAATACAATAACAGTCTTTCCACTAACTTATAGCAAGTTCTGTACTTATTCCAAAGACCTGCAAAAATCCAGATTTTCTGTTTTCTTTTGTTCTGTTCTGTTTTGTTTCATTTTATCTTCTGTTACCAGTCTCTTTGATTCTACTGATAATAGTTCCTATTTTATCTGACATAGTTAGAACAAGGAGAACTGGCTTCTACCTTGCTCTCCTTCAAGGAGGATCTGAGGATTTCAGATAATCAATATTCTGAAAAACATGTGGAACCAGGAGGTAGGGTTTTCTGTAGAGCAGAGATCAATTTGTGTTCCAAGTGCAAGGTTCTTTTATCCCCTCTTTTTAAGATGGCTTTGTTCTCTTATAAGCTACTTCTTGTGGCTATTCCAAAAAGAACCATCTCAAATCTTTTTTCACTAACAAGAAACTAGGATGGGGTTTCAGAGGCAGTAAAGCAGGGATGAGCACAGCAGAAGCTTCAGTTAGTCTTTAAATTTCACAGCTCATTGGCCAAAGTAAGAGATCATATGAATGAGGGCCCAAGCTCTGGCTACTAAGAAAGGAGCCACTGTGATTAAGGGAGACATCCCTGCTGCGAGGTTAATCTTGGATGCTAACTTGATTAAATTGAGAAGGCATAGGAGATTAAAACTGTACACTACTAGGTGTGAATGTGAAACTGTTTCTAGAGGTGATTAAATGAGGGAAGATCTGTCTTGAATGCTGGCAGCCAAACTCCGTAGGCTGAGGGCCTACGTGGACTAAAAGGGAGGAAAAGAGCAAAACCATTTGAACATGTTTGAACATGCCTGAAGGAGGATCCACCAGGCTCCGCTATTATTAGAAGCCAAAGATTGAGACTGTGACTCAGCCCTGTACGTGTAACTTTTTTTAAGTAACTAAAATGCCTAAAAATTAAAATATCTCATACTTTATCAATATAAGCACTTATAGTTTCGATTGTGTATCGGGCTTCTAAGAAAACAGCAACTGACTTTTAAAAGACTCAAGCTTTACCCAAATGACTGACTCTGTCTTTTTCAGACACTTAAATTGTTACAAATTTAAAAATTTTTAAATTTAAACGTTTTAACTTTTTAATTTTAAAAAAAGAAGCCAGGAAGAGGGAGGAGAGGACACATGAGAGTGATTGATAGGAAGAAAAAAAATTATGAACTTATATTTTAAAAAGACAATTTTTAAGTAGATTAAAATTTAAAAAGGAACAAACCATTATCCAGGTCTTCATATTAAATCCTGAGTATGGGCTTCCAATGTGCAGTAAAATGATCACAACCACTTTGGCTATTATACAATGATAAACTCTATTTTTATAAATCTATTGAGATATAATAGATTTATCAGAATCTATCTGTATTGTAATCTTACATCATGCCTTCATTATTTTTCCTTGAACACTATTGGCATTCAACCTCATACTGTCTCCCTCCCCTTTTATCTATTGCACTAAAAGTCTCTTCCTTATATTTTTCCCTTTTGTCTTGCAATAACCTTAATGTAAAACCATCAATATGTTTTAACAGTCCAAGGGAATCACACAGTCCAACAATAAGCTACAAAAGCTGTCTTTCCTACAATGAACATAGCCATGGCTTCCTTGGCTTACCCTGTCTGTGATCATTGACTGATATAATCACATTATTCTTACTCAACCCTGTATGTTAATCTTGTATAAAAACAAAACAAAAAACAAAACAAAAAAACAAAAACCTTGTGTCTTCTAGAATATGTGACAATGTCTTAACTAAATGCACTATAAAGCAGGGATCCCAGTCCAATTCCTACTACAGAAAATCCAATGCCTTCTCTCCAACCAATGGATACAATAGATAGAGTCCTAGGATCCCTCTTAAGAAATACATTGATCAACACATGGAAGGAATTAATAGGCGATCAGTTGATCATTAGCTACTATTCTTCAGAAAGGGTTTTGGCACCACAGATCGTGGGAAATAATCTTGACAGAAGAGAACACAGTTTAGAGTAAGCTATATTATGTTTAACAAATGAAAGAAGCTGCTTGGCAGAAAAAGACTGGAAGCCTATTGTGCTTCATACAACACAGAGCATGCTCAAGACAAGCCCCAGGTTGGACAAAGGTGAAAGAGGCGGGTGCTCTGTAAATGTCCCATAAAGGGTTTGCATCTTGTGGCCTGGTACTTGCTAGCCCTTTTCCTCTTTCAGAGATGCATTTTCCTTACTTAATAATAATAGTATTAATAATAATAGTAATGCCTTTACTCTTATTAACCACCATTCTTTATCTAGTTCTTTGCCATGGCACACAAGAACCTAGACACTTGGGCAGATGGCCTATGATTCAGATCCACCTATGATAGTGTGGGAGTCTGATGTCTGAAGGGCTATTTATACCCTGGGAAGCCTGAGCTTATAAAGAACCTAAATGCCCTCTCTGTCTCCCTCCCCTACAGCTCTCTCTGTATGCATATGTATGTGTGTCTGTCTCTCTCTACCTCTATCTCTGTGTATCTCTCTGTCTCTCTGTGTCTTTGTTTCTGTGTCTCTCTGTCTCTCTGTGGCCACCTGAAGCTATATAAAGAGATCTTGTCTCAATAGGTAAACAAATAAATAAATAAGTAATAGCTCACTAAAATCTGAAAGTATTTTTATTCTTCAAAAGATGTTACTAACAAATTTAACTAAAAATATAAATATTGGGAGAAATATTTGCAAATATCTGTATAATTATTAACTGGAATCTCTCTCCCTCTTATATGGATCACTCATTATTTTCAATAATTCCCAGTGAAATTATAACAAATGTATTTGTTTAAAGAATGATTCTAAAAGTTATGGGCAAATATCCTATAATAGCTTAAATAAATAAAACATTATATGAGGTACTTTGTGATTTCAAGACATATATAAAGATAGAACAAGAAATCAGAATGTTGTGATAAAGAAATAGGCCTATACACATTTGACCAATTAATTTTGACAGTTACTAATTTGATTAATTAGTAGCTGATTATTTTGTCAATTAATTCAACAAGATACCAAACAGTTGGATATTTACATGATAAAAAAGGTTAGCTTTTATGACATACATAATTTTTAATATTATCTTATAATAATACTTTATTACACATGAATTAATAGTAATAAAACATCCGTATGATCAAAGATTTCATAGGCTTCACCCATAAAGCTTAAGGTTTTTTCCAGAAGAAATCATGGGGGCCATAATATCAAACTTTCACAGCCTTGGGTTAGCAGAGATTCATCCTTTTAGATAAGCCACAAAGAAAACATTGATAAATGTAACCTTAATAACTGTGAACTCAGGATCAGGCATGGCGGCTCAGGCCTGCTAAACGTCTGTGTAATTGGAAACTGGAATCTAGAACAGAGATAAGCAAATAACAGCCCCCTGCTTTTGTGTATAGTTTTCTTTGTTGGTAGAGTCCTTCAAAATAAAAGTACTAAAATTGAATCTCATCATAATCCAGAACTCAGGCTCCATAAGCCTGAAATATTTACTTTCTGATTTATTTACATCCCATATGCTGCCCCCTGCAGGTCCCTCACTCCAAGTCTCTCCCCCATAATTCCTTCCCTTCCCCTAAAGAAAGTTTGTCAACACCTGTGAGAAAACTTTAATATGAGGTAGAACTATGGCAAATTAGTAAGAAGGTAATTTAAAGTTCAATGTTCAAAACTGGAAAGACAGTTTACAGAAAGAACATATGAATACTATGTTAAGTAAATGAATAAAATGCCAAGTGTGTTATTAGAAATATAAAATCTAAAACCATAATGAGTTACCACCAAACACAACAAGGTCTGCAATTAAAAGAACACACTATTATAAGTGTAGGCAAGGCTATCAGACAGCTGGAACTCACTCATTCTATGCTAGTAAGAAAAAAAACATTAGCCACTTTGGAAATCAGTGTACAATCTCTTACAAAGTTTGCAAAACACTATGACCCCCAGTTTCTATTCTAAGTGTTGATATAGAAATGAAGAAATTCATATTAGCAAAATTGTCTCCCTAGGGCTCATGTCTTCTCATAGCTCCTAGATTGCTTCTCTGGACTCATTCTGGCTGAGCAATTGAGGCTTTGAGCTGTATTTTTCTTACTGCTTATTTGGTGAGATCAATAATGCTATGCTCCTGAAGAATGGCAGAATTAAGTAAAATATTCCATGTAGACTGTTTCGCATGATGTCTAGTGCAGACATCATACAAAAAAAATACATACAACAAAACTCAAATCAACTTCATTAATAATGTTTGCAGCCCCCACAGGAAGCTCACCATTGTCATCTTCTTAACCTTGTAACGATGAGGCACTGTTCTTCATCCTTTTCAACTGGGCCCCACTCCCTTACTCCATGTGGCCAACACACACACACACACACACACACACACACACACACACACACACACACCCCTCCAATATTCCTGAGTTAATACTTACTAAATCTATATTTTCGTCTTTGCTGCTCTGGGCCCTGCTGGGCAGCCCTCCCGGGACTGATTTCCCCTGCACTTACATAAACCATCAGAGTCTCAAGCAATACAGGTCACCTTTTGGCACTAACTCTATATTTAGCATTGTATTCACTGTCATTATCATTCTAGTGATTTGAAATAAGCAAACCACTGTTTTGTTCCTGCCTGGGTTTTCCACTGAAACATTATTTTGTAAGATTGACATCATTTCTCTCTAAGTATTCAGGCAGATATTTATTTGCCTATTAAAAATAGAATACCTTGATAATCACTGTATACTTTTAACATGTCATTTTAGGTAAATCTATAAATTCAGGGAAAAGATAATTTTTTAACCTGAAAATATAAAACCAGGGGTAGATTTGACAACAAAAGACTGGCATTCAATTCCTCTTCAAGACAATAGTTTAATGACTTAAGATCATTCCAGTGGTATCTCTGTCATCCATGAATTTAGAGGTGGAGGTACTCAAAACTATGGTACTGAAATAGACAAATGGGGATGATGTGTGGGTAGGGATGGCAAGTGTCAGTGGTCCAGAGTCAGTAAAGGGGTCCCTTGTTATCACAGTCTTCCTCGGCTGAGCAGTGACAGTGGAATTAGTGACCAGCATGTCACAGCTACAGACATCAAGCTCATGATCAGCCTTAAGGCCCTTGTGTGCTCCCTGTCACTCAGAATTTTACCACAACTGATATTTGAGAAAATGCTTGGTGCCATGAGAAGGAAGGATGTTAATAACATTTTGCAAATGAGTCTCAGAAAGGTCATGTTCCAGAAACGCACTTCAGTAATATCTTCAGCTGGTCTTTTCTTTTATCCTGTGAGGGTTTATCAGTTAGAGCAGAGACTCTGTGAGCATCTCTAACCCAATAGCTTGCAATATGTTGCTAGTCCTCTGCCCTCAGGCGGCTGAATGGGAACTGTATGGCAAGATGGCCTACTTAGGCCATTCTCAGCAGTGAGCAGGCTCTAATCTTATCTCTGTGTTCTGTGTGTTGTGAAAACTGCCTGAAGGCACCAATACCATCTGTGGTGGCGGATTCCTCTTCTCACAATCGTCCTCCATTTCAAATGAGGTGATTAAGACCTTATACCGGTGGGATTTAGAAAATCCAAAACCTCTGACAGCCTCTCATAGTGCAGATGGAATCAGTCCTCTTGCGGGGGTAATCCTAGCCTGTGCCAAAAGTGCTAATTAGGTCAGGGAGGTCACAGGAAGGCAGACTCTGTGCTTGTAATCCCTGCGTGTTCTTCCCTGGCACCCCCACAGCCCTACACATCAGCGCATCATCTAGAACCACCACACTGAGTGCAATCTTCTGATTTCTCCTCATTAACTGTAATCAGGTAACAGTTAAGGACACTTGCTGTTACCCCCGACTGGCCAATACAGTGCCCAGACCACCAGAGTAAAGTTACCTCCTAACTTGACTTTGCAAAGTGCCATTCTTAAACCTTCTTCAAGTTTGAGTAAGGTTAGTGTGCTCTCTCTCTCTCTCTCTCTCTCTCTCTCTCTCTCTCTCTCTCTCTCTCTTTCTCTGTGTGTGTGTTAGAGAGAGAGAGAGTGTGTGATCATTTAACCATATGCTTTTTCAAAAGTCATAAACTCCATAGAAAATACAGCTAGATTTTGATATATGTATATCAATAATATATATATCAAAGTCTATATATAAACTATGCTTCAATAACCCTGACTTAAAGTCTTAAAGGTTAAGGTGGTTTTCTACTTTTAAAAGCCACATCCTCCTCCAGAGGTGGAGTTGCTATGAGGCAAGATCCCACCAGAACCAGGTGTCAGATTCACATCAGGAAGAGTGATCAGTAGTTCACTGCACTCCCTTCAGAAGCCTAGGGAAGCAGTCCTGTTGGGGTTAGCAGAGTCCAGAGCTCATAGCAGCAGGGTAAAGATAGGCCACAGTCCTGAAAGGAAAATTTGGCTACTGTGGATTGTCAGAATCAAAGAAATTGGCTCCGTCAACCCCTTCCTTAATTAGTTTTCTGTTGCAAATAACAATACTAGAGAGTGAGTTAGTCATAAAGAAAGGCTTATTGTGACTCATGGTCCTAACCCAGAGCATCAGATGTATGAGACAGACAAACTGGCTTTTGTAGATCTACCCCAAAGATGACCCACGAATACAGTAATTGTACAAATTAACTAATCTGTTCTTGAGAGGAAAACCCTAATTGCTTCTCCAAAGACCCAGCAGCCCTTCCCTCCTAATGCCTCACACTGGGAATTAATGTTCAAAGTAAGTTTCAGAGGGAACAAGCCATACTCACATCAGTCTCATCCAAATAAAGAACAGTATCAAAGCCATAAAGTTGTAAGGAAATCTCGTGCATGTGTGCTTGATAATAAGAGCTATCCTGTGAATCTTTGCCAAATAAACATCCGTCCCAAGGAACATTACAACCTTCCACAGCAAATCCTTCTACAAGGATGTATGTCCAAACCTGGACTGTCTTCATGCTTGCTGAGGATCTTGAAGCCAAAAATTATTACTTCAAAATGACTACACACTTGCCCTTGCTCAGTCTTCTTGAATATGCACAGTTCAAGATGGTATGAACAGTCTCTTTGAAATGCTATTGCTATGAGCATCGATCTTTAAGAATCTTTGTTTTGAGCAGTGTGGTGGTGGTGAATGCCTTTAATCCTAGAACTTGAGAGGCAGAGACAGATGAGGTCAGCCTGGTCTACAAAGCAAGTTCTAGGACAACTAGGACCACACAGAGAGACTCTGTCTCTGAAAAAAAAATCTAAGCTTTAATTTAGTCAGATTGACACTATCCTTGCCTGACAACAGGCAAAAGTTTGTGTGGAACTGATACTTTCAGTTAAATACCCATGTCTCCAACTAGGGCATCTGATTGGCTGCCCCAAGAGCTAGGCAAGCATTCTATTAGGTCTATCCACATTACAAAGATCACAACTGCCAGTCACTCCAATTTTAGGGGACCGGATTACCTCTTCAAACCTCTGAGGATACTGGCATGCACATGCATACACATATATGAACACACACACACACTCCTCTCTCTATCTCTCTCTCTCAATTAAAAAGAAGAAATAGATAAATATTTTAAAATACATGTAGTTAAGGAATATAACAAGATGTTTTGAGGCATATAGGTAAGTTAATGACTACAGTCATGTTAATTAACATCTTTCTCCTCACATCAATTCTCTAAGGAAACATTCAGTATAAAGCATACTTTTAATTACGATGTCATACAATACACTAGATTTATAGACTTACTCATCCTAAGAAATTGCAACTTGGTACCTCTAACCATTGTCTTCATTTCCTACTGACTCCCTGCCCCAGTTTTGGCTTCATTATATTTCACATAGAAGAATGACCATGAGATAATTTTTCTACACATGAATTTTTGCCTCTCTGGTGAACAAAGCAAGGCCTAGAGTCCATAGTGTTTAAGAAAAGGAAGAACAACGAGGCTGTCCGTTCAGCTTTGTGTCCTGGGACTCTATTCCACATTGATCAGATGGCTCAGAAGGGTGCTACACTGTGAGCATGAAAGATGTGCCAAGTACAACATCCATGAGCAATGAGAAAGTCAGGACCAAAACAGACAGACACAGCCAGGATACTCTGGAATGCATGGGAAATTTGGTTTTAGCTTGTTCGACATCAGAATCCCTTCTCCCACATACAGTTGGAGGCATAGCCAGATGCAAGGACCTAACAGTACATCACTTTGTGTCTAATCAGGTACACACTTAAATAGTTATCCAATACTGAGATTCAGTGAGGCTCGGCTCGAAAGAGACTGTCTCCCTTTCCTAAGAGAGGAAGGGGGACCATGAAGGAAAATATCATCATCTCTGTTTTCTTGCTATGGTAGCATTTTATCAGTGATCTGTAGAGCAAGTTAAGGTTCTTAACCAAGTTGATTTAAAATAAATACCTGCACTTCCCAGAAAGCTTTGTTTTTAAAACACAGTTATGCCCCCTTTTCCCCTAAAAGCAGTTAATTGAGGCAATTTCTTTTTAATTTAAAAAAAGAATACATTTACTAAGCTAATTTCTTTAGAGCAGAGACTAGTCATTTCTTGCCGCCTCTCAGCTATTATTTCCCTTTATTGTTCTGTAGACAAAACAGCACAGCAGAATTTTCCCCAGGATTTCCTCAATTTTGCTCAAAGCTGCTAAATTTTATGGACAATAGTTTTCTTCGTTTGCTACAGAGAAAAGTCCCATGAATTACGAAAATGTGAGCATTTTACATTAGAAAAAGGGTTTGCTCATATCATTGTCTGTGTGGGGAACAATCTCTCACACCCTGCATTCCCTGGTTTTAAAAGCACTATCTTGAATATTGCTTGGGATTTTTCTCTATGTAGCTCCGAAGACAGTGGCCTTGATTATATGTGTTTTTCAGATTTATAGCCTTTTCATTAGTGATGAGCCATCTGGCTTGTCCATGTTTAGTTATGTGTGTCTAAATTATTTGAGGAAGGCAGTTTATTTCTAGGCTGAAAAACATCTCAGGGGCTATTGATGGCTTCCTTCAACAAGCAATGGTCAGGCATCTTCAGCTTTGGAATGTGGCCAACCCATATCTTCCTGGGTGGCACATTCAATCTAGCCAAAATGACCTGGAAGACTCTGGATTGTATTTGGATTCAAAATGTAGTCCCAGTCAACAAGCCACAAGGCTGATTTGCAAGGCAAGAGAGCCCCTAGGCACAAAGTACTAATTTCCTTTTGTCTTTGCTACAGTCTCCTCAAGAGGCTATCCACAGAAGAAGGCAGGGCTGCGTGCCCAGAACTGGCCTTGATATGAAGCTCTGGACAGATTGTACACTCTGGAACTCAAACAGTTCCCATTGGTTGAGGACTGAAAATGTAAGATAAAGCAGGTCCATGACTTACTGAGCACATCTTATGTTTTTCAGAGAAGGAACTTATGCTGGCAGAGTGAGAATAACTTGTTCATAGATGAACAAGCAACCCTGCTCTAAAGTTTACCTCTGCCTTCTCTGTGTTAACACTGTGCCAACCTCTCCGTTAGCAGTTAGGAACTTCTGGCCACTCAAAAATGGAGCTAGACTATGAGTCCTAGGAGTTTAGCTTCTAGTCTAGCATATGAAACTCCATACAGACAAATGTCTATGTAGCTCCTCTATCCTACTGGTAAGACAAAGAGAACCACTCAAGTGAAGGTTAGAAATTAAGACTCTGAAGTCAGTCTGACCCGTTGTGCTACATAAAATATGCATTCTGCTTAGGCAAAGAGGAAAAGACCACTCTCAAAAAACCTAGCTCCCTCTTGCACATCTTTATCACCATCATGACATTCTTCTATCAGGACTCTAGTACTTTTATTGAGCATTTGTGGCAGATGCTACAGTGCTGTGAACACAGACATGACCATCTTCCTCCATCTAAGAACTTGGAGGTATGCATGCACAAAACCTAAAGGGTCATCCTCCCCAGTTTCTTGAAGAAGGGTGAGAAGGACCAACATGGAAGGTGATGTCTAACTGGAGACTAGAAAGTACAAAGCTGAGAAGTGTTGAGCGACTGGTTAACTAATGCTGGAGTCATATGCTGATGCTGAGCCAAATAAAGCCCCAATGGCCATGGAAGGAACTTGGACTTCATGCCGCAGTGATATTAGAGTAGGATCTGGTTGTACACCAAAATCTGAGCTGTGAAATGGGAACAAAAGTTTGCCTATCTCTTGAGAATACAGTGAATCTACTGAGTAACCCACAGAGAAGGCTCTCTAGGTAGAAATTATCATTGATATTTTAACCTGTGGGCCATAGAGTGCTTCCAAAAAGGCCAACATGATCAGTTGGGGCAGTGTGGCAAACACATTTATACAAAATAAGGCTGAAGGCTGAGAAAACAAAGAATATATGGGGCAGGAAACCAATCACATTGGCATCCCATTATGCAAAATAAGAACTTGTGGGTACTAATTGTTACCATTAAAGGGTAAGAAATTTTTGTAGAGGGACCATTAAAATACTGCCCCTGCAGTAGGGTGGCATGACAGTAGACAAGGTTAAGAAAGAGTGCTCTGAAAATAATTCCACCACTACACAATTGTCTGGAGCCATTCCTCCTGGGTCTACACCTTATCAATGTGTGAACCCATGTGCTCCTCTGTGAAGCATTCCCACACTTTCACACTGATGTGTACAAACAATTTCATGTAGCATTAAGCTTCCCTTCCCTTCATAAGGACTTGTCCTCCAGAAGCAGCATTGATAAGGCTTTTGGAATACATGCCTCTGAGAGGAAGCATGACTTGAGGGTTAGACTAATACTTCTGGCTTGGCTCAGGCTACATAAATACTGCTTTATAAGCCAAGCAGTCGACATACAAGGTGAGGGGTATGTGGTGCTTTTCAAAAGGGAGGCTGCTATTCACACTTCGAGCATAGAGAGGGTTGGGAAAATCGTAGCTCTTAGAGTAAGTGAAAGGAATCTTGGAAAACAAAATAAAATCTTCAAGGACACCTGTACAAAAAGTCCCTATATCACATGTTCTAACCTGTGCCCTACCTTTTGCATAAGATGTTTACTGTCTTTCAGTGTTTAATCTTTGGAGTTCAACAGTTTGGTTTCTGAGTCCTGGGTTTGGTTCTTGACATTCTCCTCCATCCCATTTAGGAGATGGGAGCCATACTGTTCTTCCCTTTTCTCTTAGGTGTTCACTATCATTTTATGGTATCATATGGTATAATTACCCATAGCATCCAACCTTGTTGTCTTTGATGATAGTATCTCCTCTACTAATCTCTAATATCTAACACACCACATTCACATGCATTTTTTCCATCACTGCATCATTCCAGTTTACCAATGATCAGTTTCACATATGAACTTCTACCTTACGGCTCAATTCCTCACCTTCCAACAGTACCAAGGTCCTCAGTACAACAGGACCAGTGAGTCACTCAACACTACTCTACCTCATGCTTCTCAGGAATAGCTCAAGGTTCCCAGACTGGCATCTCTAGGAAGAGATGGCAAGGTTGAGTCAGGAGTACATGATGTTTGTAAAGAGGGAAGACCTATGAAAAGAATATGAGAACAGGACTCAGGAAGCAGGTGATAGTTGAACTAGAACAAAGGCCAAAAATGATTCTCAGGAATATGCACTGTATCCTGAGTTACAGGGTAGGAAGTTATCACCAAGCTCTACCCTTCTACCTCACTCTATCTAGGAGTATTCTCAGGAAGGGCAGCCTGTCCTAATGGTTCTCAACAGCTGATGAAGATCCAAAAGTAGCTGACAGTTTGATGCCACCTTGCTGGCCACCATGGGCTCCCAGAGTCCCATGACGAAGAGGAAATCTTAGTCTCCAAATCAGCATGATCTGTATCTGCTGCATTTTTTTCTGCCATCTGAGAAGAGCTTTAGGTTTGTTTTGACTCTCTATTCTAGGTTCTGTTAAATCTAAGGCCTGTATTTAAATCAGTATCATCAGACTCAGGGAATTCATGCAGAGAGAGAGAGAGAGAGAGAGAGAGAGAGAGAGAGAGAGAGAGAGAGAGAGGTGTTACACAATATAGCAGAAGTTGCATGAAGGTATTGTCAGAGGACTTTGACTAGAAAGTTGGTTCTGATGATCTGGCTGGTTAGAAACACATTGTTCACATTCTGCTATACTCATAGATCAGTCCCCTGCCCAGTCATCATCAGAGAAGTTTCTCCCTTCAGCAGTTGGAACAAATACAAAGACCCACAACCAGCTGTCACAGAGAGTGAGACAGAAATTCTATAGAATGAGGACCCGTAGAACACTAAGCCCTAAACAGATGTCTCCATCTGATCCTTCCCCTCTAGGACTCAGAGAATGCCATAGATGAGGAGGCAGAAAGTATAAGAACTAAAAGGGATGGAAGGCACACACACACACACACCAACAACAACAACAACAAGGCCCTCTAAATCAACATGATCAACGCTCACTTGAACTCACAGAGACTGAGGCAGTATGCACAGAGTCTGTAGGAAGCACAGCTTAGAGTAAGCATTAGACAAACCAGTTTTGCCAACCATGTGAGCCTATTTTCTTCAATAGAAAGAAAAATGGTGCCTGATCACCTGGAATACTGGAGTGGCATGGTCTTATAAGCTGGTGGTCCTTTTCTATTTTACTAGGACCCCCAATATCCTGAACACTGTTTAGGCCCTAATCCTGAGCTGTGTCTCTCAGTGACTAGCATACATTCCTATGAAAAGGGCCGTGTACTTTGCATCATTCACCAATAAAACCTATCTTTATGTTCACTACATTCTTCCTCTCTAGGCCCTCATTCTGAGCTCTGTCTGTCAGTCAGTAGAATTTATTCTTATTGTTAAGGCCACACATGCTTTGCTACCTTGGTAGGGAGTTTCTATGTAGCCATAACTAAGGCTTAACTTTGATAATTGTCGCATGAAAATCCCTTCCTAAATTTACTATGCTTAAATATGTAAGACAAATGAAGCATGAGGTCAGTCTCTGGCAGATTTTGACCCAGTGCCTACAAAGATGGTACTAATGAGTTTCATTCTTCAACTCTGCTGGGTGTGTGGCTGTATAAGGGAGGTATGACACAGTTTCTAACCCTGGAGCATCTCCAGGCCATTGATCCCAGTATGTGCTGATGGTTGCTGTTGCCCTGAAGCTGATCTGCTGTCTCTCTATTTTACTTTCGATCTCTCTTTCTGGTGAATATACTTCTCTCATTACTCAGAGCTAATCGTACATAATAAATGAAACAGATGCAGTTCCCAGGAATGAAGAATGGAGGTGGTCATGAGGCTATGGAGGATGAGGAACACACCTTCCTCTTGGCTTTAAGGGTCATGGGAAAGGATCTAAACAACATAACCACAAAGGCCATAAAAGCATTAGAAATTGTAAAAATTGTTCATTGTTAGACTCGGTCTTAAATCTGGAATTATGAAGAAATATGTACACCCTGCAGTCCAATGACTGCTGCATTAATTAGGCACGGTGAACTTGGGGACATCAAAGATAGATAGGCAAGTGGTCTCAAGAAGAAACTTATGAATAGAAAAATAAAGAATCTATTAAAAAAAACAAACAAAGGATGGATGGGTTAATCTTGTAGGAGAAAGGCTTGTACATGATCTAGAATCAAGTGGTATTAGACAGAAAGTATATGAGGCCATGAAATTGCTAAGATGGGAAACAAAGATTAGAGAATTAAAAGATGATGTACAAGCGTATAAAAAGTTAGAACTTTGTTCTCCTAACTGCTTGAAGGATTGGAGATGACAGTGCCTAGAGGGATGTTAGAGAGAGCTAGCTACTTATATAAATTTTAAAACCTTGTAAGAAATTATTTTAACCTTAGTAGTCTGTCACCTCTCTGTTCTTACATGAAAACAGTTACTAAAGACTTCTGTCTGGTATACTAGGAAACCACAAAAGATGTGCCCAGCTACTCGTGAAGGGCAGGCTGTGTAAAAACTATAAGGAAATGTGCATTGGCTTTGTGTTGGAACTCCAGGGCTCATAAAATTCATGTAAATTTAAGAATTTCTTTTAAAACTTAACAATGTTCAAAGCCTTGATGGTATAGCTTTAGTAAATAAAAGACTGGGTTCAGGCTCTCTGGTTGGGAAAAGGAAAAATGAATAAAAATGGAGAAGGCAAAATAATGAAAAGGAAGAAGAAAAAAGAATGAGAAGGGAGAAGGAAGAAGAATGAATGAAGAATGAGAAGAAGGAAGAATCATGAGAATGTTCAGACAGAGAGAGCACTTGAACTGACAGCTTGCATCCACTACTGACTCTGAGTCATTACTGAATCAGTGTCACTCCCATTACCCCCTTTCTCAGGACCCTCCTAATGCTGAGACTGGGCCTCAGCAACCTCACAGGGATTATCTCCCCAGGAGGCTTGTGGGGTCTCCAACAGGGACCTGCATTGATCTGTAGTAGCGGGGCCATCGCATATATACCATATACCATGGCTTCCAGTTTGAAGTTTTTGTGGGATTCCTGAGCTAAGTATGTGAAGAAGTACATCTGATTCTTGTGCCTTGTCTTGGGCTGCTTCTTTCTCTTTGTTTTGTCCAATTTTGATGCATTACTTTTTGTTATATTATTATATTATATTATATTATATTATATTATATTATATTACATTATATTATATTCCCTTAGAAGCCTGATTATTTTCCAGTAAGGTACAGAAACAGGATGAATCCAGATGGTAAAGGAAGTGGGGAGAAACCAAGAAGAGTAGAAGGAGGAGAAACAGTAGTTAGTAATCAGGATATACTATGTGAGAAAAAATATTTAAATAAAAGAAAAAAAATTTTAAAAAGATTTGCTCTTCATTTTGCAACTCCTCAACCCCCACCCTCACACCCCAAACATAGCAGCTTGGACAAGTGGATGATCTTCCCCAAGAGAGGAATGAGTATTTGCTAAAGCAAACGTTGAGAATGTGGTGTATAGCCATACTGAGTTTTAAATGGCACATATACCGCAGGGGAAAGTCTGAATAGAGCATGACCCTGATCTAATCTTCACTCAGTTGTTCTAACTGCTGGAGTCAGGGCCCAGCAGCCCAGCTCTGTTAATACCCTTATCTGGTCCACTGCAGCACAGCTGTGACACTGTTAGCAGCAGGCTCTAAAACAGCCCAGGATTCACCAGCCATCAACCCTCTAACCCATTACTCTTAAAGTATTAACTAACAAAAATTGTATTATTGTTAGAAGGGAGATTTTGGACTAATCTTCATTATAAAATATGTAAGTAAAAACTTACACCCTATCAATATCAAATTCAGTCACTATTTTTGTGGCTCTTGTCTGGTTCCCCCCAACTCCCATCAATGAATATGCACGCTACTTAAAGGAAGAATTCTCCACAGGGATGTAAAATGTCAGCTGAGATGAGTTGCTTTTAATACACTTCAACTTGTTCCTGTGAATGAAGGATTCCAAGGTTAAGCAGTCGACCACAAAATGGCAAGACTAGATGGCTGAGAAAGTTATCGTTAGAAGAAAACACCAAATAAATAAGAAAAAAGGTGGGGGGGGGGATGTGCTGGGTATTTTACTTTGTTTTGAGGGCTTCTCAGCACCAGAACAGCTTTCAAAGTTCTCTGCTAACTTGGCCTTAGAGAGAAAGGTGTGGCCAGCATCCTAGCCAATGCCCAGGAAGGAGCCATGCTGGGCCTTTGAAAATTAGGAGAGATGGGGTTTCTATATTTTTTAAGTGACTGGTGGTCTTCAAGGCTGACCTATTTTACAAATATGTAAAACATTCTTCCTTAGATATCAAAATAAAGGGAAATACAATGATATGCTGTACTGTGAATCCACCACCTCTCAGAACAACCCAGACTGAAGACACCAAGAACTGAACTCAGATCAAAAGGAGCAAAAATACTTAGAAAAGTGCACTTCTTTTATTATTATTATTATTATTATTATTATTATTATTATTATTATTATCATTATCATTATTTATTTTATGTATATGAGTACACCATTGCTGTCTTTAAGACACACCAGAAGAGGACATAAGATTCCATTACAGATGGTTGTGAGTCACCATGTGGTTGCTGGGATTAAACTCAGGACCTCTGGAAGAACAACCAGTGCTCTGACCACTGAGCCATCTCTCCAGCCCTAAAATTGCACTTCTAATAGTAGCTAGGAAATGGGATTAGCCTGGATGTTTATCAACTGGCACATGGATAATGAAAATATGATACATCTATGAAATGAGTTAAATTCAACACTGAAGAAAAATCAAATTATGAAATTTGCAGGAAAATATATGGAACTGGAAAATACTATACTGAGGTAACCAAGAGACAACTGTTATGTGTTTCCTTGCGTAGGTGGCTCTTAGACTAAAATTTTTAGATAGTAGTGTTTAAGGTAAAATGTCAGTAGAGGCCAGAATGCAAGAAAGGAGTCATAAATGTCATCTATCTAAAAAAGTCTGAAAGGGGTTGGAAGGATAGTAAAATGAATGTATGAAAGTAGAAGAGGCAGATACTAGGGAGAAGGGTTTTAGAAGGAGATGAAGGTGTTGGGAAAATGTTGATGGACAGATTAATCAAAGAATCATACAGAAGCCTACTACTTTGTGTGCTAAGTAAACATTTGGTTGGTTTAAGAGAGCTTGAGGGGAAGGACTCTTTGTAGGCAATCACCTCTGCTTTCATCCAAACCAAAATTCCAGTGCCAGGTGCAGAATATCACTGTATGAGTTGCTTTCCAGGTGGCCGTAGACACTCCCAAACAATACAGGCCACTGCCATTGCTCTTGGACATCCACCAGGACTAGAAAATAAAACTCCCTTGCTGAAGTCCCTACATGTTCAGGATACAGGGCACAGAAGCCAACATGAAGCTCAGCTGAAAGCCTCTTCCCTGTTGGCTGATGTTTATGGTGATGGTAGTTGCTTTGCAGGACACTAGAAAAGAAAAAGCCATCAACAGACACACCAAGAAATAGACCCTGCATGCTACAATACTGAAATGACTGGAAAGATATGCTCACTGGTACAATAGTGGTGTGAATGCTCTGGTGGTCACCAACTACTTCCTGCTTGACTGTAAGGACTGTCTATAAGAAAGCATGCATAGCAAGCTCTGTAGACAGAACCAAAAGCCTGTAAGTAGAGCTCACAGACAACTATAAGGGAATCTATTTTTATGTTTTTCTGAATGGACATATGCTTAACTACCTTCTTACTGTCAAAAACATATGCCCACAAATTAGAACCGTTCTCAGTCTTAATCAGAAAAGCCTCTTTGGGCAGTGGGCATTGGTCAAAGTAGATAATAACTTATCAAAGAATAAGTGACATCTGTAGGGGCAAAATGGGTAGAAGAATCGTGGAAGCCGAATGATGGGAAAGAGTACAGTGGGATGCTCTCTTTGATATAGCAAGACTGTTGCATTCAGAAACACACAGCACCTAAGGCCCACATGCACAAGGTTAGTAAGGGAAAACTGTAAGAAGCAAAGCAAGTGTGGAACATTGCCAAGTCCTGCAAGGCCATGTGGAAGGGACAGTGTGACATGGTTTCCCACCCCTCAAGCACAGCCAGAACAGGTCATAGGCCTCTACAAGTGTTGACAGTTGTTAGGTGTGAAGCTATATATATGCATACATATATATATATATATATATATATTGTGTGTGTGTGTGTGTGTGTGTGTGTGTGTGTGTGTGTGTGTATTTTACTTCATGTTCCTCCTCTGGGAAATATTCTCCATGCCAAGGTTATCAGGAAATGTCCTCTTTGCCAAGATTAATCACTCCATGATAATAAGAGACAGCACAAGTCTAAGAAGTTAGGGTGTGTCTGTCCTTAGCAAAAATGGCAAATGCTATGACCTTCAGGACAGCCCTTAAGGCCATGGGGGGGAAAGCTGAAAACATGGGTTGAAAAATATACAATTTCTCAACTATTCGAAATATAAGGATGCAATATGAATTATATGAGGGACTTCATGGCCCTAAAAGAACAGTGGCAGCTGCACTATGAACCAGCTTGTCAGAAAGGTACAGAGGCACACAGATACAAGATTCCTGAGTTCAAGATCAGCCTGTGACAGAACAAATTTAGGCCCAGGTATGATTGAAGTTGTGGTCTCAGAGCCAGATCCCATCCTGCTAGCTTACTGTCTGTGCTTACAAAGGCAGGCAGAGCATTCACCTCTGTATATGCCAGGCTCTGGCAGACCTTTAAGGAGACAGCTATATCAAGCTCCTGTCAGCAATGTACTTCCTGGCATCCACATCAGCATCTACCTTTGGTGACTACACATAGGATGGATACCCAGGTGGAATGGTCTCCAGATGGCCCCTCCTTCAGTTTCTGTCCCACACTTTGTCTCTATATTTGCTCCCATGAGTATTTTGTTACTCCTTCTAAGAAGAACCAAAGCACCCACACTTTGGTCTTCCTTCTTCATGAGATTCATATGGTCTGTGAGCAGCTAACCATTGAACTGATCATGGGGTCCCCAATGAAGAAGTTAGAGAGAAGACTGAAGTAGTTGAAGGCGTTTGTGACCCCATGGGGAGAGCAACAATATCAACTAACCAGAGCTCCCAGGGTCTAAACCACCAGCCTGGGAGCGCATAGGGAGGGATCTATGGCTCCAGCTGTATATGTAGGGGAGGATGGCCTTGTCAGACATAGGTGGGAGAGGAAGTCCTTGGTCCTATGAAGGCTGGATACCCCAATGTGGGGGAATTTGAGGATGAGGAGGTGGGAGTGGGTGGGTAGGTGGGTGGGGGCACATCCTCATAGAAGCAGGAGGAGACAGATGGAATGGGGGTTTCTGGGAAAGGAGATAACATCTGAAATGTAAATAAAATATCCAATAAAAATTAATATTAAAAAGGCAGGCAGATCTCTGAATTCATTTATAATGTTAAGAAAAATATGCTTGCTATCTTTTCTTAGGAATCAAGGGCCAAGGTCAAAAAATGTTGACTGGTGAGATAATCAAAAGTGAACCTCAGGCTTTGGTCTTCAAGAGTTGAGTGGTCTGGTGATCTTCAAAAAGCTGTCAGCTTGTACACACGATTTGACTTCAAGTCATTTTGTCTATGCTCCCAAAACCCTTTCCTCGGGACATCCAGTCAAGCTGAGGCTGGTTCTTGGCCGCACATAAAGGTAGAAGAGGAACGGGTTGGAAAGAAGGCCATTGGCAGAGGTGGAAAGGAATAAGAGAGTTGAAGGGGTGAGCACAATCACCGTATATTGTATGCATGTATGATACTGACAATTTCTTAATTAGGTGAAAAATATAAAGCTTTATCCTATGCAAATATTAAAATAAGAGAAAGGGGAGCTTTATAGTTTCTTGTTCTATGCGTTTAAAAAAAATTGAGTAGCAAGAGTTTCTCACCAGCTAAGGCAGGGCTCTTCCATTACACAATCTTCCAGAAAATGACTGATGTCTTAGTTAGGCTTTTATTGTTGTGAGGAGATACCATGACCAAGGCAACTCTTAGAAAACTTTTCATTGAGGCTGGATTTCAGTATCTGAGGTTCAGTCCATTATCATCATAGGAAGAAGCATGGCAGCCTGCTGGTAGACATGGTACTGAAGAAGGAGCTGAGAGTTCTACATCTTGATTCAAAGGCAGCAGAAGGGGACTAACATCCGCACTGGGCAGAGCCTGAGCAGAGGAGTAGACCTCAGAGCCCACCCCTATAGTAACACACTTACTCCAACCACACCTACTCCAACAAGGCCATATCTCCTAATAGTGCCACTCCCCATGGGGCAAGAATTTAAACACATGAGTCTATGAGGACCAAACCTATTCAAACCACTACAACTGGTATCTGCTCAGCAATGCTTAGATATACACAAGGAAAATAACACAGATGCAGACCCCACAGAAACCTCAGGAAACAAGAATTCTTTGTTTACTTTGCACCACCAGGATACAGTGCATAACAGGAGGCTCTGAGACCCTAAGCAAAATTGCAGAAATATTTTTGTTTTGGTTTGGTTTGGTTTTAAACTTTGAGAATAAAAGTGTGTGTGTTTTGTTAGTTTTTTTTTCTTTGATTTTTTTAAAACAAACTTCTGGATTTGTTGATTTGTTTGCCTGTGTTTTTTAAAAAAGAAGACAAAGAAAGAGCAAGGGGGTAGGGAAAATCTGGGAAGAGTTGGGGTCCATGATCAGAATATATCATATGAAAAATATTTATTTCAATAAAATAAACAAAGACATAACACAGGAGTAGTGGTTATACAACAAATAATAGATACTCACTTACCATCTCCTTCTTAGGAAATACAGTACCAGGAAAACAAGTAATCACTGTCAGGTAATAAGCTTTCCTTCGCAAAGCAATTAGACTTAACCAGCCATTAGGATCTTCCTGTGGAACCTTGGATTCCAGAGGCTTAGAGTTCATTTCATTATCTATCTACAACAACCTTGATCCAGTTCTAGCAAAAACCTGCTAAAGTTCCCATTCACTCTTTTCAAAGTCCCCTGTACCCTTTCTTCTTACAATTCCACTTAAAATTCTATTTTTTTTAGCCATCTCAAATGCTCTAATAAGTGAGTAGCCATGAATTATAGCATGCCTGATAACACATGGCCTGTTTCCAGATCCCAGTCACAGCTCTGAGCAGGAAACAAAAACTACGCTTATCTGGGGAAGTCTACCACCACCATGAGTAAAAAAGGGAGCTAAGCAGATGGTCACTACTTTCTGAAACTCAGAGCTATGGCTTTTAAATGACCCAGCTATATCACCTCTGCTCATATCCCAAAGACTCTATAGCCTGCAGGGAGATATCTGCACATCCATAGTCATTTTGGTTCTATTCACAACAGCAAGGAAGTACAACCAGCCTAGATGAACATCAACTGATAAAACTAAGATATAAAAATCTCAATGAAATTTTATTTGGTGGTAAAAAAAAAAGGAAATCATGAAATTCACAGAAAAATGAATAGATCTGAAAGATTTTGAAAGACAAAAAAAAATGTGTTCTCCCTTATATGTGGAACCTAACCTAACAACAGTTACTAGAGTCAGGCATGTGCTTACTGCTATGTTTCAACAGGGCTGGGGAGACGGCTCAGTGAGTAAGGTGCTTGCTATGCAAGCATGAGGGCCTAAGTTTGAATCCCCAGAATCCACGTAAAAACTAGATGCTATAACTTGAACTTGAATTTGTGACTCCAGTGTTCCTACAGAGAGATGAAAGACAGAGACTGGAGAGTCCATGGGCACTCTTGGCCACTAGCCTCATGTACACAGTAAGAAAATCAAAGATGTCTTGCCACAAACAGTGGAAGGCCATGACTCCCAGCCAAGATTGTCCTCTAAGCTCCACACAAAGCCATGGCACACAATCATGTCAAAGACTATTGGGCCCCATTTCAGCCCTGGTTTGGGCCTTGTGAACAAACCCAATCCTGGCTCGAGTTTTTGCGATCCTGTGGGAAAGCCTAAGTCTGGCTCAAGTTTTGAGACTTATTTCAGTCACTTCCATACCGGGGTGACTCAGTAAGACCTGTTTGACCTTGTCTCTGCCCCACTGTTGCTAATGTAGAGCTTTGCCATTGGCCCTGTCTGTCAACCCATACCTTCTGTCACCCTTCCCCTGCCTCTTACATCATCTCACCCCTCCCTGTGCTCCAAGTTTATATAAGCAAGAGGCTAAAGCAATAAAGCTGAGTTTCTGCTTAGACAAGACTCCCAGCTGGGGTGTGTTTCTTTTGGGTGGTAGACACTCACCATCCTGCTCAGCCCCAGAGAGACCCAGAGGGACCAGGACAGTTCTCCTCTCACCTGGACCTTCCTGACACATACTCACTTACCTACTTACTCCAAAACAAATTCATGACAGACCAAAGAAATTATTGTAGCAAATTCTACTTGGTGAACCAATACGAGTAGTCACAATAATGGAATTACTATCAGGAGTATGAATGATGAGTTTATACAGGGATGGAATGACCCAAAATCAGTTACATCACTGAAAATACCATACAAATGGGAGTAACAACTCATGGAAACTGCAACCATGGCAATCTCTGGACAGACTGCACATAGCTCAGCAATTCTGAGACTCTCTTCTCTGTAGCCTGGCTGGTCAGAGTCTCCTCTCCTGGAAGTTGTGTACTCTTTTTATAAATCTTTGAAAGTTTTCTACTCTTTAAAAATCTTTTATGTTTCCACTTCACTGAATAAGTAATGTTTTGTTTATCTCTGGAGCCTCAGAAGCCTCCCTTTCTATCCTAACAGTAATGACAATTCTAAGGAAAGCGCTGTAAAACATGTACATGCCTGCCTTAGCCCACACAAGCACATGTGCCATGCATGTACACACATGCATGTGTACACACAAGAATTTTGCCATGAAGTCATTGTCATCTCCTGGCCAACAATCTGCACATCCACAGGAGTAAAGAATTTACTCCAGAAGGTAGCATTAATATTATGAAACATCAAAAGGACAAAACCAAACAGAAGCTGGGGAAAGGAATAAAAATGTATATAGAAGAAAAAATAAAATGGTAAATTCTGAAAGAGATAAAATATAATATTTCTACAAAAAGAAAAACCTTTTAGAGCCGGGCTGTGGTGGCAAACACCTTTAATCCCAGCACCTGGGAGGCAGAGGCAGGCGGATTTCTGAATTCGAGGTCAGTCTGGTCTACAGAGTGAGTTCCAGGACAGCCAGGGCTATACAGAGAAACCCTGTTTCAAAAAATATTTTTAAAAAAATAGCACAAATAAATTTGACTCATTTAAAATGCAATTTCATGGGATTGTTTAAATAAACAATGAAATGAAGGAAACAGAATAATAGAAAATACTGGATTCTAAAGAAAAGACCAGAAATATGGAAACCACGCGGGATTCTTAATTAGAGAATAGAATAAGTGAACAAAAATAATGCTTTCAATAATTAAAGAAAACTTGGCACAGAAAAAGAGAGAAAGAGAATACCTTGTATGTGGCAGTATATGCCTGTAATATTAGTACTTGTGAGACTGAATACTGAGACAGGAGAATCTCAAGCTAGAGGCCATTCTGGGCAACATATCAAATTTGAAAACTAAAATATACTGTATAATCCTGCATCAAAACAAGAAATATTAACACAATCTATGTGGGAAAAAAGTGAATGAGGAAAGAAGAGAATGAGGAACCTGAATTTGCCCATTTCTTCTCAACAGAGCTGATATCACCCCCAAGCATCCAAAAATTTGTTAAAGGGGTAGTGAAAGAAGCAGAGGCAAGCTTGATGTGTCAGTAATATTCAGTATTCTTTGGAACAGAGAACAGTAATGAAAGTAGAATACTAGGTTAACATAGCACATTTATAAAATATTCAATGCTAAAACTAAGCGATGGGGGATAAACCATGTGCTAATTATTCCAAGCTAACCAATTACCAGTGCAGATGAGTCATGAAACATGCATGTGCACGTGAAAATATGAGAAGAGTCAGATGACAATAGCCACTGGGACCAGTAGGGAAGATGTTGGAGCACTAACTCCAGTCAGCCAAAAATGAGCCACTGCAAAGAAACAAACCGCAAAGCTGTGTGGCTGAAGGATTATCAGGCATCAGACTTTTATAACACATGATCCGTGTTATAAACTTAGTTGTCAAAGGACCAAAAGTCAAGGTCACAGGATTCAAGTCATAGAGAATGAATAAGAACACCAAATTACCCATATTTCACTGTAAGGAATCAAGAGAACTTTAAACAGATTTCAAATTATAAATTAACTACTAGAAGAACTGAGACAAGACTGTAAATCTCTCAAAATAACAGTAAAAGAGGAACAACAGAACCAAAATGCAGAGAATAAGGAATATGCTGGAAAAGATAGGAAACAAACAGCTTTAACAAAAGACAAACATGGGATGGCAGCGCCACACTGGGGATGGAGCTAGGTGGCTTAATGCTTGCATCACTTGTATGATCCTCCACAGAACTGCAAAGGAAGACAGGTTTTAGGAATGAAATATATGTAATATGTAGATCCATATAAGTAAATGGGATAAAAATTATAGAGATCTTTAAGTTAGCTTTAAATAAAACTTAACCTTTATAGTTTTGTTATTCAAATAGTCAGAAAGGCTATTTTTGTATACTTACATGTCTTTGTCAGACAATAATCAAAATAAAAAACCTAAACAAACCAACAATGCATATTATAAAAATATTCCATCTTACAGTGGCGACATGACTTCTTTTCTGTTTTATAGCCTAGTGATACAGTTTCAAATGCAGCAAATTTAAAGAGAAATATCCAAATTAAGGTGAATTTTTATTATTTCTTTCAACCCAAACTAGGTCAATGACCAGAACTTAAGTAAGGTTATGAATACTCTTGAATCCAATTCACTAGATTAAGATTTATATAACTCACTCACCCTGAAAAGTGGATAAGAAATCTCAAATACCTATAAAAAGCATTTCCAAAACCTGTCATGTGTTAGGCACAAGAAAAGACAACAAAAAACACATAGTAATGACCACACTTTCTGGTTATACTACAATAAATGTAAAAATGCATAATAAAACCAGCCTTCTGAAATGTTATAACCCATTCTTTAGCAACATAAGTCATGAGTTTGCTACTTGGACTCAGACTAGTAAATATCTGGGAAATGGTAACATCGATGGTACTGCATTAATAAAGCCCCACAGGAGACAGGTGAAGCTGAAAACTGGAGAAAATGTGAATGTCTATATATTTCTGTTGCTAAATGACAATTGAACTCAATAATTTTAAAAAAAATAGCCCAAGGAAACGGAAACAGAAGAATGCATCATTTAACCTTAAAGCATAAATTGTTCTGCTTAGCAGTTATTTTTAAAATAATATAGAATGATTTGGATGAATTAATGGATGTATAAATATATATGTACAGATGGACAGACATAAAAGATACATTGATAGACAGATCAGCAACTAGTCCAGCATTGAAAAAAAAAATCTCCTATGGAGAAAGTATTGAAAATTTGTGGGTTCCTTCCGGTCTAGACCCAAGCTCTAAGCAGATCCCGGGAGGCAGCTCTGCACCCAATCTCATATAACTCAAAGGAAGCAGGCCTTCCAGGAGCTCTAACCTGGGCAGTATCTTAGGTCAGAAGATAGCAACACCTGCCACAAACAGGGAGTAACTGGGACCCACTGGGACCCAGGAACTCACCCACTAGAACCCTGGCCTGGAGCACAGGGTTCTTCCTGTCTGTGCCTGAGCACTGAGCAGATCTTGGGTCCCAGCTCTAACCCCAGTAATAACACCCACCCCACACAGTTCTGATACAACCAAGATAATAATAAAAACAGGCTCCAGTCAGAGACAGGGCAGGTAGCACTAAGGAGATCCAGATGGTGAAAGGCAAGCACAAGAACATAAGCATCAGCAACCCAGGGTACTTGGCATCATCAGAACCTAGTTCTCCCACATTAGAAAGTCCTGAATTCCCCATATCACTAGAAAAGCAAGATTCAGATTTAAAATCACTTCTAATGATGATAGAGGACTTTAAGAAGGACAGAAATAACACTCTCAAAGAATTTGAGGGCAACACAGGTAAACAGGTAGAAGCCCTTAAAGAGGAAACACTAAAATCCCTTAAAGAATTACAAGAGAACAAAACCAAACAGGTGAAGGAATTGAACAAAACCATCCAGGACATAAAAACAAAGGAAGTAGAAACAATAAAGGAATCACAAAAGGAGACTACCCTGGAGACAGAAAACCTGGGAAAGAAATTAGGAGTCATAGATGCAAGCATCACCAACAGAATACAAAAGATAGAAGAGAGAATCTCAGGTGCAGAAGATACCATAGAAAATATTGACACAACTGTCAAAGAAAACACAAAATGCAAAAAGTTCTTAACACAAAACATCCAGGAAATCCATGACACAATGAGAAGATCAACCTAAGTATAATAGGTATAGATGAGAGTGAGGATTCCAATAAATATCTTCAACAAAATTATAGAAGAAAACTTTCCTAATCTAAAAAATGAGATGCCCATAAACATACAAGAAGCCTATAGAACACCAAATAGACTAAACCAGAAAAGAAATACCTCCAGTCACATAATATTCAAAACACCAAATGCACAAAACAAAGAAAACTATTGAATGCAGTAAGGGAAAAAGGCCAAGTAACATATAAAGGCAGACCTATCAGAATTACACCAGACTTCTCACCAGATACTATAAAAGCGAGAAGATCCTGGACAGATGTCATACAGACCCTAAGAGAACACAAATGCCAGCCCAGGCTACTATACCCAGCAAAACTCTCAATTACCATAGATGGAAAAACCAAGATATTCCATGACAAAACCAGATTTACACAATAACTTTCCATAAACCCAACATTACAAAGGATACTAAAAGGGAAACTCCAATACAAGGAGGGAAATTAAACCCTAGAAAGAGTAAGAAAGTAATCCTCTTCCAACAAATCCAAAAGAAGTTAGCCACACAAAGATAATTCCACCTCTAATAACAAAAATAACAGGAAGCATCACTGTTCCTTAATATCTCTTAACATCAATGGACTCAATTCCCCAATAAAAAGACATAGGGTAATTGACTGGATAAGTAAACAGGACCAGCATTTTGCTGCATATAAGAAACCCACCCACGTCAGTGACAAAGACAGACACTACCTTAGAGTAAAAGGCTGGAAAACAATTTTTCAAGCAAAGAAACAAGCTGAAATAGCCATTCTAAAACCATTCTCCAGTCTGAGAACACAATTGAGGGACTCATGGCTCTACCTGTATAGGTAGTTGAGGGTGGCCTTGTCAGGCATCAGTGGAAGTGGAGGGTCTTGGTGCCTGAAAGTTTGGATTCCCTAGTGTTGGGGAATTTGAGATCAGGGAGGCAGGAATGGGAGGATGGTGGGAGCACACCCTCATAGAAATAGGAGGAGGTGGAATGGAATAAGGGTTTTTTTGGGGGGGGGAGGAATGGGAAAGGAGATAACATTGAAAGGTAAATAAATAAAATATCCAATTTAAAAAAAAAACAGATAATGGGTCTGGCAATTGTAGTTGAGCAGTAGAGACTTTTTGTCAACAATTTATTACAGGGATTTCGTATAATACTCAAGGACAAGGTATTGTGGAAGAGGCCCATGGAACTTTAAAAAGATTGATGAGACATACTGTTGCTGAGACAAAGAATGATGCCGACGTGTGAGCTTGCTGAGTGGCCTGACAATGGTGACTGGGGAGCTGTATTAGACATATGTTCCTGACCCACCTTTGCTTGACAATATTGCAGATAGGACAAGATGTCTTGCCTTAAGTTTTTAGACCTTGTGGGATAGAGAATCAAAAGGAGAAATTATGTCTCTTGTATTCTTCTTAAAGGTGATCAGCTATTAGGACTCAATCATGTACTGGTCCAGAAATCAATCTAATAATGGAAATAACAGCCTACTTTTGGAAAACTGGATCTGGACTTTGTCAAAAACTTATTTGGAAGCTAGCTATAGCTCGCTATGATGTTAGGATAGCAAGAGATAATGTTGGAACAGGATCTGGATTTCAAACAAGGGTTAGTGCATGTTTTAAGCCTCTTATTATTGTCAAGCTAAAATTAGTTTTGTCACCTCTACAGTATTTATTGTAAGTTGCATTGACTGTATAATTTCCAATTATGTTAGTGTGTTGAAACCTGGCATGTCTGTTATGGGGGTCGATCAACCAGCTTTCATCTCACTGCCCTGAGTATTAGAAAACCTTGATTCTCTGAAAAAAAAAAGCTTGAAAGTGCTAGAAGAAGTGAGTTAGGCTTTAAGCAGAAACAAGAGGGCAGCAGGCTTGATTATTGCTGGTATAACAGCTTTAATTCCATTAATTGCTAGCACCTCTGCTTCTGCAATAGCATTGACACAAGGAGTTAAGGCAACTATTCTTATTAACCATCTAGCAATAAATGTTACTAATGTATTGAGTATACTAAAGGATCTATATAGGTATCTGGAACAATGGATGATGCTCTATAACCTATTCAAATTATCTGAAGGAGGTTCAGGGTTCAAGAGTTAGGAGCCATCCCAAGTATCATGACAAATATTGAAGTAGTGTTACTTTTGAAATTCACAATGATTGTCATTATAATTAGAAAAAAGTTTAAAGACACTTGTAGGATATTTGGCATAATTCTAATACCTCTCTGGATGTGTTAACTTTGCATAGTGAGATTATGAATTTAAAGAATGCTGCTCTGTTGACCTTTGATGCTGCAGATAATGTTAATAAAATTATCCATGGCCTGAACTCAGTATTTCCATTTTGGTCAAACCTAAGAAATGACATATATAGCTTGATCAGACTAGACCTTCTTGTCCTGGAAATACTTTTATTCCTGCCCATCATGTTAAAGCTTATATTTAACAACATCAACATGTTGGAAGCCAAAGTACATGACCTAAACCTAAAAACGGACCCCCAGACAGAGTTATTAAATTAACAGGTTGGCAAGTGAAGGACCAGTAGAATTCTACACAGAGCCTTACCAACCTAAGACAGAAGTGCACTGCCTTTGATAATGCATATTCCATGATGGGTGAGGAAGGCATTCTTGTCAGAACAACCTAAGACAGGCTCAGTCTTGTTAACAAAATAAAAAAGGGGGAGAGGTGGAGAGCCTTTGGGGCTGCTGGGCAAGAAGCTGACATGGGCCAAGGACAAGGAAAGGAGCTGCTTGGCAGGAATATGACATTGGCCAAGGACAAGGAAGTAGGCTTCAAGCAGGAATCTGACATTAGACTAGAACAAAGAAGTAATTTCAGGTAGGAGTCTAAATCACAGGCTACGACAAAGAAATTATCTCAGGCAGGAATCTAAATATTAGGCCAGAACAAAGAAGTAATTTCAGATGGGAATCTAAGTTTTAGTCTAGAACAAGGAAGTCGGCTTCAGACTTGGAAAATGACCTTGGGCTAGTATAGGTAAGTAGGCTCAGATACTTTGGTCATCCTGATAAGCCTTTAGAAACAGTGATCACAGGAGTATTCACATAACTGGGTTTGATGCCTTGCTTTTTCTTTGACTATGTGTGTTTATTGTATTGCTTGTTCCTCAACTATTTGCATCTATTGTATTGCTAGACCCTCAGTCTAGAACTGACCTTAATACATGCATGTAATCAAAATGGTATAAAAGCATAAAGGAAGAGGGAGTGTAGGATTGGAGGTTCTAGGGAGGGGAAATGTGAAAAATGTATTGTCAATAAATAAAATATCCAATAAAAAAGAAAAGGAAATTTGTGAGTACTTTGTAAAAAAAAATAAGTAACTATGAATAAACTTGAATTTCTAGATGAAATGGTCTTTTCTAAGAAGTAGTAAATTATCAAAATTATCATACTTAATTCTTTTAATAGCTATAGATTTATCACCTTTCTATTCTAGAGGCAAAGAGTACCCTCCCCTTACAAAAATATGCCTAAAAAGGTAAATAAATGTGCTCTTCCTGGATCAGGGAACAAGTGATGTGGTCTTATTTCAACAATCTTTCCATGTACAGGAAATAAGCTTTGCAAATTCAGATCAGTCCCACCAATTAATATAAATGCAAAATTCTCTAATATACATAAATGCTGAAAATATGTATCCTACCAAATAGTACTTACTCAGGAAAAAAAAAAAGTTCTTGAACTTCCATCTGAACTTGATAACTTCTTCCTGGACCAGCCTTGCAGCTGGTTTCTTATCCACTGGGTTCATCCCTCCATAGTCTCCTAACAGCTCCAGTGTGTCTGTCATGTTGTCAACAGAGTGAGCTTCCTAAGAATTCTACTATATTGTGTTCTTTCTCTACTTATACCATTTGGAATAAAGTTGAAAGCCCAAATGGTGCCAAGTGTCAAAGGCTCTGTGTGCCCTCATCCTATCTTCCAGCTGTGGGTCATGACTGACTCTAGCCATTGTGTTCTGCTTTGTAATCCTCACTCCATTTTTACTGTCTCTTGCCCATATGACCCCATCCTCATATGATTTTTCTTCCTGCTCCTACCATCTAAGCTTATTCAGGCATCAATTCCTCCAGAATGTCTTCAATGGTCCCCTTAGCTGTGTTGGTTTACTTTATCATTTTTCCAATAGTACCATGTGCAGACCTCAGAAGGACCCATCACAAAGTGTGGGTCTAATTAGAGTGTATGGCACCTGCAACTACTGTACATGTAACCTCCTTGGTGATGAAGTTTATCTTCTTTTGCTTTGAGCATGTGCCTGGTAATCACAGACACTAATGATGAAAGAATGAGTCTGGGAGAAAATTACCTTCAAATTAAGAAGATAGAGCAAGTGTAATAAAAGGACCCTGAGAAACAATGTTTTAAGGCTTTGTTTAAAACTAAAAATTCCAGTTTCTGACTATAAGAGAGTCTCACCCTCTGGATTGTCATCACTTGAGAAATGAATGATTGTCTCAAAGGATGGTGTGTTTTTCTGACCTTGGGAGGATTACAGATGGAATTTCAGAGTCTGAGGAGGACAGAATATTGGGTATAAAGTGATGTATCTAGAAATTCAGAGAGAAAATAAATACAGGTTTTTTTCCCATCATTACACAGCTCCTGGTTGAGCATTCTAGATGAGATTCAGCACATTCTACATCAGGTTATTTTGTATTGCAGGTTTTATCAACATTGCAAGGAAAAAAAAAACACTTCTTTCTGGAAGCTACTACTCTGAAATTTTACGAGATTTTACTTGCATCTCTGTGTCCTAGACCTTTGAAAAGTCCAGTATGAGTATGCATTCAATCATACATCTTTTACACAATTTACTTCCTCACAATCTTATTTAAAAACTATTATAAAACTTATTGACAGAAAAACACTCTGACTTGATACAATTTTAACTTTACAATTAAGAGACATGATGCAACAGATTAGACAAGCTTGCAACATCAGTAGTTATCAAGACCCAGAAACACTCTGTAAATGTTTAAATACTAGTGCAATGTTCTTTGTTGGTGGTGAAGAATACTAGTAATCTGTGTTTTGCTGTGCACAGTGTGGAAGGCTGTGTGTTTAGTTTTGAATCTCTTAGTTGACTATCACATACTAATTTATTCAATTGCCTTGCATAGAAAAGTTTCAATTTTCTAAAATATTACTCAAAGTCAAGACCTTAGAACCCAATATAGTAAGACAACCAACACTCCCAGGGGGTTAGTATACACAAGTTCAAGCAACTTAGAAACAGCCTAGCACATTTCTACTCTAATTAAATCATTTGTCAATAAGTCATAAAACAAACTAAAATGCAATGGAGAATAATGTAAACTAACTTCATAGTACACCAGAGTACTCATGCCAGCTCCATCTGTGTATCTTACATGATTAGACTCCATTTTGGACAATATTCAACTCACTGGGCAACCCATCCACAAAGACCATATGCTTACAAGTCAGTAAGGGTTGTCAAGCAAGAGCCATCAGTTATGCATGCGAGAATATACTTTCAGAGAAATCTTTTTCAAAAAATTCTGGTCCAGAGAGATGTCTCAATGGGTAAAGGAACTTGTCACCGAGCTTGATGGCAGGACCTGTGTTTGATCTCCATAACCCACATAGTAGAAGGAGAGAACTTACTCTATCAAGTAACTATCAAGCTTCTAACCTCCATATGTGTACCATGTATACCTCATACAATTACATACATACATTCATTCATACATACATGCTGTCATAGTTAGAGTTTCATTGCTGTGAAGAGATACCATGCCCATATTATACAGAAGAACATTTAATTACAAGTTGAAAGGTTCAGTCTATTATTATGGCAGGAAGCATGGCATTGTCCAGGCAGGCATGTCACTGTAGGAGCTGAGAGTTCTACCTCTTTCTTGTCCTGAAGGCAGCTAGAAGACTGACTCCCATGTGACTAAAAGGAGAGTCTCAAAGCCCACTCCAACAGTGACATACTTCCTCCAACAAGGCCACACCTACTCCAACCAGGCCACATCTCCTAACAGTGTCATTCCCTGGGCTAAGCATATTCAAACCACCACACATGTATACATTAAAAATTGTTAGTTACTGACAGAAGATTGTAGATTCTGATTGGTTCATTGATTGTTAGGAGATGTTTGCAAGGTAGAGGGGCACTGGAAAAAATGTTTGTTTTCATGAAGTCTTATAAATAAAAAATATAATCAGGCTAAGGTGAAATTATAACTAAAAACATAAATCAAGTGCCCAGGTATAGACCATGGTTATATTTTGAGATGCCTCAGGCTGTTCTTCAAGATTTTATATAGCTGTGGAAAAGGCCAGAAGTAAATTGTTAAAAATTTCATATGTACTACATCAGTTTTTATAAACTCAGCTTTTTAAAACTCAGTCGATATTATCTATGGTTAAGTCTTTTCTTATCCAGATTGAATACTTCGGTGAGCAGTTAACTTTTTCTTATATGGAGACTATTTCATTCTATTTAATAATGTGAATGCTTTCTTCCCCTTCCATATGGAGATCAAGTTTGGTTTTTCACCACTCAATACAGCTGATGGGAGATAATAGAGCCTCACCAGTGAAGGAAGAAAAGGAGGAGGCGAGAGGAATCGAGATGAGCTCAGTGTGGGAGACATGGAAGAAAGAATAAGCCAGATGAGTTCAGAGATCACTACGGTCACCACACAGGAATGAAACTTTGGTCATAATGGTAGAAAATTCAAGTGTGATATCAAGGCAAGCAGGATATTTTCAAATCTGTTCTGTATGTGCCTATAGTAAGTTACATTCCTTTCATTTCAGCACACAAACATCAAAGGATTTACTGAAAAAGACAAATTCTTTATCTTATCAAGACCCTAGCTGACAAACTTCAGTGAGCATTATCATAAGCCCAGGCAAACTCTATATGACTATTGGATTCAAGATTGAGAGCTGGATATGAGCATCACTCATATTTCATCAGAATCTCCTTTGTTGGGATAGTCTTCTTGTGTACTATGTAAAAGTTGATTTTGTATTATTTCAAATATTGATTTCAGAACGAGCAGAGTGTTGAGTACTGTCCAGACGTTGATATTGTTATTTTTATGAAATTTCCTGTCTTAGTGTTTGAAAACATTCTTCTCCATCACCTTCAGATTGGTTTAATAAAGATCTAATGGCCTTTAGCAGGGCAGGAGAGGAAAGGCGAGACATCCAGGCAGAGATAGAACTCTGGGGGAAAAATTTAGGGAAGGGGGATTCACCAGCCAGACACAGTGGAAGGAACAGGTACCTGGACTGAAGGAGAGGTAACAGACCACATAGCAGAACTTAGATTAGAATAAACAGGTTAATTAAGTTATACAAGCTAGTTGGGAACAAGCCTCAGCTAAGGTCTGAGCTGTAATAAATAGTAATTGTCTCTTTGTCATTGGAAGCTGGCTGGTAGGGATAGTCTGGCAAGTCTCCTCCTTTTGCTCTTAGATATTCTTCCCAAATATGTTATTCGTGTCCTGAGCTGGAGCTACAGGCAGATGTAACCCCATGTAAGCTAGTCCATCTACAAAAGAACATTGTGGAGGAAAGAAAACTCTAAGGAATAAACACAGACAGAAACAGAGCAGTGATTAGACTCTCCCAGCTGTTTCCAAATCTTACTCAGGATCTTGAGAGTAGCAGAACTCATATAATGAATTTCTTTGTGTGTGTGTGTGTGTGTGTGTGTGTGTGTGTGTGTGGTCCAGCAAACTAATTCTTCCACGGCCTGACTGTCCACAGCTTGAACAGCATGCTGTCATCAGTTGAAGCAAGGGCAGTTTCTTGCCCAGTGAATAACTTGCCACATTTAAAGCAAACTCCATATGAAGATTCTTTGATGCACATCATCTTCTTTGAAGTAGGATGGGAGTGTTGCCAGGACCAGACATGCCTCGTAGTCAAAAAAAAGCCTTTTATTAATCAAATGACTTTAAGGCCATATTCTGTAGGTCTCTTGAGACCCTCTTTCTATTGAAAGTATATCTGAAGAGGAAAATGTTGCTTATTTCTAGGTATTTACTGTCTGTTTAACTTTGAAAACATTTACAGAAGGCTAAATAAAGCTTATTTCTATAATTAACTAAACTAGTAACTAACATAACCACAAGTTTGATTGACTACTAACTTGCATTTCTTAATTATCCTGAATAGTTTATAATAATAGATTTCAAAAGGACTGGAACTTTACATTGCATTTTGGGGGGTAGGGGGGTGGAGACAGGGTTTCTCTGTGTAGCCCTGGCTGTCCTGGAACTCACTCTGTAGACCAGGCTGGCCTCGAACTCAGAAATCGGCCTGCCTCTGCCTCCCAAGTGCTGGGATTAAAGGCGTGCACCACCACCGCCCGGCTTACATTGCATTTTTAAATGAGTTACATAGGTACAACATTTTGTACTGATACTAATTTAGTTAATTACAGAAATAAGCTTTATTTAGCCTCCTGTAAATGTTTACAACATTAAACAGATTATATATATATATATATATATATATATATATATATATATATATATAGTGTGTGTGTGTGTGTGTGTGTATATATGTACTAAAATACCTTAAATTTGTATCAATATATAAAGATACGTACCAATGTAAAATATTTGAGATTAGTAGTTGCTTTTCTGGTTTAAAAGTAGATTCGATAATCTACCTGTTTATTCTATCATTCGTATGTTGTACCTTTTTTTCTTTCCATCCCTTCCCCCACCCACACACACTTTTTCCCTACATTAGATAGGAGAGAGAGAAGGATAGAAGAAAGAAAAAGAAAGAGAAATCCCGACTCTAACCTCTCTTGTTTCCTCTCTGATTAAGAATATTAACAACTTGTAACCACTCCTCTTAAATGACAACAAACATACATATATCACCCATCAAATGACCAAAACCACTCACCCTACTTTGGGGAATGAGGTATCATTCTCTTAAAATTGCTTCTTGATGTATGGGAGAATTTTTTTTTGGGGGGGGGGGGTAGGTAAGAAAATTGAGATATTGGCCATATCCTAAGAAAGTTAGGAAAGTTAGCCATAACATTTATTGTCTAGCCCCTTTTGATGGGAAAGCACAAGGCTTGACTGAAGTCGTAGCTGGAATGGTCTGTGAGTCAGGGTGCTCTTAGCTAGCTATTTTGAAGTTGTTCTGGATGGAGATTTTCGAGGAAACAACTGAGGCCGTCTGTGAAGTTGGAACACTTGGGCTGCTTGTCTTGTTATCTCTGGCATACACTCCTTTTGCTCTGTAAACATATAAACTTTCAAAGGTAATATACATTTATGCATTAACACATGTATGGCATTTGCAGTGTTCACAATTCAGCTACAGATGGTTCTCTACTCTTTTTGAGCAGGTGAATGGTATCAAACTTTATAAGTCCGTTTGAACTGTATAATGAAGCTACAATATAAATCTCCACCTATGCCATATGAAAGGATAGCATGCAATAATAACTCCTGAGGACTCTGTATCCAACAAGATTTATTGGCTACACAAAGACATTTTCATGTCTCAGCTAGTCTCAGAGCTGTTCCCATGTAGAGGGATTAGCATTCACATTACAGTTTTTGTTCTTGATTTCTTTCTTCATTTTTGCTGCCAGGATTTTCAGAGCTCCCCGGGTCAAATAAAATATTTATTAATTTTGAAGGAATCCATAGCTTTTCATTTTCTATTATAACAAAGACAAAAGCTCTCCCCCAACACATTTCCTGAATTCCATTCTGAAGTTCAGACATCCTTAAAATAAATAGGCTGGTTTAGTTCAGCAGATTTTTCCACAATCCAGTTTCTTAGCAGCTGTTGTATTTTACTCATTAGCATTTAAAAATTTTTACAGTTAACATAGCATTATGTAATCTATGTCTGGAAGTCCTTGTTACTGCTTTCTGTCTATTAAGCATCTCTTTTAAAGTGTGATTAGATCTTTCTACAACTGCTTGTCCTATAGAATTATGAGGTATACCCATAATATGCTTTATATTGTAATATGCAAATAAATTGTTTCATTTTACTATAGTCATGGGCAGGAGCATTGTCAGTCTTTGTTTGTAGAGGTATCTCCGTAATAGCCATAACTTCTGATAAATGTGTAGTTACAGAATCAGCCTTTTCAAAACTTAAAGCAGTTGCTCATTGAAATCCTGAATGTGTGTCTATTGTATGGAGCACATACTTTAATTTGCCAAACTCTGCAAAATGAAGCACATTCATTTGCCAAATTTCATTTCTTTGGGTCCTTTTTGGGTTAGTTCCTGTGCAGATAATGGAGTTTGGTTATACAAAGGAATAGGACATTTCCTTATCATCTCTTGGCTTGTTGCCAAGTGATGGAAATATCTTTCTTTAAACATTTGCTGTTGAGATGGTGTGTTTCTTATGAAATTCTGAAGATTCTAGCATATTTCCTATTAATAGCTAATTAACTTCATCATTATCTTGTACTAGAATGCCTGGTAAACCCATACGGGATCTGATATGTGTTATATACAATGGATAACTTCTAATTTTTGATTATTTGTTACAGTTGAATAAGTAGCAAAGTTAATTCTAAATCATTATGAATAAATTCAATGGTATCTATAGGCTAAACAACTTTCTGAATGTTGGGAGTCAGTCACTATATTAAGAGATCCAAGAAAATCTAATAATACCATAAGAATGGCATACAGCTCTGATTTTTAACTGGACCATAAGGTCTCTGAGCCACTTTACTTACATTTTTCTGACTTAATATCCTGACAGTACTGGCTGGTTTTGTGTCAACTTGACACAAGCTGGAGTTATCACAGAGAAAGGAGCTTCATTTGAGAAAATGCCTCCATGAAATCCAGCTGTAAGGCATTTTCTCAATTAGTGACAGGGGTGTGGGGGAGGCTTGTGTTACCATCCCTGGGCTGGTAGTCTTGGGTTCTGTAAGAAAGCAAGCTGAGCAAGCCAGGGAAAGCAAGCCAGTAACTAACATCCCTCCATGGCCTCTACATCAGCTCCTGCTTCTGAACCTGCTTGAGTTCCAGTCCTGACTTCCTTTGGTGATGAACAGCATTGTGGAAGTGTAAGCTGAATAAACCCTTTCCTTCCCAACTTGCTTCTTGGTCATGATGTTTGTTCAGAAATAGAAACCCTGACTAAGACACTGCCTTTCCTGATTTAATTACATTAGTATAGAATGTAGAGATTCCAGAAATCGGTGCCCCTTTTACTAAATGGGGGAGAATATAATTAGTTCTTTTTTATAAACAGAAGTTGTTTACTTTTGGGGTATATGTTACTAATTTCTCCCCCCAAAAATTACTGTAAGCTCTTTGCCAGTGCTCATTTTCTGCCTATAATAAGGCAATTTCAGAATTAGTAAGAGGTACCACATTTTTGCTGTGTCTATTTCTGTTAATTGATGAAGCCTCATTTTTTCTTTCAGAATCAGTTTAGAAAACTTTTCTATATAGGTATTTAATTTTTTACTCTGTGTGCTAAAAATATCCATTCTATGACATAATAATCTTCTCTGTGTGTATGAATTCCTGTGGGGTAATGAATAGAAAGCAAAATAAGTAAACTACAGTCCAGCTTTAGATCCAAGTAGGCCACATGTGGATACTGTCATTTCTTTTCTAGCACAGCCAATTCTCTCTAAGCATTAGCTGATAATTTTCTTGAACTATGTAAATTCTTATCATTTTATAAAGTTTGAAATAAATTACTTAGCTCTTGAGTAGTTAATTCAATTATGGACCTTAGCCAATTAATATTGCCCAACAATTTTTGAAAATCATTAAGAGTTCTTAATTGGTCTTTTCTAATTTGTACTTTCTATGGTTAAATTTTTTGTAAACCTATCTTATATCCTAGATAATTAATAGAATCTCCTCTTTATATCTTTTCAGGAGTTATAAGGCAAAATTCTTTTTATTTCATCAAAAATTTGCTCTTAAGGTATCTCCATCTGAATTAGCCAGCAAGATATTAACCATATAATGGTAAATTATGGATTGAGAAAACTTCTTATAAATTATTTCTAACAGCTGTTGTATAAAATATTGGCATAAGATAAGACTGTTTAAAATTCCTGGGGACAAGACTCTACATTGGTATCTCTTAGCTGGCATGGTTAAATGGGGGCATAGTGAAAACAAATCTTTTTCTATTTTGTTCTAGTAAGGGTATAGTAAAAAAAACACAGTCTTTTAAATCAATTACTATAAAAGACCATGCCTTAGATAATAATGAAGGCAATGGCAGTCCAAGCTATAAAGAGCCCATTGGCTAAATGATTTTATTGATTGCTTTTAGATCTGTTAACATCCTCCATTTTCCATATCTCTTTTTAATGGCAAATACAGGAGAATTCTAAGAGCTGGTGGGCTCTTCTATGTGTTGGGCCCCCACCTGCTCTTAGACTAGCTGTTCTAGTGCCTGTAATGTTGGAAAACTTTGCTAATTAAGGTTAAAGTCTAAGGTTGTCTCTGGGGTGTCAGGATTTAACTTGGGGAGGTAAAACACAGAGGCACTAGGTTACATTCCTTCCTCACCACCATTGGAGTGCCAGGCTCATGTGACACACCCAAGTACCACTCGGGCAAAATGTAGCCTAAGATGGGGGCCTCAGCCTGTGTTTCTCCAGGTGAGAAACAAGGAAGGCTGGGGATGAGACTGTGGTTCTCTAACTCCTGGGTACCCAGGACACAGCTGGGAACCATGAGAAGTTGAAAATAAGGTTCTTGGGCCTGAGATGAGCCTGGGAGGGAGGAATCCAGTTTAGCTCAGGGTGAATGTCAAGAGCACAAAGAGGTCTTCTGTGGGAGACTTAGGCCATGTGGCTCCGTAACAAAAGCTTCCCCCAACAGCAGTCTTTGAGGAAGGAGACAGTCCTTGCTTATCCAAACTGTTTATTCATGGTAGAAAATGGACACATTTGACTTACTCAGGGTGGACCAGAGGTTAAATACCTTTTTCAGGAAAGAATGCCCAGAAAAGAAAGCTCATTGGCTAGATATTCAGGACCTATCTAGATACCTCATTAGCATTGAGAACTCTAGGCTCTGTGCTACAGGACCAGGAACTGGATTGGGGGCATATTCAAACCCCTAATGTTCTGAATTATGAGAATTGCCATAATTTCTTAATTGTTCCTTAATCTGCTCAATCTTAGCAGTTTTTCTGTCTGGTGACACAATTCCACTTGCCCCACAGTCTACATGTCTAGATAGCTTCCATTAACTTGGTACAGAATGGATGACTCCCTTTCCCAGGAGGGCTTCCTCTTCTCTACCTTATCTGGGGAGTCCCAACTCCACACTCTACCTGAAGAATGTCATATAATCCTTGGCAAAATATAGGTTCAACTTCTTGGAATGCCTTTCCATGCTAATGAGGTATCCCCAGAACCTTAAACCTCAGCCAATAAAAGTTTACCCTAAGAACCCCTACCCACTTTCTGAGATTTATATAGTCCTTGTTCACCCCAAATAAACTATATGCACACAAGCTGTTTCATTGAATACCATTTGAGAGAGCTGCTTCATTGAACACTGTCTAAAAGAACTGTAACATTAAAGAGCTGTAACATTGAACTCTTTAGATGAGACCTCCTCCCCAGGCATTCACTGCCAGACCAGGATCCTCCTAACCTACCCATTCTGGACTTTTTTTCATTCTCTGCCGCCTCTTGTATGTCAGGGTGCAGATACTTCAGGAGAGGATACAGACCTTGGAACTCAGTTCTACTCATCCTTTCCTGCCTGGTGAGTACCTACCCAGGGTACATGAGGTCTAGCCATCCCCAGGGAAGACATGGACTTTGGAACTTGTCTCCACTTCATTTTTCCCTTATTGGTATGTAACAGTACCTGGATACCACAAGGGAAGGAGCCAAAAACAGAATCACAATGTAATTTTTCTTTTGTCATAGGCCATTGTTCTATACAAACAGGTCTATCAGTCAACCACCTTAGTGGTAGAACCATTGGTATTCTGCCAGCAGTGACTCCTCCATATAAAGTTGAAGAGCCAGCCTCTGCTGTGTTCTGTTTATGGACAACTTAGACAGTCTGTGACTGTTCTTAGTAACATGTTTTGATACCTACATCAGGAACATCTACTATTTTATGGCTTGTCCCTGAAGTTGGAGGAATACTAATCTATGCTTCTCCTTGTTGCTATAGATATATAGATATATATAGATATATAGAGATATAGATATAGATATAGATATATAGAGATATAGAGATAGAGATATAGAGAGATAGAGATATAGAGATATATATAGATATATAGATATATAGATATATAGATATATAGATATATAGATATATAGATAGATCCATAAATTTATGGATTTATCAGCCACATATGGCTTTAATATTCCTATTTGTCTTTCTGTCCCTAGACATTTAAGCCATTTTACACTTTGCTTTATCTGGCATAAAGGTTCAACCCCTAGAAATTGAATATCTACTTCCTGAGGAGGCCAATCTGGAGACCAAGATTTTTGTAATATTACTGTTCTATCTGCTCCTCTGTCTAACATACATTCAATTTAAACATTATTTATAAATGGTTTAAATTTTGGTCTCTGATCATCTATAGAAGTTTGTGAAAGTTTTCTGGTTCCTTCTGGGTTTTATCTATTGATGCTGTTTTGACTTTGATATCTGGGTCTATCTTCAGAGCACTATTGTTTAATTATTCTATAGATGAATTTCTCTGCTGCTGAACTGAGATGGCTGATTTGAATTGGATATTGGGACCTGTGAGATGTCTCCTTGGGTGTTTCCTGACAAGGGTGTTACCCTATGTGTCCCTTGTTGATCTACATTCATTAGTCCATTTCTGGCCTTTGCCACATTGTCTGCATATTCCAGAAGGCTCAGGTCTTCTTTCAGAATTAACTTGGTTCTGCCTACAATTTCTTTTGAAATGACCTTAATTGCCATAATTAAGACATTTGACAGTTTGGATTTTCTCAAAACCTTTAGAGATTACTTCTATTAAAGTCACATCAAACAAATGAGAACCAATATCAGTAATATTTCTAATCCATTCATCTATTAGTTCTGATCTTGCCTTTAGGGGCCTGATCACCTTTTTGCATTTGTCATTTAGTGTTTTGAATACCAAAGAATTGATAAGTTATTTTATAGCCTCTGGATTTGATACCCTCCTATTTACAGATGAAGTCAATATTTGTAAGAAGTCCATGAATGTTTCTTCTGGACCTTGTATAATTTGAGTGAATGGCTCAGACCTTTTTCCTGTTCCTTCAAACTTGTCCCAAGCACTTAAAGCTGCCCTACAACAAAATGTCAAGATTGCTTCATCATATACAACTTGCATCTGCACCTCAGCAAATGGACCTTCACCTAGCAAGTGATCTTGGAAAATATTAATAATACTTCTGGCCCTATTTTTCTGTTCTATCTCCTTAGCTTCTTTCCACCATGGTCCCCATTGTAACTGAGGACCAGGTTATAATATTACTTTTGTTACTGTGATGGTTTGAATGTGCTAGGATGAGGGAGTTGGTACTATTAGAAGAAGGTATGTCCTTGTTAGAGTAGGTGTGTCCCTGTTGGAGAAAGTGTGTCACTGTGGGGGGTTGTTGTGGATAGCCCTGGCCTTGTATTTTGATGCTAATTCCAATTTCCTGGGAGGGGCTGCAGAGGAGGAGTGAATCAGTACACAGGTGACTTCTATTAAACCTTCTACCCACCTAATTAATAAAGGCTAGAGCCAGTGATTGGGCAGAGAAGGGGAGGTTAAGAAATAAAGGTTGGTGGGAAGAGAGAGAAGAGAGAGAGGACAACATAGGAGGAAGACAATGGAGGAGCAGGAGGTGGAAGAACAAATGTGTGACTTGGAAAACCCAAAAGTTATAAGGGTCTCATAGCTGGAGAATAGAGTAGTGTAGTAGTGAATCTGCCCAATCTAGGTGTGCAGCTTATATTCATAATTATTGAGTTGTGTTTTCTTTGACCATTCATATTTGGGTTGGTGATTTACCAAAACAGGGGGTGGGCTTGAAACACTCCTCCTAGCTGCCTGAGGATACCCAGTCTTCCCCTAGCAGCCTTCAGGTCAAGATGTAGAACTCTCAGCTCCTCCTGCATCATGCCTGCCTAGCCACTGCCATGCTCTTGCCTTGATGATAATGGCCTGAACCTCAGAACCTGTAAGCCAGCCTCAATTAAATGTCTGTTATAAGAGTTGCCTTGGTCATGATGTCTCCTCACAGCAATGCAAATCTTAAGACCATTATATCTTTCCAGTCTTGGAAGAATATTCTAATTTGAATTGCCCAAGAATTTAGAATTTTAACATTTGCTTCATGAACGGTAAATGCATACCCATGTTCAATAAACTCTTGTCTACTAATTCCTGTCTCTACTTACCTGTCTCTACTTACCATCTTTTTTCATTTTTATTTAAAAGTCTTTCTCATTTTTTCTCTAAGGCTTATCTTCACTTTTCATATTTTCCTTTTTCTGTGTCTCTAAAGCCTTTTTGTTTGAGAAAGCATTGAAAGTTATTATGGCTATTAAAAATAAAATACAAAGTACTAGAATGATAGTAATAATAATAGGTATTGAGCCAATCTCAGTTAAGTCATTTGTCTTTTCATTTCCTGTCTCAGTTTTAAACCATCTGACATAGCATTATATAGTGTCCAAAAGCTCTGTGTTATTGTGTTTTTTATCCTTATGTGTCTTGTTCTTTTTAATTTTACTTACTTCTCTCTTTAAGGACTTTTTTTTTTTTTTTACTTTTTAAGGACTTTTTTTTTACTTTACTTTTATATCTGTCTGCAATGTTTTTATACCCAATTTCTTTCTTTCTTTCTTTAGCACTTAAGCATAAATCCAAAAATACCTGGTCAGAGTTCATCTGTGCTTTGGTCTTAGATTCCATTTGTTCGATGTCTCTGCCTCCCTCTGCTGTTAGGCTTAGCAACTGGCAGTAGCTGGCTGGCTCCACCCCAGCCCTTCTGCCCAATACCAACTATACATTCTGCCTGCTTTCTCAGCAGTAGCAGTGCTTCCTAGGCTGCCATGCATTCCTGTAGTGTACCCTGGACCCACCCACGTGCCATGCTGGACAGAGCTGTTGCTTCTGATCTCTGCTAACACCAAGCCTCATGTTCACGGGCACCAGCTGGACACCGGCTGTGTTGCCATGTGTCTCATGCATTCACAGCCAGCACTCTCTCCATCATCTCTCTCAGCTGATGTCTCTCAGCACAACCCATGCAAAGCCACCTGGTCCTTGTAGGACTAGTACCACTGGTGCAGCTACTTCAAGAATCCCAAGGTCATGCTCACTGGATGCCCTAACTCTCACCTGCAGCAAGCATCACTTGGCCACCAATGATTATGCCCTTACCCTACCCTAACTCCATTCCCTATTCTGGGAAGTCATTGGGCCAGCATGTGTCGGGCTCCTCAGGCTAGCATATACTCTTGACTTTTCCTGCCTTCCACACTACTGCTCACAGACTAGGTCATCTTGCGGCCACAGACTGGCAATCATCTCCTTCCCATCCTTCCCACTGGAGTAGTGCTAGCTGGCCTTAGCTGCTCTCCAGATCCAGCTTCAGGCAATGCACAGTTGCTAGCAAACTGACTCCCCCACCCCCTCCTGCCCTCACCCACCAGGGACTCTTCTCAGGCTCCAAATTTGAATTCTAGCTACCACATTAGATGCCAAATTTAATGTAGGGGCTTTTCTGTGTCCACCTTTGCTCTGAATATGACACAAAGACCATCAGGCATTAAAGCTGGGCATATACTCAGCTACTCTAATCTGGCAATGGTAGCCTGGCCTACTTCCCAGCCACATGGCCCATTACCTGACATCTTCTCACCCTGGCATCTCTTCTTCATCCTTGTCACTATGGCAACTCCCTGGTCCCCACCTGAGACAACTAGCTCTCTCTAACTCTCTATCTATCTATCTATCTATCTATCTATCTATCTATCTATCTATCTATCTATCTTTATCTCTATCTCTGCCCAGAAGTTCTGCCTTTTCCTCTCCTGCCCAGCTATTAGCTGTTCAGCTCTTTATCTAACCAATCAGAAGGTGATGGAAAACAATGTTTTACAAAATGCTGAGTCATGAGATGTTTAATAATAATAATAATAATAATAATAATAATAATAATAATAATGGAATGCAGCCAGATTTCTGGGCACAGAAATCAGCATTTGAATACACAGTACATAAAAAGATCCTCCAACAGCCAGGTGCAATAACTTACCCTTCACCATAGGAGTATCTCTGAATGCCTCTGAACTAAAAAATGCACTGACATTGAAGGCCCTTGAATTTTGGTTGAATTTATTTCTCTTCCTTTGATGAACATATAGGTAACCAATAAATTCAAAGTGGTGGCAACCTCCTGCTCAGTTGGCCCAAACAGCATAATGTCATTGTACTGGCTGGTATAAGTGTCAAGTTAAAGTTATCACAGAGATAGGAGCCTCAGTTAAGAAAATGCCTCTATGAGATGCAGCTGTAAGTAATTTTCTCAATTAGTGATCAAAGGGAGGAGGGCCCAGCCCATTGTGGGCAGTGCCACCCCTGGGCTGGTAGTCCTGGCTTCTATAAGAACGTAATCTCAGACACTGGACCACCAACCAGGCAGCATATACCAGTTAATATATATACCAACACACACAGTAGAGAACTGCCAAGTCTGAACTCAGTCAGAGAAGATGCACTTAACCCTCAAGAGACTGGAGGCTCCAGGGAGTGGGGAGGTCTCCTGGGGAAGGACATCCTCATAAAGACTGGGGGTGGGGGAAGGAGGTTTGGGATGTGAAACAGTCAGAGGGTGGACCGAGGGAGGGGGATAAAATCTGAATTGTATAAAAAGATTAAATAATTTAAAAAAAAAAGAAAAAAGAAAGAAAGAAATCTGAGCAAGGCAGGGGAAACAAGCCAGTAAGCAGCACTATCCATGGCCCCTGCATCAGCTCCTGCCTCCAAGTTCCTGCCCTATGTGAGTTTCGATCCTGACTTCCTTTGGTGATGAACAGCAATGTGGAAGTATAAGCTGAATAAACCCTTTCCTCCCCAACTTGCTCCTTGGCCATGATGTTTTGTGCAGGAATAGAAACTCTAACTAAGACAGTCATCAATATAGCATACCAATGTGAAATTTGTGGAAGAAACAGATAACAGAGATCCGTTCTAACTAAGTTATGCATAGAGGTGGAGAGTTATATGCCAAAATAAAACTGTAAAATTCTACTTCTAGCCTTGCCAACTGAAAGTAAATTGCTTCTGGTGGTCCTTATGAACAGGTGCTAAGAAAAAGGCAGTTGCTAGATCAATAACTGCTTACCATATAACAGAAGATGTGTTAAGTTGCTCAAGTAAGGACACCACATCTGGCACAGCAGCTGTAATCAGAGTCACTAACTGAATTTTTAATAGTCAGCTGGTATTCTCCATGATCTGTCTTCTTCACTGGTCAAATAGAGTTTAAAGGAAAAGTGATAAGAAACACCACCCCTAAATCTTTCAAGTTCTTGGTGGTGCACCTATTTCTGTAGTTCCACCGGAGATACTGTCTTTAATTCACTATTATCTTTGCCAGAGGCAGCTCTAAAGGTTTCCTTTTAGCCTTTCCAACCACAATAGCCCTCAATCTACAGATCAGGGAACCAATGTGAGATCTCTCTCTCTCTCTCTCTCTCTCTCTCTCTCTCTCTCTCTCTCTTTCACACACACACACACACACAGAGAGAGAGAGAGAGAGAGAGATTCTGGTCTGGAAAATAAGTACAGGATGAGTTGGGGAACTCACTGAATCTATTGTGAGTCTGACTTAAGGCAAAATTCCATACTGCTCCATTCCATACAGGATCCTATTGCTGATAAGCACCATATTTTTACTGGAGGGCCATGAAATTTCTTGGGATCTCCCAGAATCAGCATCTATTCAGATCCAGTATCCAACAGACCCCAGAAAGTCTGATTGTTTCCTTTTCCCCAGAATACAGTTACCCTTGTAAAAAGCTGTAGGTCTCTCTGGGGAAGGACTGAAGAAAGGCTAACAGTAAATTCTTCAGGTATTTTACCAAGGTCCTTTCTCAGGAGAACTTGGCCACCAGTTTATTCAAGGGGCTCTGGGTCTTCAATCTGACTCAAGTCTGGAAATTGATTCATGAGCTGAGATTCCCACTTGCTATGATCCAATGTAGCTGTTCTCTCATTTGTTTGAGAGTTTCCCCACGTATACAGATCAAACAAAAATTCAACAGACTTCTTATCTGTTCCATGCCTGGAAACACCGTAATTGATTATCCAGTACCAACGTTCCATATGAATCATACCACCACCATAAAATTTACTTTGTCTGTGCTGACCATTGCAGGTTAGGCCATTATGAACATTGCTTTGTCTCTGTTGCTCATTACAATAACTACAACCATCTTGCCTTTGGTGATTCAATGCTGCCACCAGCTCTGCTTGGGTCTTAGAGGGTTGGTGTAGGGTATGTACTCAAGGCCTCCCCTTTGTGAAGGATTAAGTTTTTCATAGTGTAGTCACTCTAGCATTGCAATTTCCCTGAGCCTTAAAATCCCTTCATTAACACTAAGCCAAGGGATATCAGGCATTTCCAATGCCTTTTCAGTAGACTGTCTTTTGACAAATGCTTTAGCCAACTTTTAGAGCAGATTTTTACACCCCCTTTTTTTTTAACTGTGTAGGTTTCCATCTTAAACCTGAGGGTCCATATCAGTAAATTCAACCTGATCCAATTTTATGTTCCTTCTACCACCAGATACTCTTAAAATCCATTCCTACACATATCCCCCAGACTTCTACTGAACAAATTAGCACAGTCATTAAGCACTTTAGTAGTATAGCACAACTCCTGATAGACTACACTTTCTACCTCCCCTCTAGAAACTTGCTTTGCCTTAAGTCTGGCTATATACAAATCTAGCAGTAACTGTTGTGGGTTCTTGAAGATATCAATATTTTGCCTGGCATTTTCTTCAGAGAAGATTACTATTGGTTTAGAAGACAATGAAGGATTAATTTCCTTAGTCACAAGTTTTTTTTTTTTTTAAAGCAATATTTCAGAGAGTGGGGGTACAATCTTGATCTTAATTTTATGGTCCTAGAGCTGGTGTCTTATGACTTAGTTTCTGGGACTTATGGTCTATTACTGAAGCTGGTGCCTTACAAACTTTTTTGAAATAAGGCCTGATCCTTAAATAAAGATAAATGGGGTCCTTAAAAGAGATAAATGGAGTTTGTGTTACCTATTCAGAACACACACACATACACACACACAAGCACACACACTCACAAAGAGAGAGAAGGGACATTTATTAAGCAGAATCACAGGCTATTTTCTAACTAATTCATCAGTGGTGTACTATGAACCAAAATCCAAGAATTCATACTGTCATCCAAAAGGCTAGATATCTCATGTGGCCTTCAGTAGATGCTGGAATCCTGAAGATGTGGGCTCTATGCCAGTGAAGGAAAAGACTTGTTAGCATGGTGAGAACAAGCAAGCAAAGAACAAAAGCTTTCCTCTTCCATGTCCTTATACAAACTTCTAACAAAAGGTGTGGCCCAGATTATAGGTGTGTCTTCCTGCCTCAACATCCAAATCAAAGGTTTTAGACTTCCTACCTCTGAGCTAAAAATGGATTCACCCAATTCAAACCAAGCCTCCACCCAAAAAATCACTCAAAAGCATACCCTCCAGTGCAGGAAATTACTAATTAAGGTCGGAGTCTACTATTAACCAGATAGCCTTCTGACACTCAGCACACAATGGAGGACTCCATTCCCTAGGAGAGTTTCTCCTTCTCTGACCTTGTCGGGGTATTCTAAGCACCTCCCCCACCCCTTCACTGAGGAATGTTGTTGGACTCTAAGATTCAAAACCAGGGGACACGCTCCCCTAGAAATACTCACAGACAGGATTTGCTGCACTAACATGAGGTTTACTGATACATTGATAAAAATCAGTGCACTGGGGTTCTCTTGCATGCAGGCAAGAAGAACCCCGAATTAAAGCTAAGGGCAGCTTATATACTATTTTTACAGAATTTACAAGGGCAGTTATACAATTACCTCTTAAACAATAACTACAAAGGCTAAATTTCAAACAGCTATTCCCAGGCCTGGTTTCTGTTCCCAGGCCCAGTTGCTAAGTAACTCAAATTTGTACCTGATCTTTTACAACAAAGAAGGTCAGCTTAGGTAGCTTCTGTTTACCCAGGTTTTACTGTGTTAAGGGCTCATAAACTCCTATCTTGGGTCTTTCTTCCTGGAATGTTTGTTTGAGTCTTTGAAATGTGATTCTCTCAGGATGTGTCCCTGGGGGGGAGTTAATGTTTGAGTTTAAAACCGAAATCGGAGCTTCTTATTAATTTTAAGTTTCTACAATGTCAGGTAGCCCCACTTAGTTTATAGGATCAATTTCCTTTCTCCTGACAAAACCTTTCCAGACAGCACCTGAGATTTCTGAAATGCTTCCGCATGTTAACGATGCATGCCAAGTACTCTGAGCTTCCAGCCAATTACCTTTGCTCATCTTTGATGTCCCTGCCTTCAGTCCCCCAAAACCTTATAAGCCTTCAATCACCCTAAATAAAGTTGATCTGCTTACTGACAAGGGTTCCCAGTGTAGTCATTCACCATACATACTCAAAGGGCTTCTGAACCCCTGTTTGACATCTCTGCTTTCACTGCCCTCATGGATTGTACTGGCCAATGATCCACAAGAGAGGAGAGATCCACATTCCATTTCTGGACAGTAGTTTATTCCCGATGTAGTCAAATTAACAACTAAGAATAACCATCACACCAAAATAACAGTAAAAGTTTCATTTGAGATTATGCAAAAAAATGTCATGTTATCTAAGTTACAAATAGAGAATCTTTGAATCATATTAGAAAATTTTAAATCAGAAAGCATTGTATGAGGAGGTTGGGATGTTTAACTGAAAAGAGAGTAAAAAGATGTGGGAGATGGGGAGAGGGTTAACCAAAACCAAGGGTTCATGAGGAAGTCATATTGAAGCATAATATTTTAGATTTCAAGTAAAACATATGAGATCCTATGAGCATTCGAAGAGTTATACCTTATGTGGCTGAATAATATTGTACCTAAAAACCACAGGTTATCAAACAAAATCTTGTGCCAGGTAGGGGAATACCTCCCTGTGAACTGTTGGTCATAAAGTCTCCAGAAGCTTCCAAACCGTAGTAATGACTTACCATTCATCTTGATTGCCAACCAGAAAGAGTTGATAAAACTCTATTGTTGAATAAAGTACACAACTTGAGTACAAAATATAGAGACTATAACTGAATTGGAAGCTTCTTTCTTGCTTATGTCTATAGTGCCAGAATGCATGAGATAAGCTGGTAGACACAAAAGACAGTAATGGTCTTACCTGACTAAGAATGCTATGAATTACAATATCAACCTGCCAGGCAAGATGTGCCCATTACTGCAATAGTGTTACAACTTTTCTATGGACAACCAAGAATTCTCTGATTGGTTCTTAGGCATATTCCTAAAGATAATATTCATGCCTGGTGTCATAAACCCAGTTTAAAAAAAAACATGGCTGAGAAAGGCTTAGACCCCTTGGGACCTTACTACTGTTATTTAGTTGAATTAATATAGCACCAAGATGCTTTCTAAGTATTTATGTTGATATCCATAAACAAATGCTGTTCTTAAGATGTAGCTGCTCAGGTGCTGAATGTAAATGACAATCTAGTTCACAGCCCTAAATGGTACATTGATACCACAACCTCTAAGAGTCAGAGAAAAATACAGAAGAGAGGGAAACAAGGATAAGAACATTAAAAGATATTGGGAAAACAAAGGTTATAATAATGCTGTCTTCTGAGCATGACATCACAGCAGCACTGAATACCTAGAATGGTTTGCACAAGATCGGGAGATTCAAAAATCAACAATAGATAGTGAATGACCATATTTGCCCTACCTCTTCCTGCAGAACTATAGGTTATTTGTTAAGTTCTTGGGAAAGAGTAGGACATGAGACCTACTCGGTTATAGACCCATTGATGAGCTCACAAGGCTGTATTGCCTGGCTCCAAACCAGTGGTCACACAGATGGCTCTGGTGAAAGTCAGTGGGTCACAAAGCAAACAAAAAGAGATTAATGTGACAAAAAGACTCATAAGGGAGGAGAGAGTGGGAGCAATCAAGGAGAGGGGAGAAACAAGAGAAAAAAATGAAGGTGGAAGTTGTCAGAATGCATTCACTGCATATAGAGACAAAGAACAAATTCAGTAAAATACTTTAAATATGTATTTTTTAATTGTTTGAGGACCTCACACAAAGTATTTTTTATTATATTCACCTCAGCTCTCTAGCCTTAACTCTTATTAGGTTAATTTTTAAGCCCTTACTCCCCTAATTTCATGTCATATTCTTTTTTATAAGTTTAATGTCCAATTTGTGTCCATATACCTCTGGGTGTATTGAGTATCTATCTATCTACCAGGAACTATACCCTTAAAGAAAAATGACTCTTCATCTTCCCATAATTTATCAACTGATCTTCAGCTATAAATGTTCCTCAATTAGGGGTGAAGTCTTATGAAATCCTTCCTATTTCAACATAGAATGGTATCTTGATCTTATATGGGTCTCATGCAGACAATCACTTTTGTTGTAAGTTCATATTTGTAGTGGTTCTATCATGACCAGGAGACAGTTTTATACCTGTTCTCTTGGGTTCTTAGAATCTGCCCATCCCCTCTTCCTCAATGGTTCCTGAACCTTGGAGATAGGGTATGTCATAGATGTCCTGTTTTTGACTGGGGACTCCATAGTCACACTTGTTCTCTGGACTATAGCCAATTATGATTCTTCTGTTTTAGCCATCATTCACTGCACAAAGAAACTCCTCTGTTGAGCTCTGAATGCTTTACTATTTTACAGGTAGAGAGATAAGAATTAGGAGCGAAGTTTGCTACTGTGTTCACTTAGTAACATCATAATAGTAGGTTCAATTCTGTGGCCTATGATCTCAACCATGGGTTTCCTCTTGTGGAGTCAGCCTCAGATCTAATCAGAAAGCATTAGTTATTCCTGTAACATTTGTGCTACTATTATATTCATGGGCATGTTTTGTCATGCTAGCCATTACTGCAATTTATAGGTGGGGAAGACTGCTTATGATTTTCTACCAGTAGTAGTACCTTCCAGTGCTATTGAGAGCTAGCCAGCAGGAAGGAAGTTTCCTTGGTAGTACTGACTTAATTTCTACATGACCTATAATCAGTGTGTGTGTGTGTGTGTGTGTTGTCTTATAAGCATTGTTCTGGTAATAGACCAAGAGCAATGGCAAAAGCTTAATCCTTGATGTAGGGTAACTCAAGCATTGTTTTGAGCATAATCCTTGATGTAGGGTAACTCAAATGAATTCTTTTATATGAATACATCTGTAGATCATAAATTAGTAACTGTGCATATAGCTTTTTGAAACATCCTAAGAGTTAGTTGCCCTCCCCCATACCTTCTCCTCTGTCTTAATCTCCCATCCCCCTTTCCAGTTAAGCCTCCCTACCTTTCTTAGTCAATGTTCTATTGCTGTGAAGAGATACCATGACCATGGCAATTATTATAAAAGAAATCATTAAGTTGGAGTTTGATTATAGTTTCAGAGATTCAGTCCATTATTCTCATGGTCTTATGGTGAGGAGCACAGAGGCACACAACACTCATGGTAGCTGAGGGTTCTACATCCAGATCCAAGGCAGTGGGAAGAACAAGCCAGTGGGTCTGGCTTGAGTTTTTGAAACCTCCAAACCACCTCTAGTGGCCCACTTCCTCCAACAAAGTCAGACCTACTCCAACAAAGCCATACCTCCCAACTCCTCTCAAGTAGTGCCACTGTCTAATGACCAAACATTCCAATATGTGATCCTATGAAGGTTATTCCTATTGAAACCACCACACTCCTCATTATCTCTCCTTCTTCATATCACCTGTGTTCTACTACCCCTTTCTTTAGGATCTTTCCTCCCTCTCCCCACCATTGGCCCCTAACTAATTCTTTGGATTCTACAGGCATTCAAGAATAAATACATAAATCTAAATATATGCTGCTAAATTCCACATATGAATTAGAGCATGCAGCAATGATCTCTCAGTTTGTGCTTAAATAATATTAGAGATCATGTTCAAATTCTTAACTTTACTAAAGGGTGAGAACTTGGATTTGGAGATTTTCCTTAGCTGAAGATCTTTGAATTGACATGAAAATGGATCATGTCCCTAAACTCCATTGTGAATGTTCTCTTCTTTCCAACCATCTAAATTTATCCACCAAGAATTACTGAAAAATACATACTAAAACACTAATTTAGGATTTGAGGCAAGGCATAAATCTCATAAAACCTACTATATGGAAGTCTTCTTAACTTTTCTCATTTTTTAATAGTCATTTTCTTAAAAACCCAGTAACTGAGTATAGTGTTACATGCATGCCTGTTATTCCAGAACTTGAGAAGTAGAAGCAAGGTGATTAGGAGTTCAAAGCCAGCCTCAGCTATATAGCTAGCTCAGTCTGGGATACATAAGGCCTTGTCTAAAAAAATTTAAAAATAAAAAACTAAAAATATGTGATATCTATAATTATTTTAACATTAGAAATTATTCACATGTATATTTGAATTATAAATTTACATTATAAACTACTTTTCTCTATTCGCAAACAATTTGAAATCAAATTAACTCATATAAGAAGGAAACTATATCTGCCTTAGCTACAGAGGGAAGAGGTTCCAGGTTCTCATGGGTAGTGTCTTATGAGGCCATTAAGAACCCAGATTTCTTCAATCTCTGCACTCTACTTTCCTATGTATAACTTCCTTCTAAGCCAGAGTTTTTTCAAGGCTTAAGGTGACACTGCTTGTTGATGACAGTGTGCATTTGCATTTCTTCTGCATTGCTTATAGCAATGCAGGCAAGTGATATAAAACCCTATGAATTTGGCAAACTTGGATCTTATGGTTACAACTGGACCAGATGCACCAATAGTAGCCTCACAACTCCATCAGCTTAAACTCTAATCAATGATTCCTGCTTAAACTCAAAGCAGGATGGAAAACTTACCAGATCCAGAATGCCACGATCTTCTTCTTACCATCAGGCAATAGATTTAGCCTAGCTAATAGGATTTCAGTAAGAGTTAAAAATTGGAGTGTGAGCCACCATAAATGCAACTCCCTAAGTAGCCTCAAATGCTCCCACCTCTACCCTCACCCATTACTCAAAATTTCCTTTATCGAACTTCGAAACTGATATAGCAGCTGGGGTGAGGGAGGACTTGGCATAAGTGACTATATCCATTTGCATGCAGTTTCTGCTGGAGGCTGGCAGTTCTCTTTCTGATTTTTTTGGGTGGCACATATAGCATACCCTGCTGAATCTGGCTTTGAGGATTTATGTAAATCAGTATTACACATTAGAATACTAAATACCATGAAACCACAAAGAGTAAATTAGACTTTCTCTGGGGTATAATTTGGACATGGGTATCCTTTACAATCCCCTATATTAGTCTAAGACATCACCAGGACTGGGAATCATTAGTACACTAACCATCTGATTGCCCTACTCTCTCAATTAAGTTAGCCAGTTATAGCCCAATATTTTGAATTTGATTGCTTTGAAATTTACCCAGGTGACTTACAGCATTATCCCTTTAAATAAAATATTATTCGCAGTAAGATAACTGCCATTTGAGGTAGGGATGCTGTGTCAGCTTCCTTTTGGAGAATGTTGTTCAATCAACAAATACATGCTAAATGGAAATATTACATAGGCATGAGGGGCTTGTATTGCTTTCTATCCATTTCTGGGGGAAGGGTATAACATACAGTAGCAACATTTCACTTTTACGTTGTAATGGGATCTCCATAGGCTTATATTGAAATTGGTTTTCTGCTGTAATCTCACATTTTAACAGCCTCCACAGACCTGCTCAGGAACTGACTCAAAATTGTTATGAAGAATATTTGGCATCATAATTTCATTTTTGCATTATATAAATGCTTCTCCCTCCCCATTTCATCCCTCCATGAGAGATATTGAAGCATCATTATAGCAGCAATGGAAAGTAAATACTTGACATATTCAATAGTTATTTTACAAAAGCTAGAAACTGTTTTTCCTCTTGAGTGCAGAGTCTTCAGTCATCCTCAGCTTTTTAATAGGATTTTGACACCCATTTCAAATGATGGCAGAAAGTGATTTTACCACTTGTTTTTTTTTTTTCTTAAATTAATATTTCAGGCACCGGAGCTACTCAAAGTCCCTAAAGCCTCCAATTGGCGACCCTCTCCTGTCACATGCCAGATGCCTTCCTGATTAGCCAGGCCCACTCATTTTCTCACATCCTCCCACGAGCCACCCACAACCTTGAGATTCAGAAGCAAAGCAGCTGTCTGCTGCCTCCTCATGATCTCTTCTACCAAGCCTCCCAGAACACTTCTTGGTCCCTGGGGCTCTGCAGATGTTCAAAGTTAAGTCCTGCCACTGGCGAGTGATACAACTTCTCAGCCTCACCTCTGTAACTCTCCACTACTTGGTAAGTAGAATGTTTACCTCTCAGTATGTTTAGCAGGCTAAACTGACATTTTCTATGGACTGTGCTGACTTGGTACGTGGCATACGGTAAGGTGTCAGGCTTGAACTGCTGTTAACACACACATCATGGTTCCTGTCTACTGTCACTGTCACCCCATCATGGTGGCGGCTAGTCTGTAGCATGAATTGCATTTCTTTGTTTTTCATGCATCACTTTTCCTTTTTCTATCTATCCTGCTTCTCTCCTGCTTCAAGCCCGCATCACCTCATACCTACAATATTGCAATGTTGTTCAAAACAGTCTCCTGTCCCTGCCTCTAGCTGCTAACTACTCACCTCCACCATGTCACTCCAACCTCCACACCCTTACATAGCCAACTTCTATTTACTTTTTCCCAAACTGTTCCCTTGGTTCTTCAACCCAGTACTTCCGAGGCTCTCCTGGAAAATTTTCACCAGGGAAAATGAGTTCAAGTGAGGGAAGATAGAGATGGACTCATGTGAAATGACTGATATCCACTGTATATAACTCCTTTTCTTACTGTAGTTCTTTCTGCCCTAAGAACCGGAAGTCAGCTGATCACACCTTATAAGTGCCAATTCAAGAAAATGATAAAACTAAATCACAGAGGCCAAACAGTTTCCTCCTCATAGTTCCTACAGCTTAATGAACAAATGTCTGGAGACTGACAGATTGAGGCTTCCCCAGGACTAAGTAAAGTCCTTCCCAGGCTAAGCGTCTATAAGTCTGCATGAATGTTAAGGATCTCTCAGAAGACCTCTTGAGAGATGACACCATCCAAGTGAGACCATGGAGCAATGGCATCTCCCATGTGACCTGTCAATAACACAGGAAGGGTGTGGCCTTCTGCCAGCCACTCTCCATACCCTTCTCCTATTGCTCTCTTAGCATGGGCCCTACTACAACCTATGTTACTTGGGTTTAAAGGAAGTCACCAGGTTGCTGGATATGCTTGACAATGGTTCTATTCTAGTGAAACAAATGTGGTAGCCCAGAGTTCTGCAATATGGCTATGTGATATAATGGCTGGTCTTAAAACTGACAAGAAAGTATGTTTGTCTGCTACTATGTCTCTAGTAAAGCACATGGCTTTGAAAGAGGGACATGGGTGTCTATGCCCACAAAGATGACCCTGGCACACCAAATAAGCAGTCTGTACCTTCAACACTGTAGGTGCCATTAAATGCAAAACGCACATGTTCTCATCCCTTAGTGCCCAGTCTAGTAGTTGCCACCACTATGTCCTGTTGCAGTGTGAGCAATGCCCTGTGCTTTGCCGGCTAGAGGATAACTCTTTTAAAGGTGGAAGTTGGTAATGATTACAATGATGCTGGAGCAGTAGGAACCAAATGGAATTACCCCAAGAAAATAGAAATTACCTTACTGTGCCCTGCTTTAGCTCTTAGGAGATGCTATGGAGAAATTGTTTCCTGTCCTGTGCCTCCAGAGCATCACACTGACAGAAGAGAAGCTCCCCAGTGTGTTCACCTAAGGTTACGAGTACCTTTTCTGATAGTGCTATATCTGAGATAAAAGTCCTCTATCACTATGATCTGAGATAAAAGTCCCCTGCCATCCCCATAGTCCCACTGCTCCAGCCTCCCCCAGACACACACAGTCAAGCTCATAAAGAAGAGAGCTGGGTGCCCTGGTTTGCTTGTGTCTTAGCCTGTCTATACTCCTCAAAAGAAGAGTGTAATTTTCTTTTAGATTAAGTCATAAAATCAATTTATAAATCTAAAGATGCAAAATTTATTTGCAATAAATATGTCAAAAGAAAACTCTAGCTTGGCAACACAAAGATGAGAGGAAAATTCTAGCAACTAAAACACTTGAAAATCATTAGAGAAAACATTTAAGAGTACAAGGCATGAAAAATATGCTAAAGCATATAAATGCTTTGAATGATAAAATTTGGCATAATTATGAAGAAAATCATTTACTATGAAGATCATAGTTCTTGCTTAGTTTACAGTTGTTGCTTTGTTATGTTGTGGTTATATTACTTTTGTTTTCTCTTTTGTTCAGTCTTGAAGGCAGCTAATATTTGCTGATTGGAATGGCCTTTGGTCCTTTCCACAGCCTCTCACCCTCCATCAAGTTTGTGAGGCACAGGAAGAGTGGAACCACATGGGGTGGGTGTAGCCTGAGGCCCCAGAGTGGTACAAGATCCGTTCTGCCTCCACCACTGATCGAAGCACATGACGTGGTATGAAAGTCCAGATGGGGTTTGGTCCTCAAAGTACATGAGTTGCAGACCCTGATCTCAGTCTGCAGTACAGTGAGTGACACTGAGGTGGGAAAATTTTAAGAAGCTGGTCCTAGAGAAAGGTAATTAGGTTGCAGGGGTATCACCTTGATACTGGTCCTGTGGAGTGAGTCCAGTTCTCATGAGTAGACTGTTAGAAATCAAGGTCACTCCACATGCTCAGCCCCTTCTTGCTTACAGCCAGTTTCTTTCTGCTTCTCCATTATGCTCTGACAAATTCAGAAGACCCTTACCAGGACACTGCCATCATGCTCTAGAATTTCCTGAATGCTGAACCAAATAAACTGTATTATTTTATGTATCCTATAGTAACAAAAGCCATTTGAATACCTATGAGATGAGTAAGCTGCCTTTGTGGGGAACTCCTAAGTCATAGGCAAAAGGTATAAAGAATATAGGAAGAGGTGAAAATTTAAGGCCATTAATAAAATTAACCAGTCAAAAAAAAAAAAAAAAAAGTCACATCCTAAATGATAAAAAGGCAAAAAGCTCAGATCTTCAGAAAACAATAAAATATACAAAAGAAAACTAGGAGTAGAAAGAAGCTTGGTCCCTGAATTGCTTGCTGCACAGGCTTGAGGGCATGAATTAGATCTCTGGCCCTCACATAAAAGCTGTATGATGGCTCTCACTGGCAGTCTCATAGCCGGGGAGGCAGAGACAGGCAGGGTGCTGGAGCACACTGACCAAGTGCCCTAGCCAATAATAGATGCACTCCAGGTTCAGTGAGAGGAGGTGGCTCATAAAAACCAAATGATGTTAGGATGGAGACTGATTAAGGAATTGGTATTCCAATTCCTCCAGCGTTGACCTCTTGCCTCTGTATACACACATCTGTGCACTGGAACCCACATACTTATATGGATACTCCACACAAACACATATGCACACCTACATCACATTCACACACACACACACACACAAGTACAGAGAAACAGCAAATGAAAATATATAATTTTGGTCCATGTAAACAGCAGGCATTATAAGTAAACATAAAGCATTTTTGAGAGTGTTCTATTTCAATTAAATTCCCCAAACACAAACAATTATGACAAAAGAATAAAACAATTTCTTAATTTGTTTATAATTTGGTAATACTCGAAGAATTGAGCCTCATGTGGATCTAATACAAGCAAGCATTAAGACAACTTTCCCAGACGATCAACACTATGTGTTAAAAGCACTTCTACAACCTATAACTGACAGGACACACAGGTCATTGTTGAGCCCTCAGAGCAGTAACAGTTTCCACTAGAAGGTAAGAGAAGGGCTGGGGAGGGAAGGAAGGCATGTATGTAAAGCTGAATTAATGATTTTAGTTCCAGGTTTCCTAAGCGTAAAGAAAAATGCTCCTCTTTTGTAGAAGATCATTTGGCTCTTACCCAGCATGCATCTCTCCTCAGATCCTTCCTAAGAGATTCCCAGTTTTTTGGAGGTACCCAATCTGTTTCCTGAAATCCTGACAAATGTTCAACAGTTAGGACAGTAACACTGGTCCAAAAACAATGACTGGTTTGGGCATGGTCAGGTGACCTAGGATTGACCAATCACACCAAAGACAAGAATATACATTCCAAGTTTAGGAGGGAACTTCTTCCGTCTTCCTGCTACTTTGAATAAGGAAGCATGTATTCTGGATTCTGCTGTATTATACAATACATGTATTCTACAACTATAGGAAACAGCTCCAGAAGGGATTAGACAGAGACATAAGACCCCCGTGTCTGGAGCCTCTTTGCCTTTATCTCTCAATGACTTAAGACAACCTGAGTCCTTACTGTTTATGCCCTTGGGAGTCAAGGTTTTATGTTCCTTATATTCGGAGGCATCCTAACCCATATATCACTGTCATACCAAAAAAAAAAAAAAAAAAAAAAAAAATCTCTCCATCTCTCCTAAAAATACATCCTTCCAAACCATGTGCAGCTTCTGCAAATGATATTTTGCATACTTCACAGCCCAAGAATCCCAGGCCTGGGTCACTTCCACCATCCTGAGAAAAGCATGATGTCAGACACACTTCTCACCTGCCCCCCTCCTCTCAGATTCTGAAACTGCAGTCCATGCTTCTCTAGGAATGAAATAAAGGAAAAGGGATGGCCTCTGTCCTCTGGACCTACTCACACATACAAAGCGACTCTGAATCTCAGACTTGGTCTGTTTTGTAAGACCAACAAGCCTGGCTTCCTGCTACATATGCAGCCATGTTACTCATCAAAGGCAGCTCTGTTCTGTGCCATTTTATCATCTATGGGAATGCTACTTACCTCTCTACTAAAGGTGGTTACAGCCCCAACATTTCTTTATCTGAGAACCAAAATACTGAAGGAAATGCTACAGTAGATGTCTTATAAAGACATGACTTGCAATTTTGTTCCCCAACTACAAGTTTGTTAATATTCACTGTACTGATTATGGACTTTCCTTTGAAATGTTCTTGAGATTTCTAGTAAAATCCATACCCATATAATTAAGTATAAAAAGAATATTTCAACATACACTTAATAGGACATGAGAGCCTAGTAAAACAGATGCTCTGTAGATGGGAGGAAGTTCAAATTATTGCTGCCTTTTTCAAAATCTTTATTAAGGTTAGATTGAGTTTTAACATTAGATTATAAGCGATTCCTTTAGCAGAAATGCAAAACCTCATCAATTTTGACTGTGTGAGAATACAAATTCCCTCCTTCCAAGTATCTTAATGAATAATTAATAACTTGTTCAATGATCTGGCTACAAGCACCAATCAGCTGGCCAAAAAAAAATGGATTTGTATTGGAGAAATAGTTCCCCATGCTCGTCACAAAGATTACAATTTCTTTTAGGAGGAACCTATAATCGTATGAAATGAAGTCCTGTTGGAATACTTAATGCTATCTGCATGAATAATCATTCCTTTTTGAAACTGCTCTATCCCAGCATGATCTGATCTTTAAGTCTTGTTTGTAAAAGACGATTGTTAACACCAGCAGAGATTCCATTGATTTTTATGGAACAAGGTGTATTTGTCCTTTTCTTTCTTTCTTTTTTTGAACCCCATTTTCAGTGTTTTATATCCAAGAAAATACCTTTTTAGTATGATAATCCTCAAGAAACCTGGTCAGTAAGTTCCTAACCACACTGTAGCTTTATTGGGTAGAAGGAAAGCCAGAGCCTTGAAGTCAGAGGCATGAATGGTCACCAGATTTCACTCAACAGTCATTAAATCATAAAGTGTCAAAATCAGGGCCTGCAAAGGTCCTTTCTGTGACTCTCTCTTGTCAGAAGCACACAGGAGGCACAGCAGATCTCAGAGTCCACTATCTTTACTAGGAACACAGTGACACTCAGTAAGAAAAGTAAATAAATCATTACATAAGCAAAACCATTTAGAAATGGCAGCGAGAATGAGCTGTGCTTTGTATGAATAGAAATAGAGAGATGTCAACCCAGTTATAGATGAGCTAAATATGTGGCTTTAAAGTCTAGCAATTGGGAAATTGTGGGCACCAGGTTCTCTTTTAAGCAGGTGCATCCTACTATAAACTATAAGGTTAGGTAACAATCCATACAATCAGTTAAATACATAACAAGACTACAAAACTAATCAATTAAAACAAACCTTGCCAAAAATGCACCAGAAACATTATCAAATTGTCATCCCTGGTGGGAGGAGACAATAGTCAAGCATGAAGCAACGTGAGGGACTTTGCTCTGAGTTCCAAATCCCTCCCTCTAAGTATGCATGGTAGGAGTCTTGCCATGCTGTCAATTGTTAAATGCCATTTGCTGAATTGCTGCTCTCTGGTAAGCTTATAAGTGAATGTATCTCAATTTGCGAATACTGGGATTTAATAACCCTTCATTCAGACACCTTCTGTTCCTAGCAAAGATAACGCCAGTGGAATTGAGTTTTCTGGGTGGATGCCACAGCAAAAAAAGGACTTGAATTTTGCATGTTTTGACCCTTCAGAGGATTTTGGTGGACTAGCAGTGGGCTGCAGAAAGTTGTTTGATGGCTGCTGTAAAATGTAAAAACAACCTGTTCTTCAGTAATCTCAAATATAAAAGCAAGAACTCCTTAATGATGAAAGGACTCACTGTCTTCCTTTTACTTCGGCCCACAAATCTGAGCTGTCATGGCCTCAGGCTGAATAAAAGCACTCTGAACCTCATTCACATGGCAGCCCTTTTTATTGAAGAAAGCTGGTTTTGTCCCTATGAATCTTTGATCCTCTAAACTAAACATCCCTGTTTTGGGAAAAAATTAGAATCCCATCACATCTTGGCCCCTCTGCCAAACACAAGCCTTATACTGGGCTTGAATAGCTACACAAGAGAAGCACAGGGAGAAAATATTTAGTAGTGGGTGTGCAATAACCAAAGACACAGTGGAAAACTACCTGTTACACTTAGGGCACAGGAGAGTGAGGGGTGATGATCCAGACAGTGAACAATCTCCCTGTCAGGTGCCGGGTGTCTGGGAGGAGCAGAGGACATGCTTCTGGCTGGACAGAGCCAAACCATGTGCTGCCTGGCTAGGGAGTTTGGATTTTACTCCATGTCTGGGAAGAAGCCAAAAGTAAAATGTTCAACATAGTATTTGAAGAACATTACCTATGGCGGCAATCTAAGCCTAGCCAAGAGGCAAGACTTTCAGTTAGATGACTACAGAGCCTTATTGATTATGGAGTTGACTCTGCAGCCAAACTGCCCTGGCAATCGCTGGGTGAACGTGGGCAACTTACTCAAACACCCCAAGCTTTTTTGCACAGATGCAACAAAATAATATCACCTCCATAGATTAATGTGGAGACTAAGTGAGATAATTTGCACAAAGCATTTGGTATGAGACACACCATATGGACTTAAGAGCTTGACTTTAGTGTTGTAATCTTCATTATCATTGGTACCATCACTGGGTATAACACATGAACCTGAGTTGCATGTTAGTGGAAGGTAGTGGAAGGGGCAGACGAGACTGAGTCTCTTTGATAACTATTGAAAACAAGATGTCTCACTCCATCCTGGCCCGTATCCTCCTTGTGTCTGGCATCCCACAGCTAGTCTCAGACACTGCCTTGGCCCTTTCATCTAAGATCTGGACTAACACTAGCATAGCTACCTTCATCACATCTATAAAAAATAGTAATATAAGTCTTTGAATCAAAACAACCCTGAGATACCACCTCACACCAGTCAGAATGGCTAAGATAAAAAATTCAAGTGATGGTAGATGCTGGCGAGAATGTGGAGAAAGAGGAACACTCCTCCATTGTTGGTGGGAATGCAAGCTGGTACAACCACTCTGGAAATCAGTCTGGCAGTTCCTCAGAAAATTGGACATAGCACTATCTGAGGACCCAGCTATACCACTCCTGGGCATATACCGAGAAGATGCTCCAACATATAACAAGGACATATGCTACATTATGTTCATAGCAGCCTTATTTATAATAGCCAGAAGCTGGAAAGAACCCAGATGTCCTTCAACAGAGGAATGGATACAAAAAATGTGGTACATTTACACAATGGAGTACTACTCAGCTATTAAAAATAATGAATTCGAGAGATTCTTAGGTAAATGGATGGAACTAGAAAATATCATCCTGAGTGAGGTAACCCAATCACAAAAGAACATACATGGTTTTACTCACTGATCAGCGGATGTTAGCCCAAAAGCTTGAAATAGCCAAGGTTCAACTAACTGACCACATGAAGCTCATGAAGAAGGAAGATCAAATGTGGATGCCTTGGTCCTTCTTGGAAGGAGTGACAGAATGCTCAAGAGAACAAATAAGGTGACAAAGTGTGGGACAGAAAGTCAAGGAGGGGACATCGGGAGATCACTCTACCTTGATATCTGTCCCATGTGCAGTCACCAAAGATAGACGCCTATATGGATGTTGGAAAAGTGCATGCTAACAGGAGCCTGATGCAGATGTCTCCTGGAAGGTCTGCCAGAGTCTGACATATCCAGAGGAGGATGCTCGCAGCTACCCATTGATCTGATCAAGGGCTCCCAATGAAGAAGTTAGAGGACTGAAGGAGCTGAAAGGATTGGTGGCCCCGAGAGAAGAGCAACAGAGCCAGCCAACCAGAGCTCCCCAGGGTCTAAACCACCAACCCGGGAGCACAAAGGGAGGCACCCATGACTTCAGCTGTATACTTAGAGGAGGATGGCCTTGTCGGGCATGGGTGGGAGAGGAGATTCCTGGTACCATGAAGGCTGAACACCGAGCGGGGAAGAATTCGAGGGTGGGGAGGGGAGAGTGGGGGGTAAATGGGGGCACACCCTTGTGGAGGCAGGAGAGGGGACGGGATAGGGGGTTCCTGGGTGGTGGGGGGAATGGGGTGAGGGGATAAAATCTGAAATGTATTTTAAAGAAATAAAAAAAAAAAAAGAAACAGGAAAAAAAAGAAGTCTTTGGCAATACAACTAGACAGGAGAAAAATATAAAGCCATCCCAAGTAAAGTAACATGTGTCAGTGTTTGCTGGCAATATAATTTTCTATATGAGATGCTAAAGATTTTTTTTAAAACTATTAGGAATAAGAAATAAATATGGTAAAAATCAACACATAAAATATAGCAGTATCTCTCTAAACAAAAAACTTTCTGAAAAAAATCATAAGAATAACACTATGTAGAATAGCTATAAATATTACAAATATATATTTATAAATATACATTAAATATAGTATATTTAATATATGAATATTTATAGTTATCCTATGAATATTATTTATAAATATTTATAATTCATATATCATGTATTCATATTTAATAATACTTAAACTAATTAAATAAATTTATTAAATTATTATTTATAAATTTGATGGTTTAATTAAAATAAATTAAATTAATTAATGAAATTAAGATGTATATGAAATATAAAAAATTTATATGTTAAGTATAAAATACATATTTATATGTAATGAATAGGCATATATATTATGCAAGGAGATTTTAATAACTGAAATAATAAACAGTGAAAGAAGCTAGAGATAGCACACCTAAAAAGAAAGTTTTTTCATCTTGAGGGACACAAAGAATTAATAGTGTTAAAATTTGATGCCTGAGTTTCATTGTCAGTGTGACAAGGTTTTAGATTATCCAGGAAGCACAACTCTTTTTGTATCTGAGAGTGTTTCCAGAGAGGTTATACTGAGGAAGGAATACCCACCTGGAATATGGATCATAACATCCTATATGGCCCTAGATTAAGAAAAAGAAGAAAGCAAGCTGTGTACCAGTATTGGTTTCTCTCTGCTCCTTGATTTCAGACAGAATATGACCAGCTGGCCAGTGCTTCTGACATCATGCCTTACCAACTTGATGATTGTACTACCCCTTAAACAATGAACCAGGATATAAACCCTTCTGTGTGTGTGTGTGTGTGTGTGTGTGTGTGTGTGTGTGTGTGTGTATGTGTGTGTGTGTGTGTACATTCATGCAAAAGCTAAAGGTCAGCTCTCCAGACCCAAGAACAAAAACAACACTGGGACACATAGGGCTGGTTACTTTATGAGGTTATATATTTAAAAAAAATTTCAGGAGAAAAAAAAGCCATTGATCTTATAGTTTAGAAATGTCAGTTAGAAAAAAAAAAAAAAATGACCTCATAGTAGCTCCAGGAGGAAAGAGAAGTTGTTTGTTGAATTAGGAAAGGAATCTAATAATACCGGGTCTCTTGATATGAGGGGGATTAAAATGTTTATTTATGCACATTTGTTCTGTTTGAATATTATGTGTTATCAGCATATTGCAGATTTTCCACTATACTAGTAACTGGAATTAGCTTTTTAAAAAAGAAAACCTAAACATACAAAACTGCTGTTTTAGCTTGAAAATGCTTAGAGTTGTTCTCCCTGAATGAGCCCATGCTTTCCTCTGTGTTTATGTCTAATCTGTCTGTTAGATTCTCAGATTAACTGAGTTTCCATATCCACCCGCCTTGTCTGAATCTGCACACATTCCATGTACATGCATGTGGTAATCCACATGCTTCTCCTATAGTGTGTCAGTCCAGACAGTATACAGTAACATCTGAAGGATGCTGTTCATCAGGGAAAGGAGCCGGTAGTGGTTTTCACAGAGGGAGGAGGATGCTCATGAGACTCAGAGAGAGCATCGGGGTATAGCTTTTGTGAGATGTCACCTGTATTGGGATGGAATTTGCATTGATGTAGCTGCCTTTGAGTCATCTCTGCTCCTGTAACCCCTCACCCACATTTCTGTCAGTGACCCCAATGAAAACTCATTGCTTGATCAAATTGGACATTGGAACAATCGTTACATTATTCTGTCTTAGGCTCTCTTTTTAGGGTAAAGAGAGGAGTGAGTGTGAGTGTGTGTGTGTGTGTGTGTGTGTGTGTGTGTGTGTGTGTGTGTGTGTGATCTTCCAAGGAAAAGTCTGTTACCAAAGTAAAGTCTATGCAAGACTTGCACCTACCCTCTCCACTTTTCCCTTTCGCTCTCTTGTAAGTCTGGGATTCCCTCCAGGCCTGAAGCCTTGGAACAGGTCAGTGATGTCAAAATTTGTCTGACACAAAGGTTTAGGACAACTAATCTCTAGAAGTAACTTCAATTTCTAAGACTCACACTTGCTGAATACATGAATGAGTCTTCAATGCCTGGGAGTATTAATACAATTCTGACAGTTTTACAGGTAGACCATCTTGTCTAAGAGATTCTGATTGGTTCTATGTGATACTTGCTCAAGTTCACCATTTTAAGCCATCAAGCCTTGTGCTTAACCAAAGCTTATAAGTAAAATAGAAATAACAGGCTCTAACTCAAATTGATGCTTTGAGTACATACTGAAATTATCTATATGAAGAGATTGGATCAGAGGAAGATCTCAAAAATGTTAGCCATTGATGTATTCACAAGAGAAGGTTAGCTGGGCATAGTGGCTCAGACCTATGAATCTAATGTTTAGAGAGCTTGAGTAAAAGTATCAACAGAAGTTTGAGGCTAGCCTGGGCTAAGTAGTGAGTTCCAGGGTAGTCTGGTCTACAGAATGAAATTGTTTCAAGATTCTGTAGACAAAAGATTCTTGTCACCTTGCTGAAAGCTTTCAAACTGAAGACAAGAGAGGCTGCTCTTAGAGACCAAGGCTCTCCACACTTTGGGAATGTGCAAACATCCAAAGGAACTCAGAAGGGAGAAGAGAAAAATGAACCCTGAACATGATAGCTGAGTCAGATTCTCATTACTAATCATGGCTGATTCTAAAACAGATCATCAAATGATGAATTTATAATCCTCGGAAAATTAAGAGCTGACAAGTACGAACAAAAAGCTTCAAGAGCTACAAATCACACTGAGTTAATTGAAAAGAAGCATGGGCATCTAAGTAGGGCAGCAGGGGACAGTGTGCTTCCTACACTCCGTACAGTTTTGGCTCTGAAAAGTGAGAGATTTTTCACTGACAAAGATTGAAAATTTGGTGTAAACCACAGACCTCTAAGAGAGCTTTCTTGAGACTAACTTAATGTGAGTTACTAGTTTCAGAGAGAAGCAGAGGGCCGCTTTCTATCCTTCACAGGTATAGTTTAACATGAGGATGATGGTACCCAAGCAGCCACTGTGAGCTAAGAATTACACTGTCTATCACTTCCATACTGCTAAGTAGCTATTTTTATTACCTGACAAATGAACAATGCACTTAAAAGGGATAGATAAATCATCCACCTTATTCCATAATTGTTAAATGGTGCTACTAAGGGTCACACCTAAGTCTATGTTTCTAGAATCTGGAGCAATGTGATTGATCAAAACCACAGTTCATACTAAGCAAGTTTCAGTCCCTGTCCTGGAAAAGTAAACAGAATAATCTGTTCATTCTTATCATACTTCAGGTCAGGAGTTTGGCTAGTGTGATATATGATTGTAAAATAAACAAAAATACTTAAAGGAATACTAGGCCTCTTAAACAGCTGGGAAGAGTTTGATTTTAGATGATGGTAAAAGGAGAGGAGAGTGGAATGGGGGGAGTTAATATCTCAATCTGTGCATAAATGCATGGCAATTATTATATCACTTCTTGGTATCCCACTGACTGCCTAACTAGTCACCACCTAACCTTCCTCGTTCACATGCATATTTGAGTATGTCCACACAAGTGTGCATACACACATTTGAAGTCTTAGACTTCCTTTCTGCCATACACCAGGGAAGTTGTTATATGGAAGCGTCAGTTAAATTCACAGAGGGCAAAACGTAAAACGCAAAGCAGAGTAGGCTTTGGGAATTCTAATCTCAAAAGGGAGATTGTAGATCCAGGCCAAATTTTCATTTTACAGATGATGATTCGAAAACTAAGAGAGGTTGAGTCACTACTTGTTGAAGATCACACAAGAAGCTGGTTTCAGACAGGACAAGAACTGGGTCCTCCTGACAATGTAGCATTTTTCTATCCTGTGGGCAAGAAAGTGACTCTAGGGACTATACCTCCCCTCTCTGTGTCTTTCTTACATATGCACACACATGTACACAGTACCAATAAAAATGCATGAACTCATGACAGTGGTATACTAATGGGAAGGTGACTAGGGAGGTTATTAGTTATTAACCACCTATGACAAAAATATTTTAATACTTGTCAAGAGTATAATGCTTTGTGAGAAAACAAAACTAAATACAGGTATATAGTAAATCATGTGATGCCCAGAGACTCAGAGACAGTACTTTCTTTGCTTAACAAAATTAGAATAAAATAACAAGGTGATGAGTGAGATCTAATTTCCTTCCTGTTAAACTGAGGCAAACCTAGGAAAGTGATAGTGTCAGTACCTGATAGATTTTGGTATCAAAAGAGAGCTGAATGAGGAGAGACAAGGTTTAGGATGCCCAAAGGGGGGTTCATTTATTCACAACCATGTTATAACTATTCATGTACCACTGCTCTTGGGATGTCTACAAATCTTTCCTGAACCTTTTTCGACCTACAAGTGTCCCTTAAAGGCTGTGTTGGATGAGAGTGGAACAAGATGGTGCCTGGATACTGTTTTGCTGAGGCACCTCGGAGTCAGATACCACAGAAGAGTCACACTCGATCATCTCAGGAATACGGTGACTAATGAGGACATTTACAACTAAGAACCCAAAGGGCAGTGAACGTTGATAATGGCTAGTGAAAGTTCGAGGATCTAGGCCAGCTTGTGTGGGGCTTCAAAGAGTGATGGGGAGTTCATAAGTTCATAAAGAGTCCATAAAGATAAATACCCTCCAGTCAAGGAGTTTGGGTGTTAAACTGAACAAAATTCTCCCTAACCCTTGCATCCCCATTTATTCTGTATGTTAGATCCACAGACTGATTGAGTTTCCAACTGCACATCCCTTCTCTAAATCTGGACACTTTTTACAGATGCTGCAACCCACATGTTCCTCACTTGATGGGTCAACACAGGCACCACACGGTAACATCTGAAGGATGCTGTTCATCAGTGATAGGATTTGCTGGAGAGTGGTTTCTACCAGGCAGGAGAATGGGGCTCAGAGAACTTTTCGACCGAATGGCTTTAGGGATTAGGGATTGTCCAGATTACTCAAAGTTGTATACAGGGTAACCCCTGAACCCTGCTAAAACATGTGAGGAGGAGAGTAGCTTCCATTGGATTGCTTCTATGAGATTCCCCGAGCTCAGTATTCTAGTATTTGCTCTCTCCAGCAACTATCCATATTTCCTAGAAATGTAGCCTATAGAGTTACCTGTGACAAAGTCAAAAAACAAAGAAATGATGTTGCTAAACTTTGAACCCATACCTGCCTGAATCCATGGTCTGTCTATATTCACTGAGATGATAAGTCGGGTGTATGCTAAAGGCCATGACTCATTAGCTTGTGTTTACTACCAAAATATGTTTCCACTTAAGACCCAAGAAAAACAGACATCAAAAAGAAAAGTGCCTCGGTGGATGTAAAACAAGACTCTTTGACGCAGATGGAACTTCTTAAAAGTACTCAGGTATTTAAAGTTAGCTCTCTTGGGTGTTCTTTTTAATATGCATGTCACCGTTGATAAGGTGTCAGCAGGAAGGAATCGTATGATACTTATGGCAGACATCTGAAGAACATAATTGCCCCAGCTGACATGTGTGACTGCTCCTTCATTAGCACGTCAAGAGGACAGGTCTGCTTATAAGTTGTTTTCAGTAAAAATAAAATAGGAAGCACTTGCTTAAAGTTTATTACAGCCTTTTAGAGTAACATAATTATAATTATAAAATGTTCTTCCTGGGTGCGAATATTTTACTTGCTCTTCAGAGGATTTCTTTTAAGATCAGAAAAGAAAATGTTATTTTGATAGATGTTATTCACTGAAGTTCCATTCATGGAAGCTTTAGTTGAGTGTTCAACAGAATTTCTAGAGGCCGTCAGTACACTGGGCCTGATGTGCACTCTAGCTCAGATGAAGAATATCCAAGCGTGTTGCCTTGATGCAGTTCCTCTGGGGTACCAAGCACTAGAACTAATCTTCAAGACCAGCAACAATCTGCAGTAAAATTTAAAGAATTGAATGGGGTCTATTACCATCAAAACTAAGACCAGTCTAATATCCTAGGAAACTGAGGCAAGTCGCACAGTGGCATTCATACTAGATAAAGTAACAGAACTCTAAATAATCCTCCAAAATTAGACATTGGCCTCTTAATATGAGTTAATTTCATATTACAGATATCCTTCAGTATCTAGAGGGATATATACCAGATCTTGATCATTCTGCAGATGAAGTAATGAACTCTAAGACCATACTGGCCTGGTCTATCTGGGGTAGTCTACTTACAAAGTTCAGAACCATGGAGCAGAGCCTACCTGCTTATTCTGGGATTCATAATCTTCTATGTAAAAATTATGACTGACCAGATGTGACTTCAAAGAATGAAGAAGGAGAATCATGTAAAATGTATCTTTGGTGCCCCCACCCCAGGTTTCTATTCTGTTCCCTGCGATCAGCAAACAATAAGATAGGAATGTATACCAGGGCTTATATTGTATAGCATGCATGGCACTGCATACCTTCTGCCCTTCAGAACATAGAAGGCCTCAACTAATGACCAGGGAAATGTATTGAAGAAAAATACACCATGTTCTTGGTGTCTGTGACATTTTTATTTTCTCTTTTTCTCTCTTCCTTAGACTTATAGCTCATTTATTAAAAACTAATGTTGATTTTAAAGAAAAAATATAACCCACCACAAAAATATTTAATGAATATCCCTGAGCCTCACATCTGAAGGGAAACTATAAATCAGGGAAAAAAAAACTAATTTCTGTAATACCAGCATTATTTGTGGACTGTAAGAAAGAGGACCGGATTTCCCACTAAAATAGGAAACACAAAATATCATCATGATTCTCTGGTTAAAGTAAACACCTGTGGAAGCCAAGTGATATTCGCAGTCTTGCTCAGATGTTATCACTTGTATGAGGGGTAGACATACCTGATTACTTTGTCTTGGCCCGGGTACCCTCTGATTTGAGGGATCAGAGTTATGGTGGTAGGAAAGATCAAGTTAAGGCTTCCCACACTGCCACAGAGTTCTAGAATACATCGCCCATGATGTTGTATATCCCAGGAGGAATCTCAGAGATGGACACTGCCTTGTAAAACTTAAAAGAAGGAAAGACAATGTTCTCTGTCATAGCTCCTTCCAATGTTTTGGCACCTGAGAAAACCTGAAGAAATGTGGCAGATGGTAGGAGACTACCACAAAATTAATAGTGGGAGCCCTGAGTGCTGATGTTATTTCCAGACATGGTATCTGTCTCTACTGGAGAAAAACAACTTGCCTTCAAGCACTACTATGCACCCATTAATCTGGTGAAGGTATTCCCTATTCCACTCAAAAAAAAAAAAAAAAAAAAGAGGATTGGAAAAGTTAGTTAAAAGTTAGTCATAAGGCAGGGAGAGAATTATATTTTAACTGTTCTACCTAAGGACCAAGAAAATTGTCCTGTTCTCTATGAAGACATAGTCAATAGGGTCCTTGATCATCTTAATGTGACACATTGATGTTTCACTGCGTTGATGATATTATACTGTTTGGAATAACTTGCTATTCATACTTTGGATAAGCTAGAAAAATACATTGTACTACAAGATAAGCTTCTACAAAAATGCAAGGGTTTCCCACAGCAGTGAACTTTAAGGACAGAAAAGTCCAGAAGTTATGAACACATGATAGTAGATGTTAATAGATTTTAGATTTGGGTAAAATGAGACACATTCTCTGAAGGCACATAAGGGTTCTGTGAATGATGTAACTGTGACTACCACCTGAGCAATTTGTCATTCATGCCAATTCAGCAAACACAGAGAAAGAGTCAAGAGAATTACACAGGGAACTAAATTCGCCCCTACTGAGTGGGAACCAGGAGGGCTATGTCTAAAATCCACAGGATGCTGTAAAGCAGATCTTTATGTCCCTATAGTTCATAGCATTTGTATACAAAATGGGCAATTACAACAAAAATAGGTAAGGAAAGGAAAGACTGTAAAGGCTGAGGACTGTAGAGTATGCCATCCCATAAGCCAACCAGCCCACAGCAGCAGAAAGACAGGCAGGATGACAAAAATTGGAGGTAGACAAGGGTGGCTGAAATGTCAGCTAAGACTGACATTTCCAGTGCAAGAAAAATTCATTAAACTTCATTAAACCGTTTGCCTTAGAGTGAGACATTGTAGCTTGTCCTTATAAAAAGACAGTGGACAGTGTGCTAGATTACACTCCAGAACACTATGCACACATGTTTTCTCTCTCTCTCTCTCTCTCTCTCTCTCTCTCTCTCTCTCTCTCTCTCTCTCTCCTCTCTCTCTCTCTCTCTCTCTCTCTCTCTCTCTCTCTCTCTCTCTCTCTCCCTTTCCTCCCTCCCTCCCTCCCCCCTCTCTTAGGCTGGAGACAAAATTCAAGTTGTAAAGCACTTGCCTATCATTCATGAAGACCTGGGTTCAATCATTATTACCAAGAGAAGAAAGTCTTCCCTTTAGTAAGATTGCAGACAGATAAAGCTATTATCCACATGATCAAAAGGGAACTATGAGTTACTGTATGAGAAGTGACAAATTACAGCCCCGCTTCCCAGTGCCATCAGTCTCTTCCAGCTCTGCATGCTTCTTACCTAGTTTGGGCTTTTTCAATTTGACAATGCATCATTTATTGTTCCTTGCCTTCACCCTTTCTTCTCCATGAATGCTGCTCTTCCAGATCTTCTACAGAACCCTAATCCATGCCCACATGCATAATTAGGGAATATAGTGAAGTTAACATCCCATGAAGCAAGTCCCCTATACTCAGTAGATAAATTTTCTTCTGTCTCTTATTTCCCAGCTAGAGACAGTTCTGACACACAACTTGAACAACTCCCAAGAGGTGTGGTACCATGGGTTGAGAGCTTCTTGTGAGTTCTCCTTGCTTAATGTATTTGCTCAGTTTAGCCACTCCAGCTGAGATTCCACTTCCTAATAAAAGATGCCTTTTATCTAAGGTTCTGTTTCCTTGGAAACTAAAAAGGGATAAACAGTCATTGTTGATTTTATTAATGTTGTTATTGTTACCACCTCATCGATTTGTTAAAAACACTATAATTACTAATGTGGTTAATTCGAAGAGCTTAGAAATGACATCTAAACACTGGCTAGTATCAGAGTGGCTAATTTCTTTCTTGCTACCTCCCTGGCCGCAGTTTCTATCTGCTTCAAACTTTACATTTCATAAAGACTGAGTTTGTTCATAAATGGGAGAAAATGCTTTAACCCTGCAGCATAGACGGAGAGGAGAAGGCTGGAAATAGCAAGAGAAGGTAACTGGGAACCCAGTTGGTACTGCAGAAGCTTCAGGCTGTCTCTACTCACGTCAATATACCTACCTCTAGAATTCATGAAGCATTTAGGTAATCACCTAAAAACAATCATGTCATAAAATTCAAAATTTTATGACACACTGTAATATTTCACATTCAGACGTAAACAGGTGTGTGCACACATGTATATGCATGTAAATATGTTCTGTCTTCCTATTTAGACTGAAGGACTTACTCCCCCTTCAGGAAGCTGGCTATATGCTGGTGTCTGATACAAAGTTGTTGCCTGATTGCTTAGCAGGCTTGTTCCCTAGAAACTAGAAATTTCTTTTTTTGTTGTTGTTGTTTTGTTTTGTTTTGTTTTGTTGAGACAGGGTTTCTCTATGTAGCTCCTGGCTGTCCTGGAACTCACTCTGTAGACCAGGCTGGCCTCAAACTCAGAAGTCCACCTGCCTCTGCTTCCCAAGTGCTGGGATTAAAGGCATGTGCCACCACTGCCCAGCCCCACTAGAAATTCTTAATTGTCTTTGCCCATTATGAGGCACAGCAAAGCATAAGCTACTTGGTCTTAGGTGTTTATTTTCCATATTACCATGGCAGGCTCTTTTATAATTGATTAAGAATTTTTTCTAGGCATAAGAAAATTCTATTTTATAAATACAGGCAAGCCATTAGGAGCTCCTCAGTTTTTATGGGATACCATGGTCAAACCTATAGCCATCCCAGACACTTGGGAAATCCTGCCTTAATCACGGATCATTTTCTTGAAGCTTGGGAAGAATTTGAAGGCTATGTGGGACCAATAATATGAACTTTTATGAATGGATAAAGATAAGTAATATGTAATACATTGTGGAAGTTTATCCAGCCATAAGAGCTAAAATAATTGTCATTTATAGAAAGAACGAATAACTAGAAGTAATTGTGTTAAATGAAATTATCCAAGCTGAGAAAATATTTTGTGTTTTCTCCCAGATGTGGAAATTATATTCATGCAATTGCTAACTTCCATGACAGCTGTGTAGCCTAAACTACCAACTTAGATAGCCAGCTTTGCCAGTCTGAGTACCCTTCCTACTGATGAAAAACCTTCATTGCAATACAATGTGAATCCTGTGTTTTCTGCTTTCTTCTATTCCATCCATTCACAGAAGGGAAGAAAAAGAAGACAAGAAGAAGAGGAGGAAGAGGAAGAGGAAAAGGAGGAGGAGGAGGAGGAGGAGGAGGAGGAGGAGGAGGAGGAGGAGGAGGAGGAGGAAAAGAAAGAGAAGACAAGGAGGAAGAAGAGGAGGAGGAGGAGGAGGAGGAGAAAGAGAAGACAAGGAGGAAGAAGAGGAGGAGGAAAAAGAGGAGGAAGAGGAGGAGGAGGAGGAGGAGGAGGAAAAAGAGGAGGAAGAGGAGGAGGAGGAGGAGGAGGAAAAGAAAGAGAAGACAAGGAGGAAGAAGAGGAGGAGGAGGAGGAGGAGGAGAAAGAGAAGACAAGGAGGAAGAAGAGGAGGAGGAAAAAGAGGAGGAAGAGGAGGAGGAGAAGGAGGAGGAGGAAAAAGAGGAGGAAGAGGAGGAGGAGGAAAAAGAGGAGGAAGAGGAGGAGGAGGAAGAGGAGGAGGAAGAGGAGGAGGAGGAGGAAAAGAAAGAGAAGACAAGGAGGAAGAAGAGGAGGAGGAGGAGGAGGAGGAGAAAGAGAAGACAAGGAGGAAGAAGAGGAGGAGGAAAAAGAGGAGGAAGAGGAGGAGGAGGAGGAGGAGGAGGAGGAAGAAGAAAAGTAGTAGGAAAGGATCTCCTATGAGGCACGTCAGCAGCTCACCTGAACCTATTATACAAAATGAGCCCCGCTTCCTCCTGGTATAAAGGTTCAGGTAACCCTGCCAAGACGATGATGGTTTTTCTTCTAGTGTGCTCAACTCTGGACATAAAGGCCAGAATGTTTCAAAACTTAATCTATTATGGACTTGGAAGCCAAGAGAATGGGAGGGGCAGTATCTTAATGCATGTGGAAGGCCTATTGCTTTGAAGAGGACCCACATGTTTATTGAGTGGCTTTGTGCATTAGGTTTTTGTAGGGGAAGAGGCAATTTCTTCAGACCCTGAAAATTAAGTACTGATGGCCATTGTGGGGGAGACAGCCAACAAGTTATCTGCACCCCATGTGTCAGAATTCCAGTCTCCTCACAGAGGGTACTGATCTCATCGTGCTTTATCTGCCTCACCTGGATGCCTAATTATTTTTGAAGCACAAAACTCTGTTTAATCTTAAATTGGGTCTTTGTCCTTTCTCCAAACATTGATAATAATTACCTCTTTCTAAACTACCCAAGAGGACTTCTGACCCAGGTTTTCCATTTTTAAACGGTTCCAGCTTGTCATTATTTCCTACTAGGCAATAATGAAACTTCTGACAGGCAGCCAATCCCATTTTCTTTGCACGAACTGTTTCTTTTATGTTTTCAAATGCCCAGAGCTTTGCTTTACAATATTCTCTCAATTCATCTTTTGCTTTTACTTTTTTCTTTTCATTTCTTTTTTTTCTGCTTTGGCCAAAGCATCAGGCCAGAGCCTCTCTGTGCCCACTCCTATCCATCTGGGATGGAGCTTTCATTGTAAGCAAGGAAGGCTGTGAGTGATCCAAGCCCAAGTCTTCATCTTAACTGTCACTTGTCTCCTCCAAACATTCCTAGAAGCCGGAAAGGCAGTTAGTGGTGTCCTCTGGGAAACAAGTGCTGATTGAGTGCGGGGGGGGGGGGGAGGGGGGGGGGCTGGAGGGGCTGGGGAGCTGGGGGGGGCAGTAAGAATGCAAACAGCACTAACACTAATTAACAAACAAAAAGAGAACCTGTGGAAAGAAAAGGAGGATAGGATGGGGTGGGAGGGGCCTGTATGCATTAGGCTAGCTCATGGCAGTCTGCATGCATTGGGCTAGCTCAGCAAAGAGATCTCTGCTCAGAGGCTGGTAGAGAGCCTCAAAAAGCAAGCTAACTCTTTTTTTCCTCTTTATGTGTGTGCATTTATGTGTGAGCGAGTGTATTATAGAGACCAGAGAAACAGAAAGGGACAGAAAGAAAAGATTACATAAAGGGAAACCTTAAAATGTATTTGATACAAAAAATGGAAGGGGAACATAAGAGTGGAATGGTTTAAATGGGGAGAAGCAGCAGGGAGAGAATGTGGAAAGGGGGGAAGCAGAGGGGTGATGTATGGAGAAAGCCTTACAGTACCTGACAACCTGACAAGCTGCTAGTGATGGTTCCTTGTGTAGGTGGATGAGCTGCTCCCAGGAGAGGAGAGGGAGAGTTCAAAGGAAGACTAGAGCATATAGACAGGATCAAAGCACATAGGACACATTTACAGATGGCCACAATGATATTCTTACTTTGTATAATTAATATACACCAATAACAAAGAGGAGAGAAAGAAGGTAACTACCAAGGTAGCCAATGACCCCAAGGTTCTAGCAAAAGCAGTTCGAGACTGACTGTCTAACAGGTACGAAATAAGTTAGCATGATCTATTAAAAATCACTGAGAACTTCAAGCTGTATAAAAACTGTTGAGCAAAATGTGAGGTCCTTAAGAGTGTGTGACCCAGCAGTTCTCAAGTAGCATGCCCATGAAGCCACCCCATGAACTCATTCCTTAAGAAGCTAGTTATGTTATTTATTGCTGGGGGTGGGGGTGGGGGGATGGGGATGGATTCTTCTTTTTAGTAAAAGCATAAATGTACTTATGGACATACTTTAAAACCTCCACAGCTGCCCCCCACTTATAAAGTATGTATATTCCTTCCACATGCAAAATGGATTATCCTTTATATCACCAACTTGAAATTCAGAATCAAGGCATAGAAGGCAAGTCGAATATGCATGACCAGAATCTGTTTAATAGGTAAGTTGCTACATAAAAAGTTGTACAGAAATTCAATGGCCTGTGACATCCAGTTTGCCTGGAGGAGCTCAGTAACAGCTCAGGTGGGTGTCTGCCTCAAGATATCAGGAGGGTGTCAGCCATCTGAAGAAAGGACTACAGCTGGACAGTCCTTCCAATACAACTCACTCCTAACTATTGTAAACCAGCTCCTTAGCTGTTGACAAGAGGCTTCAGGAGTCCCCTGAGCTACCAAGGACTCTTTTGAGTTCAGAACTCAGCCCCTATCTCTGACACCTTTCTTTGCTTAAACTAGTCTGAGTGGTTATATTTGTGAAAAGTGTCTACGATTCTGAAACAATTTTGTCACTTTATTCCCTTTCTGTAGTTCTTTTCCTCTATGTTAAAAAAAATAGATTATTTTCCATACCCATGATGTCTTTTTGTAGGGAGATATAGCCCCAAAGAATACACTGAAGACCTCGGACATCTTTTCCTTCCGTTTTTCAGTCCATAAGAACTGTGACATAAGTGCAAATGGAAGCAGCCTCTATAGCCACTCACTGAGCACTGCTGTGGCTGTAAGAGAGGAAAGGGCAACAGAGCCTGTGGGGAAATCTGGAAGCAGAAAGAAAAGAAAAGCCCAGGGAAAAGAAGTACTTACCAACAGGCCAACATGGGACAGTGGTTTTCTAGCAGATATTACAACAACCACAAAGGATCAAAATGGAACAGTTGAAACTGGGAGCTATGGTGACTAGTTGGGCCTTACCAGTTTCTTTTATGTGAAAATCAACAAAATAGTTTTTCACTTTTAAGGGGACGGGTCTACCCTAATGTTCTTATATATTGTTCTAAGTAACAAGTAAAATGTGGCAAATAATATGGAGCAGAACCCAAGCTGTGCTTGTGTAAAAAGGTGAGAGATAAAACAAATGAAAAACAAACAAGCCAAAACTACCTTTCAAAGTATGCTCCAAAAAACTTATTTCAGGTGTCATGACCTTCCAAACAATCAGAAAAGAACTCCCAGCCCCACAGAGAGAATACCAACTTCCAGACAATCCAAGTTGCCCCGCCATTAAGATATTTGATATCCTTTGTCAGTTTTCCTCAAAAACCCTTGATGAAAGAGATGGGGTTTTTTGGCCTAAAAAATTCAAGAAATCAGAATCTTGAATCTTACTGACAGCTAGACTTAACCATGAACACAGCTGTGGTTAAAGCCTAAGGACCCATGAGATAACAGAATACAGCACACCTCTACACAGGCAAATTCAAACTGTGGAAATGGAGAAATATGCTTTTTTTAAAAAGAAGAAGAAAAGAAGAAGAAGGATGAGGAGGATGAGGAGGAGGAGGAGGAAGAAGAGGAGGAGGAGGAGAAGGAGAAAGAGAGAAAGAGAAAGAGAAAGAGAAAGAGAAAGAGAAAGAGAAAGAGAAAGAGAAAGAGAAAGAGAAAGAAGACATGTCTAAGAAAAAGAAAAATTAAAGTCTTGGCTTATCCCACATCCCAGCTGCAAAAGCTAAGAAAGGTATAGGGAAAATATTCCACCCATGGAATTTGGCTACAGACAGAACAAAGTTACTCCCATCTCACTATGATTAAAGTCAGTGAGTCTAAGCTGTGTCTGGAGACAGGAAGAATAGCATTCAGCTTGACAAAGTGGACACAGCTATCAGAAAGCACCCTGAGCTGGTCCTGTGAATCCATGTCTATGGATTCCCAGGGTAAGTCTTTGGATGAGACTGCACATATTTGGGAACAAAGACAACAGAGACTGAGCTGTAAACCATTGTTGAGTCAGAACAAAATTTGTTAGCATTGACTTAAGCTTCAATTCTATCGCTTGGTCTGTGGCTTAGGAAACAATTGACTATTGAAATAACAATGGCAAAGAGCTGAACAAATTAAAAGTATCAATTTTTAAAGTGAGGGAAAACATTTATTAAAAGAGGCAGAAAAGCATCGTTATTTATCCAACAGCCACCAAGAGGCAGGAAAGCATCGTCATTTATTGAACGGCCACCATGCCCCAGCTCTAAACCCTGTTTTGTATCAGATCTCATCCAGTCTCCAGGAGCCTCTGTGTGAGTACAGAATACATGCTCTTTGGAGGCTGGATTTGCCCATTCAGTGACTTTTTTATATTCCCAGCATCTAGAACAATGCCTACAATTTAGGAGACACTCAAGAAATTGTATTCACAAAATGGGTAAATATATTACCTTCATTTCTTCACTAAACTAAAGACTCATACGGTGTATTTAAATTGCAAGTGACACGGGTGGCCAAGATTCTATAACCTTCTGCCAAGCATCAAATCATACCCCCTTGAAAATCATTTTCTGCTCAAAGCAGAACTTGTAAAGTATTTCTGATGTTTACAAAAAGAAAATTACAAAGACCTAATACATGGCTTGTCTGGACATTTATTTGATTTTTCAAAAGTTGAGGAAATGCTCTCTATTTTGACCAATGAGAAAGTATTCATTCATGAAACTAATTTAGAGTAGAAATCTCTTTTTTCAATATTTCACTTTTATTTTTAATTATGTTTCAGGGTGTTCTTGTAGATATGAGTGCAATGCAGGTCAGAAGAGGTCATCAGATCCCATGGAGCTGAAATGGTTATGAGCCATGTGATGTGGGTGCCGAGAAAACTCTGGTCCTCTGCAAGAGCAGTATGGGCTGTATGCCTGAGACTTCCCATGACAAACTCTTAACAAAGCATTCATAAGCATGCATAGAAATGACAAGAAGCTGGGTATCCACAGACATCTTCTGAGTATAAGTGGAATCCCAGGATGAGGCTATGTAAAAGGGAAGGTGATTTTTCAGGATTGTGGCTTCTCACAAGAAAAACTTTTTACAATATAAATTTCCCTATAGAATATTTGAATGATAAGGTACTATATATTTTAAACATTCAACAGTGCCCTAGTTACAAGTAATTGCAAGCCAAGCAATAATTAGTGAGTAATAGATTGCCTCTGAGTGGGGCTGAGGTATGAAGAGACTCCCTTCAAAGGCACAGGTAATCAAAGTTTTAAAGAGGCAGATTAACTGGTTCAAATGCAAGCCCTGCTACAGTCTCGGAGGCTTCACTGAGCAGTGACCCCACAGCTTGATGCTGAAGAGTACAGAAAGAAGGAATTTCAGTTTGTTTGTTTGTTTGTTTGTTTGTTTGTTGAGAAAGTCTTGGCATGTACCTAAGCTTGACCACAAACTGTTAGGTTCAATTGGTCCCCCTGCTTCAGTTTCCCAAATGCTAGGGCAATATACATGTTCCATCATACCAGGCAACAGAATAAAACTTTGGACAGACTAAGAGAACTGCTCATTTTTAGACAGAAATTGTATTTCCCCGGCTCTCCATGATCTATACACAATGTTCAGAAAACAATAAAAAAAATTACAAGTCATATTATTAAAATACAAAGTGCTGGGAATCGGTGGCATATGCCTTTAATCCCAGCACTCAGGAGACAGAAGCAGGTAGATTTTTGTGAATTCCAGGTTAGCCTGGAGTACAGAGCAAGTTCCAGGACAACCAGAGCTATACAGAGAAAAACCTGTCTTGAAAAACAAGCAAATAACAACAACAACAAAACACAAAGCAATCTAAAGAACCAATATTGGTAAGAACCCAGTGTCAAGAGTGATTTGTGTGTGTTCAGAGAGGATGTTCCTTTTTATTGAAAATAGTTTCTTTTCTTACATAATATATCCTGTTTACAGTATCCCCTTCCTTTATTCCCCCCCAGTTCTTCCCTATCTCCTCTCCCACCCAGATCTACTCCTTTTCTATTTCTCATTTAAAAAAATAAAAAAATAAATAAATAATAAGAAAACAAAAGGGGAAAAGAAAAGAACAAGTTTCTAAGAGATAATATTAAAATATAACAAAATAAAATATAATACAATGAAAAAGAGCTACCACATAGAAGTTGGACAGGACAAACCAACAGAAGAAAAGAGTCCTAGCGAAGGCACATGAATTAGAGACTCACTCCTTCCCATGCACAGGAATCCTATAAGAACACTAAACTGTGAGCCATAGCATATCTGCAGTGGTCCTGGCACAGACCCATGTAGTTACTGTGCATGCTGCTTCAGTCTCTGTGAGTTCATATGAGCTTTGTACATGTTGATTTAGAGGGCCTTGTTTCCTTGTTCCCATCCCTTCTGTTTCTTACACTTTTTCTGCCTCCTCTTCTTTAAGGTTCCCTGAGCTCTGAGGGCAGGGATTTATTTGATGGAGGCATCCCGTTTAGAGCTGAGTGTTCCAAGGTCTCTCATTCTTCTTATAGTGTCTGGCTGTGGGTCTCTGTATTTGTTCCCACCTGCTGCAGGAGGAAGCTTCTCTGATGGCTGAGAAAGGTACTGATCTATGAGTATAGCAGAATGTCATTGTAATAAATCTATTACAGTTCTTTTTACATTTTTTATATCAGTATATTAGACTATCAAGTAGAAAGTCTGCACACTATCATTTAACCAATAAATCTGAACAAACAGATTCAACAAGTCAAAAGAAATGAAATGGGAATACAAACAGAAATGCAACATGGAAATGATGATTCCTTTGGCAATATGGTGATCACACTAGATATATTGAAATATGTGAACCTGAACATAAAGAAAAAGTATCCAAATGGAAAATAAGAAAAGGAGTTTTTTAAAAAGAACACACTGCATCTTAGAACTGTGGGAAAAGAGCAAATGACCAAAGAGGCAAACTGAGAGTCCCTGAAAGGACGAGCAGGAGAAAAAAAGGCAGAAAGAATATCTGAAGATGGCAGCTATGAGTTTCACATTTCTTGGGGCTAGAGAGATGGTTCTGTGATTAAGAATGCTTACTGCTCTTGCAGAGAATCTGGGTTCAGTTCCCAGCACCCACAGATGGCTTACAACCATCTTTAACTCATTTCAAGGGATCTAATAGCACAGCCTATTCTGGCCCCCACAGGCTCCTGTGTGCTTTCAGTGCATATAAAATCACATGGGCAAATACATATAAATTAAACAGATACATGTTTAATTTGTCATTTCAGTACTCTATACCTAGTGAAATCATCTTTCAAAAACAAGAGACAATAAAGACCTTCCCAGGCAGGAGAATTCAAGACTCCCAGTCTGTATATATGATATGCTAGAAGACATGTTAGGAGGACAGAATATTCCCAGATGGATGTTTGGGCTTATGCAAATAAAGGAAGGACAAAAGATTTGCTTAGACGTGTAGGTAAGCAAAGCTTCCTGTTTTTATCTCTCTAAGATGTATTTGACAATCAAAAGTAAAAGAAAACAGAAAAAATATGTGAAATGTATAAAAGAAAGTGAAATGGGAAATAATAGCAAAAGCAGAGTGAGACAGAGCATGCTGTTTATATAAGGTTCTTACACAATCTGATCTAGAGGCAGATTGTAATAAGACATTTCAAACCCTGGAATAATAACAAAAATTATAACAGAAACATCGCTATGCATTTATTGATACATACATGAATGCATATGTGCACATGTGTAGAGTGTGGCATAAACAGCAGGCCTTTTGATTTCATGGATTCAACAAGCTATGAATCAAAATTTTCAGAAAAAAAATGCTTTTGTACTAAACATGCAGGTATTTTCTTTGGTTACCATCTCTTCTGAAAGTACAATATAATAGTGGTATATATAAAATTTATATTCTATTGCATGTTACAGACAATCTAAAGGTGTTTCAAAGAATATGGGAGCATGTATGTAGGTCATATGCAAACACTATTATGTGAGAGATTTGTGCATGTACACATTTTGTTATCTGCATGTTTGAGTCATGTAACAAATCAATAGATATCAAAGATAATTGTGTATGTGGTATGCATATTGTATAGTTACTTTTTGCTTAGGCTGACCTGAAATATATATGAGTTTGGGAGACGTGCCATAAGAAAGCCAGAGTGACTGTGTTAATATCAGTGAAAGGAGACTTTGAAACAAGAATTGAAATGAGCAGCACATGACCCATGATATAAGAGTCTATTCAGAAACCTCCTCTCTCCCCTTCTTTATGATGTTGAAATCCATTTTCTTCCATAGATATCATAAACCTCATGATACATTTTTGCATTTTTCTAGGCTTTCTCCATGAGCAACTTGCATCTACTAACCAAACAGAACATAAACTGAAGCATCTCTCTATTATTTTAACCAATAAGTAAGGAATAAAATATAACAGTCTTATTGCTCTCAATAAATAAATGGATTTCACAAAAATGATAAGTAACCAGATATTAGATGCCTAATGATTAAAGATCACACCACCTACAGTCAAATTGAAATTCATAAATCTGATAAACACCTTGCATCTGTTGCCATTTTCACTTCAGGCATGTAGTTACAGGCAGGGCTATAAGTATACATACCCCAGTTCTTCAACAAAATATAAGGAAAATATAGAGATGGTGAGAGAACTATACATTTGAGAAATCAAAAACCAAATTAAAATGAGCAAGGCTAAAATATCAAGTGTGGGGATGTCAGAGGGATCAGTATAAAATCTTCCAAGCATCAGGGAGACAGGCTGGTGAACACTGTGGCACATGGAAGAGTTTCCAGGGTAGATATCAAAGTTGTTTCCTAACCTGTGTTATAATTACAAAACTTTGCCTCATAAGTACCATGTGTTTGCCTTGTGTGCTTTATTTTGTTATCAGTGCTTTGGTTTACAATTTAAAACTTAAGAAAAACTCAATGTGATCTCAAATCTCCAAGGTCAGACTAAAAGAATTTATACATGTCAGAAGTCATCTAGGAAAAGCTAAGGCATGGAAGGGGCTTTTCTGTAGAGGGCCCACTGTTTTGCATTGCGTGGGAGGGGTGAGCTCTGAGATGCAGGGTCCTTAGAGACTTCATCTCAGGTTTGCTTCTTGCTGCTGATCTACCTTTTCCTGTTACACAGCCTAATGAGTACTGAGCATTAGCTTACTCCATTAGGCAGATTTCCTGCAGAATCAATGTAAAGTTGTACGCTCGTGTAGTAATGCTGTATAGGCAAATTGATGATTTCATAATTCCTAATAATGATTTTAGAGAATTCCTAAATTTAGACAAGTAATTTCAAGCCCTCTATAGAATAATAGCTACAAACAGAGCTCTCTAAACTTTCATGTGTCATGGGCTAATTGTACTAGAAAAGAAAGCAGGCTTGGAACAAATTTATGATCAGGGAAAACATTCCTTCTACTTTAGGTGTAAGACCATTATCTGGTAACTAAAGGTCATAAACTGGGAATGGACAATTTCTCGTAGGTGCAAGGACAAAAAGTAATATATTGACTAGTTTATTTATACAATACTTCAAACTAATAAGACACAGGGCAGATGATTTGTCTCTTGACAAAACCATGCTAACTTATAACATAAAAATTATTGCTTTAAACTTATAATGAACTCATAGGGCTAGTAACAGATAATGAATGTTTAGTCAGATACTAGTCTTAATGGAAAGACATATAAACATTTCCGCTGTTATTCCTTAAGTCTTATCGATTTATGACATAAATTATTGCCTTAAACTTGCTATGATCTTATTATAATGTAAAAGTATTTAGAAAAATCATTTAATCAATCATCCTGCTGTAAAGGTTCTACCTGATAGTTGTATGAGGTAAATTTTTAGAGATGGTATAAGTATTGAGAAAGGCAATAAAGGTTTTTTCTGCTTCATCCAAGGTGAATGTTTTTTCTTTGTGTGTGACTCTTCTTTTATTTTCTATCTTTCTTTGCTTCCCTTCTTTCTTTTTTTCTCTGAGCCTCTTACCTGGCCAGCAAGGGGCCCTTGAGCCAGAGAGAAAAGAGCCTAGTAATTAAGCCTTTTTTTTTCTTAATCCCCTGCTGCTAACAGCCAGAGCTAATTACCAGAAACCAGAGCTTTTGGCCTTAGAATAACAAAGAGTTAAAGGAAGAAAAAAACAAACAAAAAACAAAGAACCAAATAGTAAGTAACTGTAACCCTCAGCAATTGCAACTTTTGTCCCAGCAATGAAGGATACCACCCAGTCTACCAAGGTGCTGGGCTGGTCACTGGCATACACATGAATGAGAAAATAGCTAGGGAGTGGTATAAATTAAGTTCTAGCAACTCCCTAAAGAAATTGCAGAAATTTCAAAGAAAATACAAACAAGGAAAAAATATTTACTATTCAGGGTTAAAGATTCAAAATATGTTCCAGAGAAGAGAGGGTAGAGTAGCTTGCCTTCATCTAAGAAGTGGGCCTTTTGGGCCTCTTAGTCAGGACTTCTCTTTTTGGCTCAAGTTCAGGATTAGAAAAAATTCAATATTTATAGATACCAAAAATACTAGTATTCCCTGACTGTTTGGAGCTGCATGTTTTAATCAGTCATATCAAAAATATAAGAGTGATACAATGAAAGCAACACTGTCTGCTAGTTCTGAGAAGACACAGACTCTGGGGTCTCTCTGAAGGCCACACTGTTGGCTTAAGTGAGAAATTTAGAAGATGGTTAGACCACTCACTTGTTTTTATACCATGAAGATTGCCATTAATATGCATTTATATGTGTGTATGCATGTTTATATGTCTAGATATAGACATAATATACTGTATGTAGTAACCATAGAAACTATCACTTTAAAGAAAGACAAAGTATCCAGGCTTCTTCCTAAAACTAATAATAATAATAACATCAATAATAATAAAGTAATTTTTTACCTGTAGCTACAGCATCTGATCTGATACATGTTCATGGTGATGTGATTATATACATTGTTGCTCTCAAATGTTAAACAGTAGTGCTTTTAGCTTCCATTTTCTCTGTTCTACTAAAGTGCCTTGATAATTATGTGGGGTTTTCTAACTCCACCATCTCTCAGTATAATTATATTAAAATAACTCCTATTTATATTCTGATAGTGTGGAGAACCAGCACTGGAGTCAGAAACCTGATTTTAGTCTGAACCCTGCCACCACCTCATTCTGTGACCCTGCTGGAAGGATGCAGAAGGTAAGAATTTAGCTTTCCCATCTGTGCTGCATAGATGCCAGATTATAGCTGAAGGTCAAAGAGAGGATTTTCACTTTAATAGAAGGCTCTGGATTTTGAAGTTTTCTTAGATTTCAAAAGAAATCTTTAACAGTGCCGTCCCTGGCATCTTTCAGACTTTGTGATTGATACTTGGTGAGGGATATTTCATTTTCATTTTCATTTTCTTTCTTCTGAGTTGAGCTTCAAGCCCAGACAAGTCACACCTCAGACTCCTAACATAGAATAGACTCCATCATCAACCTAACAGGAGAGAATTTTACAAAATCATGGACACTATGACTCTTCCTTTCAAACTGATTTGTGCAAAGCATGTATGCAATTTTATTCACTAAATTGGCAAAAAGACAATGAAAGAAAATTCCTAATCATTCTGCAGTAGGGGAAGGGGTACCATCATGTGGTCATATTTGGCAGCACCTATCATAAGTCTATTATATCCTTTAACCCAGCAGCTCCAGTAGTAGACAATCACCCTATGGAAGAAGCCTAAGGATACGTTTGTGACATGGGTATAAGGATACTGTAGCTTGGATCCTGAATATTCCCAAGGACCTACTCAGAGAAGGCTTGATCCCCATTCCATATTGCTACTAAAAGAGTGTGGAATATAGACAAGCCCTGCAGAAATAATTTAGCCCAGTGGGGCAGCCCTTAAAGATATAATGGGACCTAAGCATTTCCTATCTTTCCTGTGGCTGCTCAATCACCATGAGGTAAGTACTCCAGGGTGCCATTCTTCCAAAGACCTAAAGCAACAGGGCCAGCTGACCATGAACCGAGATACCTGAAACTAAGAATCAAAAGCTCTTCTGGCGTCGTTTGTTGTTGTTGTTGTTGTTGTTGTTGTTGTTCTTGTTCTTGTTGTTGTTCTTGTTGTTGTTGTTGAAAAGATGTGCTTGTCATTCTTAATAAACAACTAGAATAAGAATACATAAGAGAAAGAGTGGTATCTTTATATGATACACAAGTGTATGTTACAAGAATTCCATCAGGCACAGGAGCCTCAGTTTTAAGGCCTCAATGTTAGGCACAAAAAAAAAAAAAAAAAAAAAAAAAAAAAAAAAAAAGAAGAAGAAGAAGAAGAAGAAGAAGGAGAAGAAGCATGGTAAAGTTTTTACTTTAACATCTATGTCACTTCTCATAAAATAAAGAAGGGTGTAATAGAAATTGTCTTTAATAAAAATCATAATTAAAGTTCCCCTCATTTTCTTCCATGTCAGAGCATTAAAAAAAAAAAAAAAAAAAAAAAAAACTGTGGCTCTGAGTGTTCAGTAAAGTTTGCCAGTCCAGAGAGAAAGTTGGCTGAAGATTTCCAGGAGGGTTGATTCATCAGCACCTTCATCTTCCTTGAGGAGGGAAGGGCCTATATTTCTCCATACAGTCTAAGTCCCTTTCCCCATGCTCCAGACAAAAGAAGAAAAGAGAAAGGGAAAAGCCAACCACTTCCTAGGTTCTCAGAAAACGCAGATCCCCATGAACCAGGGGTATGTCCATTTTATGAAGATGCAAAGAGGGCAACATTGTCTTTTACATTTTTAACAGAAATAGCCTGAAAAGTATAGTAACTAGGAATTAGAAGAAGAAGAACAAGAAGAACAAGAAGAAGAACAATAAGAAAAACAAGAACAAGAAGAACAAGAAAAAGAACAAGAAGAACAAGAAAGAGAAAAAGAAAAGGAGAGGAAAAAATGGAGGCCTCTCCTTTAGTGTAAAAGTCTGTCTGGTTTTTCCTGGATTTTTTTCCTGTGGCTGAGGCACCTCAGTGCATGATGGTTGCACTGGCCATGGCAATGGCTTCTTGAATTTCTCATATAACCAGGATCTGGGTCAGCATCTGTCCCATCTGTTCTCTGCTGATAGGCTGGACTGAGTACCAGATTGGGCTGTTGGGAGCTACAACTGGCTCAAGTGTCAGGTAAAAGGTGTCATTTCTGCCTTTCACACTCTGGGGGCATTTGAAGAGGTAGAAATCATAGAGTGATGGGACACCTTAATGGGTTCTCTGGATTTTCAGTCTGTTCTGCATACATGTCATCTGTAACTTTCTGGCCAGTCTGATGTATTCCAAGGGCCTTCAGGTAGCAGATACTCATGCTTTTATCCTCAGGATTTGAGGGGCTCTTCTTTGTCTGTCAAAGGACCTTGGAGAAAGCCAGCTTCATGTGCTGACCTACTACTGTCTTCAACAGGAAGTACTTGGTGTTAAAGAACATGAGGGTGGTCAGCAGTGTGGAAGGGGAATGTGTCCCAAGCTGCTTGCATTCCCAAAGCATCTCTTCAGTCACGTGGCTGGGCAGAACATAGCCAAGTGGAGTGACCCAGGGCTGTACATCCTTCAGAACTTCATGTAACCATTCGGTGAAACGAACATAGTAAAGATCAGAAAATATGTCATCTACTCTTCTGTTTTCAAAAAGATACTTCTGTATACACAAGAAAATGTAGTAGAGTACATCTGGGTCATAGGGTTCCCCTTCTCTATTCCAAGCTTCTCGTGTCATTAAACAAAGGCCATAATTCAATTCAGCCACAGCAGAGGAGATCAGATGTTCTTGGAATTGTAGTAACTGGCACCTCCCAATGGGAGCCAATCTGTTTTGAGCATCCTTTTCTAGTTCAGCATTCTTGGTCTGAGCCCAGCTCTTACCATAATAGAAATCTGATTAACACAGATGACCTCACTGGGAATAGCCAAAAACTGGAAGAAACTCAAATGCTAATGAACTGGGGATTGTTTAAATAGCTTCAGTACAAACATGTAAATTCCTTTTCACTAGTCACTATTAAAAAGAACCTAAAAAGATCTTTACATACTGACACAGCCTTTCAAAAAGTATTACACAGAGTGCAAGTTCAAAGCAAAATGTTGAGTATGCCTTCTCCACAAACCCACAAATGTTTGAATATGCATACTCGTGTGTGTGCATGCACATGTGGGCATGCATGTGTGCGTGTGAGTGAGTGTGTGTGTGTTTAGTATATGAACTTTCAGAGGGATTGGAAAAGTCTCTGTGCACTCAGCAGCCATGGACAACATCTGTTAAATCTATTGAAGAGAGACTAAATGACAGGCTGCCGTCAGATCCATATCTGCTTTAGCACCAAAGCAACAGTCACCAGACCCTGATCCCAGCCAATCACACAGCAGGGATAAAGGGCAGGTGCTGCTTGGGCACAGCTCCTAAGAGACCTCATCACAACAGTTGCTCATTGGCCCATTCTTAACTTTCCTAAGACTCTATTACCATTTGAAATCCCCCCTCCCTGGCTCCCTCTTTCCTTCCCTCCCTCCTCTCCCACACTCCCTTCCTCTCTCCTTTCCTTCCTCTCCTTCCCTTCCTCCCTTCTTTCTTCCCTTCCTTCCTTCCTTCCTCCCTTTCTTCCTCCTCTTCTAGCCTGACTCAGATAACTACACATTTTCCTGCTTCATCTTTTCTCAAACTCATCCCTACTGTCCCTCGAAGGCTTCTGGAAAAAAAAAAAAAAAAAAAAAAAAAAAAAAAAAAAAAAAAAAAAAAAAACTGATGCATGTCTAACCATTGATTGACATGAGCTTGCAGGCACCCCAATTAACACCAAGTTCACGGTGCTTCTCTCAAGAAGTGAAAGTATCAGTAAAATTGGTCGCAACAGCAGTAGTTTCAAAGGAAACATATTTTGCCTGTAATTTTTCTTAAACATGCAAAAAATAATAATAGCCACAAAACTCCTGGTGAGTCCCTTTTCTCCAGGAGTACACAAGAGCCTATGTGGGGCTCACACATGGGCAGATAATGATTCCAGTTGATCTTTTAATAGCACTGCATAATCTTCCATCACAATAGACTCACCATAACCTCAAAGGGGTAAATTGTGCATTATAATTTTCTTCTTGAGAGAAAACTTCAGCTTCTTGAGTGTGTTCATCCATTTTAGTATCTCTTCCTGCTCAGCAGGTTGCTCCCCTTGTCCAGGAGAACCCAAGGAACTTGGATGGAAGGCTTAGTGAGACCATGTTGAAACAGCCCACTGTGTTGGGCCCTCTGCATCTTTCTGCTCTGCTTTTCATCCACTGTGAGGATTTGTGTCAGAGGCAGCACTAGCTGGAGGAAACTTCATAGCTCTGAAAAGTTTGAAAAATGTTAAAATTATTATTATAGGATTGTTTTGGTTTTGTTTTTCTAAGCTGGTTTTCATAATTCTCTTGTGAACAACCTGCAATTTGAATCTTAAACTGTTGTTCTCTATTTATTTAGCATTAGACTGAAAGGGAGTCAGGCCGGCATTAAATTCTTGAGCACAGAGGAAGCAGATATCATAGACTTCTATTTCCAGACTGAGTATGGCCAGAAGCTACCTTTTGTCCCTTCCTACCATCCCTAATTTACAGACAGAACATTGGCTGCCAGTTCCCTGGACACCTCAGAGAACAAGACATGGCATATCTGTCTGCTTCATGTGCTCTAGCCTTCACTTGCTTGCCTTGTCATTTCTATTATGGTCTTTTTAACATTGGTAAAATTTGGTTGGAAACCCTAAGGCTGTTTTGAACTAGTTATTGCCCAGCACTTACTATGTGCTTGGTACTGATAACATTTTAAGTGTTAAAGCTACATGGAGATAGAACTCATCATACTTTTATAGATGACACAGAAGCTAAGGACATGCCTAAAACCACACAGCTAGCTGTAAGTAATAAAGCTGAAGTTTGAACAAAGGTATCATGAGTCCAAGAGAAAAAAATTATAAAACTATTTATAGTTTAAGGAAAGCCAAGTATTTATAAAGGTAACAAAATTAGAAAACTTGTAGGCTTTTTTTTCCTCATATTTTATATAGTTCTTTCTTTTCTCTCCACATCAATAAATGTTTATTTTCATTTTTGCTAATTTTTTGTATATTTTACTTATTTACATTTCAGATGCCATCCGCTTTCCCCATTTCTCCTCCCTAGAAACCCCCTATTCCAATCCCCCTCCTCTTTTTTGCTTTTATACCATTTTAATTACATGCAAGTATTAAGGTCAGTTTTAGGTTGAGGAACTAGCAGTACAATAGATGCAAATAGTCAAGGAACAAGCAAGACAATAAACACAAATAGTCAAAGAATAAGCAAGGCAATAAACAAAATTCCATGAACACTTCCATGAACACTGTTTCTAAGGGATTATTGGGATGATCAAAATATCTGAGCCAACTTCCCTGTCTTAGTGCAAAGTCATTTTCATGTCTGAAGCCTACTTCCTTGTCCTAGCCCGAGATTTAGATTCCTGCCTGAAATTACTTCTTTGTTCTAGCCTAATGTCAGATTCCTGCCTGAAGCCTACTTCCTTGTCCTTGGCCAGTGTCATATTCCTGCCAAGCAGCCCCTTTCCTTGTCCTTGGCTCATGTCAGATTCTTGCCAAACAGCCCCAAAAGCTATCCACCTCTTCCCCTTTTTTATGTCGTTAACAAGACTGAGCCTTTCTTAGGTCATTTTGCTAAGAATGCCTTCCTTACCTTCGAATGTCATCGAATATGCATTATCAAAAGCAATGCATTATCTGCAACATCAAAACTCGACAGAGCAGCATTCTTTAAATTCATAATCTCACTATGCAAAGTTAACACACCCAGAGAGGTGTTATGATTATGCCAAATATCCTATAGGTGTCTTTAAACTTTTTTCTAATTATAATGACAATCATTGTGAATTTCAAAAGTAACACTACTTCAATGATATTTGTCATGACACTTGGGATGGCTCCTAACTCTTGAACCCTGAATCTCCATCAGATAATTTGAATAGGTTATAGAGCATCAATCTGTTGTTCCAGATACCTATATAAATCCTCTTGTATATTCAATACATTAGTAACATTTTTTTTGCTAGATGGTTAACAAAAATAGCTGTCTTAACTCCTTGTGTCAATGCTATTGCAGAAGCAGAGGTGCTAGCAATTAATTAAATTAAAGCTGTTATACCAACAATAATCAAGCCTGCTACCCTCTTGCTTCTGCTTAAAGCCTAACTTACTTCTTCCAGCACTTTCAAACTTTTTTCAAAGAATCAAGGTTTTCTAATTCTCAGGGCAGTAGGACAAAAGCTGGTTGATAGACCCCTGTAACAGATATGCCAGGTTTCAACACACTAACACAATTAGAAATTATACAGTCAATGCAACTTACAATAAATACTGTAGAAGAGACAAAACAAATTTTAGCAGATAAGATTATCCATGGCCTGAGGTTAGTATTTCCATTTTGGTCAAACCTAAGGAATGGCATATATAGCTTGATCATGCTAGCCCTTCTTGTCCTGAGAATCCTTTTATTCTTGTGCATTGTGTTAAAGCTTGTCTCTAACTACATCAACAGGCTGGTAGCCTTGACTTGAAACTGAAAATAGACCCCCAGACAGAGTTATTAATTTAATAGCCTGGCAAGCCAAGGATGGGTAAGATTATGCACAGAGCCTTACCAACCTAAGACAGAAATGCATTGCTTATGATAATGCATATTCCACAATGGGTAAGGAAGGCTTTCTTGTCAGAATGACCAAAGACAGGCTCAGTCTAGTTTATAAAATAAAAAGAGGGAGATGTGGAGAGCTTTTGGGGCTGCCTGGCAGGAATCTGACATTGGCCAAGGACAAGGAAATGGACTGCAGGAAGGAATTTGATGTTAGGCTAGAACAAAGAAGGTATTTCAGGCAGAAATCTAAATCCTAGGCTAGAACAAAGAAGAAATTTCAGACAGGAATCTAATCTTAAGCTAGAACAAAGAAGTAGGCTTCTGGCATGAAAATGACTTTGGGCTAGAACAGGGAAGTAGGCTCAAATATTTTGGTCATCCTGATAAGCCCTTAGAAATAGTGATCACAGAAGTAATAACGGGAGTCTATTGTCGTGAGTGTTCTTTGACTATCTGGGTTTATTGTTTTGCTTGTTCCTTGACTATTCGCATCTACTGAATTGCAAGTTCCTCAACCTAAAACTGACCTTAATACTTGCATGTAATTTAAACAATATAAAGGCAAAAAAGGAGGAGGAGGGATGGGATAGGGAATTAATGAGTGGGGGGAATGGGCAAGGGGGATGGTATCTGAAATGTAAATAAATAAAATATTGAATAAAAAAAGCAATGCATTTCTGTCTTAAGTTGGTAAGGCTCTGTGCAGAATCTTACCTGTCCTTGGCTTGCCAGCTTGTTAATTTAATAACTCTATCTGGGGGGTCTATATTCAGTTTCAAGCCATGTACTTTGACTTCCAACATGTTGATGTTGTTAAAGACTAGCTTTAACACGATGGAAAGGAATGAAAGTATTCCCAGGACAAAAAGGGCTAGCATGATCAAGCTATATATGCCATTCTTGAAGCTTGACCAAAATAGAAATACTGACCTCCAGCCATGGGTAATTTTATCAGCAGTATCTACCACATCAACGTTCAGCAGAGCAGCATTCTTGACATTGATAAGCTCACTATATAAAGTTAAAACATCTAGAGAGGTGTTAGAATTATGCCAAATACCCTGCAAGTGTCTTTAAACTTTTTCCTAATTATAATGACTACCACTGTAAATATTTAGAACTAACATGAATCCAATGGTATTTAGCATGGCACTCAAGATGGCTCCTTACTCTTAAACTCTGAACTTTATTCCAATAATTTGAACAGGATAAAGAGCATCAATCTGTTGTTCCAAATGTCTACCTAAATCCTCTTGTATATTCAACACATTAGTAACATTTTTTGCTAAATGATTAACAAAAGTAGCTGTCTTAACTTCTTGTGTCAAAGCAATTGCAGAAGCAGTGGTGCTAGCCATTAATGTAATTAAAGCTGATAGACCAGCAATAACCAAGCCCACTACCCTCTTGTTTCTGCTTAGAGCCTGACTCACTTCTTCCAGCACTTGCAAGCTTTTTTCAGAAGACCAAGATTTTGTGATGCTCAGGTCAGTAAAACAAAAGCTGGTTGATAGACCTCCGTAACTGACATGCCAGGTTTCAATACACTAATACTATTAGAAAGTACAATCAATGCAACTGACATTAAATACTGTAGAAGAAACAAGGAATTTTAACTTGACAATTCAAGGAGCCTTAACACATGTACTAACACTTGTTTGAAATCCATATCCTGTCCCAACTTTATCTCTTGCTAACATAACATCATAGAGAACTGCATCTAACTTCCAAATATGTCTCTGAAAATGTCCAGAAACTGCCTTCCAATATTGGATTGATTTCTAGACCAGTATATGATTGAGTCCAAATAACTGGTCACATTTAAGAAAAATACAAGTGTCATTATAATTTCTCTTTTTGATTTTATGTTCCACAAATTCTAAAATCTTGAGGCAAGGCAGCTTGTCCCATTAGGAGTATAGGTAAGCAAAGGTGGGTCAGGAACATATGTCCAGTACAGCTTCCCAGTCACCATTGTCAGGACATTCAGCAAGCTCACAGGTCTTTGTCATCATTCTTTGTCCCTGTATCAGCATGTCTCACCCATCTCTCTGGCAGCCACTATGCTCCTTCAGCATCCTACGACCCTTAGTGTGTGTTAGAGCTCCTGGGAGTCTATCCTCATCTGTGTTTTGGAGGATTGGGCGCAAAGCTGGTGCCCTAGAGCTGCTTAGGGCACCAGTGCAGACCAGAAGGGTCCATTCCGATATTTTTTTTAACACAATAAAAACTTCATCCTTAAAATCATTATTAAATTGTGGCATAATGTATAATCTGACTTTTTGCTATCACCTAGGCATGTTTGTGCTGTCTGCATATACATCTAATTATGAACAGTGAATGTATTTTTTTTTTTTTTTAGTTTATTTGGGGCAGGCACACTCATGTGTGTGCCTCATGTATGCTGGTACCTTCTGAAGTCAGCAGAGGGCATCAAATGCCCTGTAGCTGGAGTTTTGAGAATCAAACTTCCATCCTTTAGAACAGCAGAAAGCATTCTAAACCACTGAGTCACCTCCCCTATCCTCAGTAAACATATTTTAAGATAAAACCTGTGTAGGTAGTCTTTTGTCCAATGAAGGCATCTTTACACTGGAATTTAATTTCAGAGTTGTGGCTTCTTCTGAACTTCAAATTGAATCAAATGAAAGACTTTAAGTCTACCTGTACCCACAACAAGCTCTCTCTCTCTCTCTCTCTCTCTCTCTCTCTCTCTCTCTCTCTCTCTTACACACACACACACACACACACACACACACACACACACACACAAATAAGGATATTGTACACCTTAGGACAATATTAAGATATTAAGACATGAACTCATTTCTTAACTAAAATAGAATACCAGATATAGGCATTCTATGTTCATCAGAACTTCCTAAATTGTGTCTTTGCCCAGGAAACTTCAGAGAGTAGCAATGTGTCCTTACTCCCTACATCTTATCACACTGTCAAAAGTTGTATATACACATGAATCATGCTCATAAAACATGTGGTTTGCAGAACTATTTATCATCCCAGAGCTATTTCAGAAAATGGTTTATATCTAGGGATTGTTTTAAGGATGATAATTAACATTCATGCACCACCTCCAGAACTTCTCTATTAGCAATACTGTCTAACTCCTGCATTTATATATGTCACATTTTATGAGTTCAAATAAAGATGGAAACAAGAACCAGTGTTGGCTGCCACCTCTAAATAGCACCACCAAACTGGAGAGTTTGCAGGGATATAAGGGTAACCTGCAAGTTTTGATTCACTGATATAATTTACCTTTATAGTTCCAATTCCTATGAGGTCATGTAGGTCTTTTGTAAATTTAGAAAGTAGATGATTTTTTTTTTTTTTTTTTTTTGGAACTTAGGTTAAAAGGACAGTGGGGTAACTTCCTATGAGTAGAAGAAAAGACAAAGTAGCCACTACTGAGCTTTATTCAGTGAATAAAGTGAATTTGTGATATATTCAGAAACTGTTGACTTTTAAACATAAAAACATCAGAATTATACTTGAAAATGTAAAGAAACATCATATTGTGAACTGACGCCCAATTTAAAGGCAATTTGAGATTTTTGACTTACCTATACTTTTGATCTTTGTTTTATACTTATGATATGACAATCATTAGAAATATTCTAAATGTCCATCTGTTAGATGATACTTATGAAAGTTGTTATAATCTACAAAAAGGAATAACATGAAGCCATTCCTGTGGTTGCCTTTGAAGAATGTGTAAGTTAAGCAGAGTTCACAAATATTTTAAAGTTATTGTTGAGCGCTTGGAAAGTAATCCTGAAAGTGTTGAGTAGAAAACAAACTTATCATATCATCTGAAATTTTATTATAAGCATTTTTACTTAAAATATCATTATAGGTAGAAAAGATAAAACTGACAAACTTAGTTAAATCAGTCAAAAGACAGAGATAGAAGACTCAAATTAATAAAATTAGAAATAAAAACAGGGCACATTACAACAAACACTGAAAAAAATTGAAAGAGCCATAAAAGCATAATTTTAAAATGAATATTCTACTAAATTTGAAAATCTAAAAAGAAATGAGTGTTTAGATCTGTATGATCCATGAAAATTAAACCAAAATAAAATAAATGAATCAAACACATATATAACAACCAGTCAAGCAAAAAAAGTAATTTTAAAATCTCCCAACAAAAAAGAGCCCATGGACTGACAGATTCAGTGCAGAATTCTACCAGATCTTCAAATAACTCATGCTAATACTCCTCAAATTATTCTATAAAATAGGAGAGGAGTAATACTTCTTCCAAATCCTTTTACTAAACTCAGGTTTATACTGATATCAAAACCGGAGAAAGACTCAACATGAGATGGAGAGAGAAAGAGAGAGGTGGGTGGATGATAATGAACTATAGGCTAATATCCCTAATTCTCAATAAAATACTTGCAAACTGTCTTCAAGAAGACATGGAAAAGATCATTCATCATAATCAAGTTTGTTTCATTCCAGGGATACAAGATGGTTTAACATATGTAAGGCAATAAAGGAAATCTACTACAGAAATGAACTCCAAGAGAGAAATCACATGATCAATTCCATAGAAAGGGCTTTTGACAAAATCCAACATTTCTTTCATGATTAATCTTCTTTCAGACCAATCTCCCTTATGAATATAGATGCAAAAATACTCAATAAAATGCTCGCAAACCGAATTCAAGAACACATTAAAACAATTATCCATCATGATCAAGTAGGCTTTATTCCAGGAATGCAGGGTTGGTTCAATATACGGAAATCCATCAATGTAATCCACTATATAAACAAACTTAAAAAAAAATGATCATATCACTAGATGCTGAGAAGGCATTTGACAAAATTCAAAATTCAACAGCCCTTCATAATAAAAGTCTTGGAAAGATCAGGAATCCAAGGCCAATACCTAAATATAATAAAAGCAATACACAGCAAACCAGTAGCCAACATCAAACTAAATGGAGAGAAACTTGAAGCAATCCCACTAAAATCAGGGACTAGACAAGGCTGCTCACTCTCTCTCTACCTATTCAATATAGTGCTGGAAGTCCTAGCCAGAGAAATTAGGGAACAAAAGGAGGTCAAAGGGATAAATATTGGAAAGAAAGAAGTCAAAATTTCACTATTTGCAGATGATACGATAGTATACTTAAGTGACCCCAAAGCTTCCACTAGAGAACTCCTAAACCTGATAAACAACTTTAACAAAGTGACTGGATATAAAATTAACTCAAACAAATCAGTAGCCTTCCTATACTCAAAAAATAAAAAGGCTGAGAAAGAAATTATGGAAACGACACCCTTCACAATAGTCACAAATATTATAAAATACCTTGGAGTGAATCTAACCAAGCAAGTAAAAGACCTATATGACAAGAACTTCAAGTCCCTGAAGAAAGAAATTGAAGCAGATCTCAGAAGATGGAAAGATCTCCCATGCTTATGGATTCGAGGATTAATATAGTAAAAATAGCTATCTTGCCAAGAGCAATCTGCAGATTTAATGCAATCCACATCAAAATTCCCACTCAGTTCTTCACAGAGATAGAGAGGGCAATCCTCAAATTTATTTGGAATAACAAAAAACCCAGGATAGCAAAAACTACTCTGAACAATAAAAGAACTTCTGGGGGAATCACCATCCCTGACCTCAAGCTGTACTACAAAGCAATAGTGATAACTGCATGGTATTAGAACAGAGACAGGCAGGAGGATCAATGGAATAGAATAGAAGACCCAGAAATGAATTCCCATACCTATGGTCACTTGATCTTTGACAAAGGAGCTAAAACCATCCAGAGGAAAAAAACAGCATTTTCAACAAATGGTTCTGGTTCAACTGGAAGTCAGCATGTAAAAGAATGCAAATTGATCCATACTTATCCCCTTGTACAAAGCTCAAGTCCAAGTGGATCAAGGACCTCCACATAAAACCAGTTACACTGAAACTAATAGAAGAGAAAATGGGGAAAAGCCTCGAACACATGGCCACAGGGGAAAAGTTCCTCAACAGAACACCAATGGCTTATACTTTAAGATCAAGAATTGACAAATGAGACCTCATAAAACTGCAAAGTTTCTGTAAAGCAAAGGACAAGGTCAATAGGACAAAGTAGCAACCAACAGATTGGGAAAAGATCTTTACCAATCCTACATCTCATAGAGAGCTGATATCCAAGGTATACAAAGAACTCAAGAAATTAGACTCTAGATAATCAAATAACCCTATTAAAATGGAGTACAGAGCTAAACAAAGAATTCTCAACTGAGGAAACTCGAATGGCTGAGAAGCACCTAAAGAAGTGTTCAACATCCTTAGTCATGAGGGAAATGCAAATCAAAACAACCCTGAGATTCCACCTCACACCAGTCAGAATGGCTAAGATCAAAACCACAGGTGACAGCAGATGTTGATGAGGATGTGGAGAAAGAGGAACATTTCTCCATTGTTGGTGGGAATGTAAGCTGGTACAACCACTATGGAAAGCAGTCTGGCAGTACCTCAGGAAATCGGACATAGCATTTCCTGAGCACCCAGCTATACTACTCCTGGGCACATACCCAAAGGATGTTTCAACATACAACAGGGACACATACTCTACTATGTTCATAGCAGCCTTATTTATAATAGCCAGAAGCTGGAAAGAACCCAGATGTCCTTCAACAGAGGAATGGATACAGAAAATGTGGTACATTTACACAATGAAGTACTACTCAGCTATTAAAAACAATGAGTTCATGAAATTCTTAGGCAAATGGATAGAACTGGAAAATATCATCCTGAGTGAGGTAACCCAATCACAAAAGAACACACATGGTATGCACTCACTGATAAGTAGATATTAGCCCAAAAGCTCACAATACCTAACATACAATGCATAGACCACATGAAACTCAAGAAAAAGAAGAAAGACCAAATTGTGGGTGCTTTGGTCCTTCTTGGAAGGAGTAACAAAATACTCAACCAGAACTCTCAGGGTCTAAACCTCCAGCCTGAGAACACAAAGGGAGGGACTCATGGCTCCACCTGTATAGGTAGTTGAGGGTGGCCTTGTCAGGCTCCCATGGAAGTGGAAGGCCTTGGTGCCTGAAAGTTTGGATTCCCTAGTGTTGGGGAATTCAAGAGCAGGGAGGCAGGAATTGGAGGATGGTAGGAGCACACCCTCATAGAAATAGGAGGAGGTGGAATGGGATAAGGGGTTTGGAGGGGATAGGAGAGGAGATAACATTTTAAGGTAAATAAAATATCCAATTAAAAAACAGATAATGGGTCTGGCAATTGTAGTCAAGCAGTAGATACTTTTTATCAACAATTTTTACGGGGGGTTTTGTATAATCCTCAAGGACAAGGTATTGTGGAAGAGGCCCATGGAAATTTAAAAAGATTGGTGAGACATACTGTTTCTGAGACAAAGAAGAATACCGACCAGTGAGCTTGCTGAGTGCCCTGACAAGGGCTCTGGGGAGCTGTGTTAGACACATGTTCCTGACCTACCTTTGGTTGACTATATCTCAGATGGGTCAAGCTGCCTTGCCTCAAGTTTTTAGACCTTGTGGGATAGAAAATAGAAAAGAGAAATTATGTCTCTTGTATTCTTCTTAAAGGTGACCAGCTATTAAGACTCAATCATGTACTTGTCTAGAAATCAACCCAATATGAGAAATAACAGTCTACTTTTGGAAGACTGGACCTGGACTTTGTCAGAGACATATTTGGAAGTTAGCTATACCTCACTATGATGTTATGATACTAAGAGATAAAGTTGGGATGGGATCTGGATTTCAAACAAGGGTTAGTGAATGTTTTAAGGCTCTTTTAATTGTCAAGCTAAAATTGGTTTTGTCACCTCTACAGTATTTATTGTAAGTTGCATTCACTGTATAATTTCCAATTATGTTAGTGTGTTGAAACCTGGCATGTCTGTTACAAGGGTCTGTCAACCAGTTTTTGTCTCACTGCCCTGAGTATTAGAAAACCTTGATTCTCTGAAAAAAAAAAACTTAAAAGTACTGGAAGAAGTGAGATAAGCTTTAAGAAGAAGCAAGAGGGTAGTGGGCTTGATTATTGCTCATGTAACAACTTTAAATCCATTGATTGCTAGCACCTCTGCTTTTGCAATAGCATTGACACAAGGAGTTAAGACAGCTATTTTTGTTAACCATCTACCAAAAAAAATGTTACTAATGTACTGAATATACAAGAGGATTTATATAGGTATCTGGAACAACAGATTGATGCTCTATAACCTATTCAAATTATCTGAAGGAGGTTCAGGGTTCAAGAGTTAGGAGCCATCCCAAGTGTCATGACAAATATCATTGAAGTAGTGTTACTTTTGAAATTCACAATGATTGTCATTATAATTTTTAAAAAGTTTAAAGACACCTATAGGATATTTGGCATAATCATAACATCTCTCTGGGTGTGTTAACTTTGCATAGTGAGATTATGAATTTAAAGAATACTGCTCTGTTGACCTTTGATGCTGCAGCTAATGCCAATAAAATTATCCATGGCCTGAGCTCAGTATTTCCATTTTGGTCAAAGCTAAGGAATGGCATATATAGCTTGATCAGGCTAGCCCTTCTTGTCCTGGGAAGACTTTTATTCCTGCCTGTCATGTTAAAGCTTATCTATAACAACATCAACATGTTGGCAGCCAAAGTACATGGCTTGAAACTGAAAATGGACCCTCAAACAGAGTTATTAAATTAACAGGCTGGCAAGTGAAGGACTGGTAAGATTCTGCACACAGCCTTACCAACCTAAGGCAGAAATGCATTGCTTTTGATAATGCATATTTCTTGATGGGTAAGGAAGGCATTCTTGGCATAATGACCTAAGACAGGCTCAGGCTTTTTAACAAAATAAAAAAGAGGGGAGAGGTGGAGAGCCTTTGGGGCTGCTGGGCAAATAGCTGACATGGGCCAAGGACAAGGAAAGGAGCTGCTTGGCAGGAATATGACATTGGCCAAGGACAAGGAAGTAGGCTTCAAGCAGGAATCTGACATTAGACTAGAACAAAGAAGTAATTTCATGTAGGACTCTAAATCTTAGGCTACAACAAAGCAGTAATCTTAGGCAGGAATCTAAATATTAGGTTAGAACAAAGAAGCAATTTCAGACAAGAATCTAAATTTTAGGCTAGAACAAGGAAGTAGGCTTCAGACATGAAAATGACCTTGAGCTAGTATAGGTAAGTAGGCTTTGGTCATCCTGATAAGCCTTTAGAAACAGTGATCATGGGAGTGTTCATGTAATTGGGTTTAATGCCTTGCTTTTCCTTTGACTATTTGTGCTTATTGTATTGCTTGTTCCTTAACTATTTGCATCTATTGTATTGCTAGACCCTCAACCTAGAACTGACCTTAATACATGCATATAATTAAAATGGTGTAAAAGTATAAAGGAAGACGGGGTATAGGATAGGGGGTTCTAGGGAGGGGAAATGGGGAAAGAGGATGACATCTGTATTGTAAATAAACAAAATATCCAATAAAAAAATTTAAAAATCTGTAGAGATTAGGGATGGAGGAACTGTATCTCTACATAAAAAGATAGACTATGATAATGATAGACAAATAGGAAAAATACAAAAATATTTCCACCAAGAACAGGAATAAGACAAAGGGATCCTCTCTCTTCAATCCCATTCAACATAGCATATGAAGCCCTAGTTCAAGCACTAAGACAAGAGAGGGAAATAAAAGGATTACAAATAAGGAAGGATTCAAAGTATAAGTATTTGCAGATGACATGATTCCATACATGAGAGACCCCCAAGACCTCTAACAGGAACTTCTAACACTGATAGGTACAAAGCAAAGCATGAAGTTCCAAAATAAGCGTACTAAAATCAGTAGCTTTGCTTTATACCAAAGGCAAACATACTAAATAAGGAATACATTATGGAAAAAAAAACCCATTCACAATAGCCTCAAAAAAATTAAAATCTTGAACTGAACCTAACAAAGAAAATGAAAATTCTTCATTTAAAGTTCATAGTTAGAACTTTAAAACACTTAAGAATGAAATTAAAGAAGACACGAGAAGATGGGAACGCCTCCATGATTACAGATCGTCAGGATCAATATTGTGAGTGGCCATGCAGCCAAAAGTAATCTACAGATACAATTTAACAGAAATTGAAATATAGAAGCACAAAAGACTGGATGGTCAAAACAATCTTGAACAACAAAAACATGGCTAGAGGCATCACCATTCCTGATTTCAAGTTATACTACAGAGTCATAGTAATAAAAGCAGCATGGGACTAGCACAAAAAATCCAGACACATTATCCAGTGGAATAGAATTGAGAACCAAGATATAAATCTATATACCTACAACCAGCTGAACTTTGACAAAGATGCCAGCAACATACATTGAAGAAAAGATAGCATCTTTAACAAATGGGGAAACTGGATGTAGAAGAATAAAACTTGGGGCTTCTCTCCTATTGTGCACACAAATCAATTCCAAATGATGGTAAGAGATGTCCCAGAGACTCTAAAAATGATACAGACCATTGCCATTGCCCGTGGTTGCCTACCAGACCTGGATGGTAAAATCCTATACAGGTAGCTGGGGCAAGGATGAGTCATCAAGTCTTACCAAGCCATGAGCCATGTAAACTACAGTAATGACAACCATAGTAAGACATGCAGTAGTGACACAGATGCTACGGAGATAACCAATCAGTTTCTTCCTATAGAACCTCACAAGACCAAGCTTATCAATAGCCCAGCATGAAATGGGAAGGGATTCAAGAGCCACACTTCTAAGTGAGGAACTATTGACAGTTGATAGCTTCTGTGGTAGGGCATAGCAATTGTCCTTAAAGGTGTGGATCTTAGTAGGTCTACCATGATCCAGTGGATGGCACCACACCTTGGAATAGATGATCAACACAAACTAGACTTGGTGGATTGTTTTTTTTTTTTTCAAAAGAGTACTAAAATTTCAGACGTAGTGGGAAATTATAGGTATTGCTCTCAAAGCAATCAGGAGGAATGTGGCTGAATGTGATCAAAATACACTGTACAAAAGCCTCAAATAATTAATAAAATATAAATAAATAAATAAATATTTTAAAATAATTATATATATATGACATAAAACTGCAGCTAACACCTTTCAAGGTTCATATACTACATACATATCATTTCTGCTCTCCTGAAGAAGAAACTCTCATTTGGGCTCCTTCTGAAGAACTATTAATACACCAAGAAACTCCTCCCTAGGAACTTGGAGATGGGAAGCCCTTGTTTAAAATATACTGCTATGTAGCAAATGAAATATGGAGTGTTACTGGCTATTTTAGGCTTATGCTTCTCCAAAACATACATTCTGTTTCCAGACTACCAGGTACTCTTCTCAGGAAGAACAATTACTACACTGGTGGTTGCTAGAAGCTGCATCTAGGGTCCTAATTATTCACTGTCAAGGTTTTCTTGTAATCAGATCAGTGGAACATTCTGATCCCAGACCAGTCCCCATATGGTCATTCACACCACTGTCTGTGAGCATGTGAACGGGAGAAAAAGTATATACTGTGTAAGCACATAACACAAGCTTTCCAAATTATTTCAGCTTTCCCTGCCCAAAGGGTCATCCTCACCCAATAAATACCCCTTCTCCCCCTGAATCCAATCATATTGAAATGTAATGTCAAAGGGCCTTGCAGTCATGCTACACATACATGTTTGGCTGGATAAGCAAACAAAAATATCTAGGAAGGATAAAGGCATCTGTTGTTCCCCACCTCCCCTAAAAACAAATGTAACAAAGAAGATGGTTATAAAAAGTGGTTAAACACTAGAAGCTATTGTCTACCAGTCTGTTCTTCCTTGAATAACCTAAGAGTCCTCTATTTAAATCTCAGATGAAACAAGCAGAAATGTCCCAGACATTGGAATTTAAATATAGCCAAGACTCAGAGGAGCCAAATAAGGACAGCAGCCAGGTGTAGGCTGGATGCCCCATTTGGAATTCTGATGAATCTCCTGCATCTGCCCCTTCAAGCCTTCGCTGCTTGGTGCATACTGTGTCTGTGCACTCCTGACCTTTGTCACACTGTCAGGATGTCCACCTTTCTTATTCAATCCCTCCTCGTGGCCTTAGGTTTAGTTGTGCTCTAGAAGCCTAACTTGAGGATACATCATTTGGGTAAAGACTCAATTGCTACTGGTGAAGGAAGGAAAATTCTATCGGTACCCAGGCTAAGGCTATAGAAAGCCTCTCAGACAAAGGTCTCAAAAAAAAAATAGTATTAACCCTGGCTAAGCTGGCAGAGTCTCACACACTGAACTCATATCATGACGAGTGAATGAACTGTCTTCTGCATGTGAATGGTTCCAAGTAGGTCCATCTATCATGTCACTTATTGGCTTCATTGAAAAGTCTGGAGGGTCCTTATTATACAATTGGACACCATCTATAAATCTTCCAGGTAGTAATAGCACTGACTTCACCCATCAGATATATGTAAACAGGTTCACAACTGGCTTCGATTGCTGGAAAATGAAAAGCATGAGAATAGAAATTACATGGTAAACACTTTTTTGGTATTTGCCAGGTACTATTCTAAGCATCATATCTGTCTTCGCTAGACCTCACTTATACTGAAAATAAAATGGGGAATAAAGTCAGTTCTGGACCTTTGAGCTACTATACTCATTCAATCAATTATGAACATGTACGTATGTTACATGACCAATATGTAATGAGAAGCCAAGCTTCATGCTTACATATTCTCGTTCTAGAGTACTTGCTTTAGCTTCTAGCATTCTCCATAGTCCATGCCTCTGTGTGAACTTGCTTTAATATGTGCATTGTATCCATATGTCAAATCTACCCTATTCTTTTTTGTTTGGTTAGCTTTTCTGGAAACTTAGAAACAATCTTAGTGTTTAAAAGAAAAGCCCCCAAGATACAAGTTGTCAATCTTTCCAGCTGCCAGAAGATGGAGAGAAGAAATAAGGCATGCTTTCTGAATTAGGCATGGAAGACCTACATTAGTCTAAGCAATTCAATGAAATGTCTGAGCCACCTTGCCTTAGCTTCCCGCCCTTATCACTTTCCATCCTTATGAAGATTTCTCCTTGCAGAAGCACAAGCTTCAAATGCAAAGCAGCTAAGCCAGAGCTCACATCTGCAAGCGCTCTCCCTAGGACTGTCATACTTCACTCCAGAACACTACACACCAGCCATTATTTATTTGTTGTTTGTTTTATGTATCTATGCTCTGCTGCATATACACCCTCACACCAGAAGAGAGCATCAGATCCCTTTATAGATGGTTCTGAGCCACAGTGTGGGTGCTGAGAATATGAACTCAGAATCTCTGAAAAAGCAGCCAGTGCTCTGAACCTCTGAGCCATCTCTCCAGACTGACACCAGCCATTATTACCCTCGAGGTCAAACACCATCCAGCACAAAGTTTCTTTCTATGCAGTGATATCAGTGAAATTGTTTAAACTGGGCCATGTTCTCCTGCAGAAACTCCTCACCTACATTGGACTACTAACTGAACACAGTTGACATCCTTATGTGGCCCCTAGGCCACAGCACACCCATTCCCCTTCTGAACTGTGACAGACTACCTTTTCATTGATAACTATCTCTTGACCTCTTGACATTACTATATACCTCAAGATTTACAACAGCATGCATTTTTTAAATGCCATTATGCTCAGAAAGCAAGTTCCTGAAATCAATACTACTCAGTTCAACCTATCTCCTAAGGTTTTCTGCTCCTGCCCATTGCTGAGTGGACTTTCAAAGGGTAGCCCTGAAACATTTCCATAAAGGGATCATGTGATCTCTGTCTCCATCCTGTAATGGTGTTACCTTCTCACAGAAGCAGGTGGGACATCTGTCCTGAGTACTGCCAAGAACATATAGATCACACAGCATGCTATACTGCAAAGGATGCATGTTTTCGCAAAATTTTAACACTTAAAAATTATTTCCTGCTTGAATTTTCATTACAAATTTTGCTTGCTTGATAAACACATGCATGAGTAAAGACAAATTTAATAATATAATAATAATAGGAAAATAGCCTTTGTTAACTCTCATGAGATAAAGGAAAGTTATGGTTGGATGTCTGTCAGGCTAAAGGGAGATACTGAAATCAGAACACCTCCCCACCTTTTGCTGCAGTAACTAGCTGACAATTCCCAGAAGGTTGAAGGTCTTTGCAAGAGGCTGCAGACAGCACGACCCTGCCCCATGTGTATGCTAATATGCTTCCCAGCTCAAAATCACATAAGTGGCTGAACCAGATTTGAATTCAGAGAAATGTGGGAGGCTGCCTCTGACAGAGCAGATATTATCCGAAGGCAGTGTGACAGAGATGAGATAGGAAACAACTAAATCCTCTTTTCCTGCTCTTTGACTTTCGATATCTGAAAACGGGCTGCTTCTTCTTCTCCCAGTAATCAGAAGAATCAAAGCAGTCAAGCCCAAAGAAGTGATACCTACCTAGGGTTGACACTCAGCCACCCTGCACAGCCTACTGCAGAATGAGACCCAAGTACAATTTAAAACCTTCTCTTCCAGGCAGTCTGCTGAAATGAAACATTGCTACTCTTCCATATTTAACTTACCTCCTCATTTAAGTAATTGGCGTTGGCCAGTAAGTGGTTTATTTGCATCGATGGCGAAGGCATGTGCATCGATGCCAGGTTTATCTCAATTCAGATATGCATTTTTAATGTTGCAAACATATGGCTAGAATTTCTGTAGAGCTGTTTGGGAAATTTTTATGGATCAAATCCTTAGTCCTGACATGCCAGCCAGGCTCAGAGATTTTTTTTTTTTTTTTTTTTTTAACTGCTGCAAAGCCCTTTCCTTCCTAAAGGCTCGTTTCTAGCAGGAATTGGCTTGGGAAGTGTTTATAAGTTCTTCAGTGTTGTCTATAATTACTTTCTCAGCTGAAGTGGATCTAGATGGAGAAGAGAGCTGGAAAAAGCCTGAATAAATAAATAAAGATGTCTTATGAGGGAATCACTTCCATCTCTCCGGTCTGGGATTTTTTTTTTCTTCGCCTCACCCAACCATAATTAAAAAAAAAAAAAAAAAAAAAAAAATAGTGCCGGAGTTCTATCAGAGATATTAAAAAGAATTACCACCAGGCTTTGTTATGTGGTTCCCCGGAGCTTGAGGCTCAAAGAACTGCTGTGTGAAGAGCAGTGTCCAGAGAGGAGACCAAGAGAAGTGAAAACTGACTTTCGTCTCCATGGTTATTCAAGCACACTTGAGGAAACCACTTTCATTTTACCTGGGAGAACACGGAAAAAATATGCGAATGTTGTATGAGCAAGTCCAGTGAAGGGCCCTTGAGAGCGAAATTGCTATTCAGATGCTTTCTGAGCTAATACTCCAAAGCCTGCACTGTGCCACATGCTCGCAGCCTCTTGATGGAGTTTTGTGTAATCGGACTCCAGGCTGTGCACTGCAGAGAAGCTACAAGTGAGATGGCGTGAAGAACCAACGATGGCACTGAGCACCAGCCGCAGAACGATGGCAATCTTCCTTTCTCTCAGCCTTTCCTCAGATTTCATTTCGCGATGACCCACTCTGTCTCTCTCCCTTTTTAAAATTTATTTATTGGGTATTTTACTTATTTACATTTCAAATGTTGTCCCTTTTCCCAGTTTCCCCTTTGGAAACTCCCAATCCCATCTCCCCTCCCCCTGCTTCTATAAGGGTGCTCCCCCATCCACCCACTCGTGCCTCCTCACCCTGGCATTCCCCTACACTGGGGCATTGAGCCTTTTTAGGACCAAGGGCCACTCTGTCTCTTATTTGCCTTTTCTTTAGACCATGCCTGCTGCTATAAGAAGCAGAGACAGTGAAGACTACTGACAGCAAATGGCATGTGGTGACCTGTAATAGCACATTGCATCAAAACCTAGCTGCATTCAGATAGCAGTGACACGATACCCTCCCATTCATGCCTCTGTGATGCTTATGAAAACATGATTAATATCCTTAATTAGGTAACTGTGTATTGAGCCAGCCTCTGTATCTGTGAGTCTCATATATATGTGTCAGTCAATGCAGTGCAAATTGGAAGTATTTGAGGGGAAAAAAATGCAGTTGAACTGAACACATACAGGGCATTTTTCTCATCACTGTTACCCAAACAATACAATGTAACAACTGTCTATGTAGAACTCACCCTGCAGGAGATTATAAGTAACCTGCAATGAGGATTTAAAGCATCCAGGAGGATTGTAGGAGTTGTAAGTAAAACACTGCACTGTTTTATAGAAGAGACCAGAGCATTCTTAATTTGGGCATCTGCAGGGCATTGTGGAATCAGTCTCTTGAGAATATCAAAGAACATCTCTATGCATATGTATAAATATGTGTGTTATACAGAACAATTTTAAATATTAAAAACAAGCTTCTGAACAGTATACATACCACCCATTCCTTTGATGTCATATTTTGGTGAGGCACTGGTTATTCATTCACACTTCCTTGTGTCCACATGGGAAAAAGATCTTGAAAATTCATGATTGGTGATGAGAGCAAGGCCCACTTCTCAGATGATAGCATTGTGGCTTTGCTTTATCTTAGCCATATATATGTTTTAAAAATACAGGTTAACAAAACATAAACCCAAGAAAAACAATCTAATCTCAGAATAGTGTCATCCCTAAAGAGACGTATATAAAATACAAAACACTTAAAGAGAGACTCATGTTCTGTTTATATTTCTTAAATGTGTGGGAATAGCATCTGTGACCACTACCTTCCATTCCATACTTATTCAAAACTCTCTCCTTTCTCTCTAGACTTAGAACTCTGCTCTCACCAGGTTCCTGCACCCTTCCCTTTTCTCTAGATTGTTTATAACATAATAAAGAGCCTAGTTGTGGCTACAGGACTCCACTCAGTTTAGAGGAGAACAAACTCACTAGACCAGCCCCAAAAGCACTGTAATAGAGCAGAGAGGGACAGTCACGGCACCACCATGTTGTTAGTTAGTCCTCATCTTCATTTCACAACATCTATTGTCCTATCAGCAATAACCAGAGTCTAAGCTAGAACTGAAATGTCATGATACAATCTAAAGAACCTTCTGTTGACCAATATGACTTTAATTGCTTCATGACAAAAATGTGGTCAGATGGACAGACAGACAGACAGATGACAGATAATGGTCAGGACCTTGGAACTCTCAGCCCAGCCTCACCCTCTGAGAACAGGACAGGGACTGGAGAATATGTTAAGAACCCATCATGCCTGTATGATGAAGCCTCTATATGAATTCTTGATGAGTGGAGTTCAGCAATGTCTCCATGTTTGTCATCACCTGGGGCTCTACAATTGAGGTACATCTCCAGACTCTGCTTCTTGCCATGGGTTGTCTCATTTTCATCTTTCTAGACTGAGCTCTGAAGGCCCCCACAAGATGTCTCTTCATCTTGATTCCACAGTACCCTGAGGACTAGGCTTAAGATAGAGCCTTCCCTTAGAAGTGGTTGGGATGGCAGGAATGTCTAGTTGACTATTCTACCCTTTCATCTTCAGCCATTTGTCAAGGGGAGAGCAAGCTGCTTCTCCTGCTTGTTATCGTTTTAGCAGCTACAAAAGATAAGGAGTGGAGCAAACCCTGAGAACTTTGTCTTTGCTATATTGTACCAGTGGCTGTCAGTGAGGAGGCCTGAAACCAGTACATTTATATGCCAGATAACACATCAGCTAGATGTAGCAACAGCTACCTGTACTTCAGTCTCCACTACTCACAAGTGCTTATCCAGGACATCACTTGACTGTGGGTTCAAAAGCAACTTGAACAATGCACTGAAAGCTCATTCTCAACCCCAACCCCAGAAAAGACATTTGTCTAACTTTTGTCTTGCTAGCACCTGGTTTTACAAAATGATCTGAATAAAATATTTTAAAGCAAGATGAAAAAAGAGTAGGTTTCAAAGAGTTTCTGGGTAGGCCAGCAAGAACACAATCCATGCAGAAGTTGGTGCCCTAATTCCATGGCGAAAGAAACTCCTGCACTGAGGACTCTCCAACTTTAACCTATGTGACTAACCACCAGGCTGTCTGCTATGTTTATTATCATACCCTTCATTAAATAATAAGCCAATAAATGTGGGTCTCTAAGTTCTGTGAGCCATTACACAAAGAAGGGGGTCCAGGACTCCTCAACTATGGCCAGGCTGTGATGGGGCTTGTCTTGTATATTCGGAAGAACTGACCAATGAATGAAACCTCACACACATTTTAGCAATCTTTAAATATAAGAGAGCACAGTGGAGAAAATGGTTTAATTTATTTTTCCAATATGTACATGTACACACACACACACACACACACACACACACACACACACACAGTCACAAGTATAAAAGAAAAGGGTGGGGGAGGTCTTGCAACTCAATCTTTGCAGATCTGTTAAGCTCTGCTTATATTTGGACAACATCACTGTTGGCTTCTTGTTCTCCCATGATGGGGTCCCAAGGTCTTGAGAAGTTGAATTGATACACAGAACATATATATGTTCTGGTTCTCTCTGCCCCTCTCTATAGGTAACCTTTTTATTTTTTATTGTTAAGCATACTGATAACTTAATCTCCTATAATGTGTTTATGCATGCATGTTCCTGTGTGTATGCATGTGTCTGTATGTCTGTGTGTGCATGTGTACATGTATGTGCAATCACATGTATATCTGTATTTAGTTATTCAAAGCAAACCTTAGCAACACTGTTCACCTTTAGTCCAAATAAAAAGACTCCTCTTATCAAAATGGCATGCCTATGTCTTGTGGCCCTGATTGCTTTATGCAATTAAAAATTTATGCCACAAACATTAAAACTTTATAATTAATGTTATTTTTATTCTATGCTTGTAATCCAGTATTCTGTTTATTGTCTAGTTTCCCTTACAATGAGCTAAAAAGAAAGAAAAAAACTTGTCCAGAAGACATGAGTATCTGTTTCTTTCCACTGTTCTATTCTTTGCTTCAAATTAATTCATTGGCATTCTGATTTTATGCATTGGTCTCTGTAAGACTGGCTAATGGGAGTGTGCCCATGAGAAATTATTTTTGCATTTAGTGAGGGGAAAATATAAAACCAAAAAGCTCGACTCTGGACTAATAAATTCTCACTTCTGAAACCTTTTGAAGAAAGCTATAAGCTACTTCTAAATATATCATTTTCAGTGATACATGTTTTAGTCATCTTAAAAAATATTCAACTTGTAAATGTAATATGTAAATGTAAATATATAAATATGTTCTGGATATTAATCTGCTGTCCAATATATAACTGTCAAAATTCTCTCCCATTCTGTGGCTTCCTCCTAACTCGATTGATTGTTTCTTTAGCTGTACATGAGCCTTTGGTTTAGTGAAGTCTTGCTTATTAATTCTTGCCCTTAATTCTTGGGCAAACAGAATTCTATTCCAAACGTTCTTTCTTGCATCTATTTCACATAGGGTACTATGGTGGTTTGAATAAAAACAGCTCCCAAAGGCCCAGAGTGAATGGCTCTATTAAGAGGTATGGCCTTGTTGGGGTAGGTGTGGCGTTTTTGGAAAAGTATATCACTGGGAGGTGGACCTTAATGTCTTAGATACTCAAGCCATATCCAGTTAGGCATTCACTTCCTGTTTGCCTCCCACCTGAGTGTAGAACTCTCAGCTCCTTCTACAGCACCATGTCTGTCTCCACGCTGCCATGCTTTCCCACCATGACAATAATGGACTAAACTTCTGAAACTGTAAGACAGACCATTAAGTGTTTGCCTTTATAAGTGTTGTCACAGTCATGGAGTTTCCTCACAGCAATGAAACCCTAACACAGGTTCTGCCTAGCAGTTTCAGTGTTTCACATTTCACATTGAAATCTTTGATCTATTTGGAGTTATTGTAGAAGGTGATAGATACTGTTCAAATTTCATTTTTCTGCATGTAGACAGGCAGTTTTCCCAGAACTACAGATGATATCTTTTTTTTTCGGTGTATATTTTTGGCTATATCAGAGCCAAAACTTCTTCCCTAAGGACTAGCTTTCATGGTACCAGATAGCACCATGAATGCTTCCAAAGGAGGGGAACAATCAAGAGTCCTACCTACAACAGCCATGAATTCTATGAACCACATAAACAACCAGTATGACAAGATAACCCTAAAGGTGTAGTGATGGCACACATACCTTGGCAGTAACTACCTTTTTGGGAAGTCACGTGTACTTGACCTAAGAAAAGTTGCTCCGGAGGCTAACCTGCCACCTACATCTTCGAATCCACCCAATATGCCAGCATAATTCATAAAATAGGGTAATAATGCTTATGAATAGGACTAAGTTTTTAATCTCACAGCTAGCATCAGGGCAGCATCAGCACAAAAGAAATAGATTCCGGAAGGGAGAACTGGCAGTCCTGAAGAGTGTGCCAGCAGAGGGAATCAGTCTCAAAGACAGAGAGAGCAGAGAGAACTAAGGAGAGACAAGATAGGAGAAGCTTGACCACATAGATGAGACACCAAAGCCAGCCATTCATCTTCTGCTGTTCCTTGGAACTTTCTATTGCCACAATGAAGCACCCCAGGTTTGAACTTGAGAGAATACTCAAACAGAAGTTCACAGTCTGTGGTGACTTTTCCCTAGAGAACATCTCTCAGAATTTTAAAATTCTCATTATTGAGGATGGGGGTTACCACTATTATCTAACCAGGTGAGACGATGGATGAACTAAACTTTCCCCACAGTGCTCCCCACACAGTAACTGTTCTCCACCCTCCCTCAAAGTGTGACTAAATGAGAAACTGGCTTAGAATGCTCACTTCTTTTATACTTTCTTCTTTTGCACTTGGGCTGAGAAAGTGTTAAAAAAAAAAAAAGTACTGGCTCACATTACCCTCCATTACTATGATTTAATATTTATTATATATTTTATTATTCATAGAAATTTCTAGTAATAAGAAAGCCGTGTTAATGATGAAGAAATCGGGAAAGTTACTAAATTTATAAAGCAGGTCACAGTGTCTTCATGATTATGATTAGCAAATAGCACAAGGGAATTTGGCAAAAAAAAATTCGCACGGCACTTGATTAAATCCACTCTCCTGTGAAGGTGAACTGGAGAGTTTGGAAATATATATTCCCTCTAGACAGTGAGGCAAACGTTGATAAATTCACCCAGCAACTGTATAAATATATAGAACCCACTTACTACAACATTGATAAACTACAGAATACCGGATATACTTGTTCAAAATTGGCAAACTGAGATATGGTTGATAAAATGGTAATCATAAAATTGGAGTCAGTGTGCTGGTCATCCAGTTTATAGAAGATAGATGTGGAAGATATATCCTCACCAATGGAATCCTTAGGGGTAGAATGAGAGGATAATACCAAGAAAATACTCTGAAATTATTCCTTGAACAGGTAGAAGTAAGCTACATAAGTCTTGGCCATGATTGTTCTTTTCAGCTGGCCTTGTGATGAGAGACTGCATCTTTTATTGCTGCCAGCATTGCGGGGTACATAAAGCTTCATCAGATTCTGTGAGGCAGATGGGTTCTATCCTCACCTCACCATAAAACCCCTATCCTACAGAACATAATAAGCGTGATTAGGGAAGACAGATGGGGTGAGCCTGCCAATGCAAAATGTGCCCCTCTGTTTCAAATCCTTCTCCCTGAGGATGGTTCTCATCTAGAAATGTCTTCTTATAAATCCCTGAGAGCATGTAACAAACAGCTCTCACCGAGCCCTCCTGCTAAGCCCTTCTCTGGGTCTCAGATTCCCACTCTGAGCATACCCTGAGGTGAAGATTAACCCATTCTGTCAGTGGCCTAGCAAAAAGGAAAAAGAAGACATTTCTGCTCAGCTACTGTAGCTTCTATTCTTACTGCAATGCAAACTGCAACTCAAGCACTTCACTGGTATTTCAAATGGCAGCGTTCTGCTCGTCTGCACTTGCCAACAAATTATCTCCATGACTCTTTTAAGGACATCTATCTTTGGTCTCCTGATCCTTAGACCTTCAGACGCTCAGGCCCCATCTTTTCTCCATGCATCCCTTACTTGAACATGATACCTTTAAGCCTGAGCACACTTACTTCCCTAGAGTTTATGAGTTAAACTGTTGCACATTAACCCAGTTACACACAAAACAGCCAAGAGAGGAAAAATGAATAACTTGGATGCAGACTGTCACTTTTATATAAAAACAGCAAAGATCAGTGCCATGAATAGAAAAAAGTAAACAAAAGAAGATGTAGAAAAATATGAATAAAGAGCATTCTCTGGGACAATCTAGAAAACAAATGTACTAAGCACACACCATCCCCCAGACATTGAACAATTCACCTTGGGCGGAAGGTCATAGTTCAATGAAAGATGATGCTACCATATGACCAAAGGTTAGCAAAGGTTTTACATAGAGGAGCCAAGTTATAAATGTCTTAGGATTTGCAGTTGATAAAGCCTATTTTTTAGCCACTCAGCTTTGTGTGATAAGAAAGAACTTTAACAGAAAAAAACAGAAATGAGTGAGTATATTAGTTGTTTTGTTGCAATAAAATACTAGGACTGAAAGCAAGTTATAGAATAAAAAGTTTATTCTGTCTTAAGGGTCTGGAGGGAGAGTCTATACTTGTGGGAAAGAAGGCAGACATGCCAGCAGGAGCAGGAAGCTGGCTGATCCCATTTCATCTCCTCCCAGGAAGCAGAAAGAACAGGAAGTGGATGGGGCTATAAACTCTCAAAGCCCACCTCCCCACCCCACCCCTGTTATGTATTCCTCCCATCAAGGCTCCACTTCTTAAGAATTCTAAAACCTCTTGAAAGCATGCCTCCAATTGGAGACCAAGTATTCAAAACATCAGCCACCACTCTAATCATGTTTATTATGAAACAACACAATAAACATGGTTAGATTTTAATAAACACTTATATGGATGCTGGAATTCAGATTTTAATTCATTTTTCACATTTCACAAGAGTCTTCTTTTGATTTTTTTTCAGAAATTGAAACTCATTCTTTGCTCAGGGACACAAAGGGCCGGAGGATGGACTCACGTGCCACAGCTTGCTGTAGCCTACTGGAGTTTAGGCATATTTTGTTTGTAAAATGATTCTCAGAATATTTCTCTGAGAATCACAGCTTAGTAATCCTCCCCAGTTTTCCTCATGCTGTTTGATGATCCACCTTCCCCCTGATCAGTAATCTAACAATTTATATGCACTGCTTCTTTTTAGTAAGGAAGAAAACTAAAGGATGCATTTTCAGGGCAGAGTTGTCTCTCATGGTAAATTAATTAGTTGGTTTTCAGATATAAATGAGTCTCGTGTTTGTCCCTTACCTCCCCTCCACCTCCCCCAAGTTCCTATAATCATTCGAATTTCTGCCATCACAGAGTTGAAGGAACAAAGGTAACAGAGGTAATAGCAACCATTAAATTCCCAGACCAAATAGAGTCAAACAAAATCATTACTGTAAATTCTAGCACATCACATTATTATGCTCAAAAGAAGTCCAAATTAAGACGATAGGAGCTGAATTAATCTATCACTAGGCTTTTCAATGGTCATAATAAGACATAAATTGGGACCATAAAATTTTAGAATTTCCCAAACAACTACACAGGCATACAAGGAAATGAAATGTGCTAAGGATGTAGGTGGGGGTACATGCCAAGAAGAGAAAGAGTAGAAAATCAATACCTAATAAGTACAGAGATGATGACAGAAATATACAAGGGTGAGTCTTTCAAAGCTAACTGAAGCTTAACTATTCCCAAAAGAAATACATAATAAATGAAATGAACTTAGCCTTTGCCAAATTGTCAGAATGCTGGCCAAACAATCATAGAATAATATGAAGGTCCTAATTTTCCAGACCACAGCAGATAAATGATAAAGATAGAATTCATTACTTATTTTCTACCATTCTTGTCTTCCCAAAATGTTGGACCAAATTTATACAAGTCTTGTTTTTTTTTTTTAAACATGAATGAATCTTTGGTGACTCTCCTTTAAATAAATTACCAGTGTATCTGATCTAATAGCTCCTTAGATAGTAGAGTTCTGAAATCCAAAATTAGAATTGGGGAAGGATGTAAATAAATAAATAAACAAACAAACAAATATCCTGAAAGTGGTGACAGAGCTGAAAGCCAAACCTAGACCACAGAATCCAATTAAATGTGGAACAAATTGTTTTACCTCCTGTGCCATGAGTCAAGGGAACAGCCAGAGCTTGTTAGCCTGGCAGGGATCAGGTCCTTCCTAGCCAAAGAAACTTCTTTTAGAATGTGATTTAACACAGAACCCCAAAATGTGAAGGTGAAGGTAAATAACTGTATCAGGGACCCTTATCACACTGCCTCCCATTGGCACCTATAGGGGTCCCTGGGGAACCCCAACAGGGCTCTGCCACAAAACCCTAGAGCTGTGAAGTGCTCTGCTCTTATAAATAAACTGTAGTAAAAATGAGTAAGTTAAGCAATCGGTGAACATAAATAATGACTATACACAGTGTTCAAAGAAGGTTTCATGGCTGCATGGCTTGGAACAACACAGAGATAAAGTCTCAACACAAGGGACTGGACTGGTATTTCTCTTCCAATTGCAACTCCTAATCCATCAACATTTGGGCAAAATTCATTAAAATAGATACCCAGTCACCAAACTTCTCTGCTCCTTGATATTATCCAAGAAATGGTTTCTGCTCTGGCAAACCCTAACAATCAACCAGAATAAACCTACCTAAACCCCCAAAGAGACCTCCCTTAGTCTTTCCCAAATGTGTTCCTAGTGGCCATTGCCTCCAGCATTACATTATTAAAGGTCCCCATGTTGTCCTCAACAAAACCAGACAAGTCCTCTAAAATAGGCTGAGAGAGACAGCAGCTAAGTTCATGCCATGAATTAGCACAACACAAATAAATAGAAGCTAATCCCAATGCCTATCTGACAAAATGCTACCACTCCTGGATGCTCAGCAAGGGCAAGTGTAGTGAATATAAAATATCTTTAGTTGAAATCACATGATTCATATTTGCCAGTGCCTCCAGCTCTGTCTGGGTGCCCCACCCCCCAACTCACATCATTTTCTCAGCAACCAATATATAAACATAATTCTTTCAGGAATGAACAAGAACAGAGAACAGCCAAAGAATCACTCTTAGTTGAACTTAAACATCAAGCACACCCAGCTTGGCCACAGCCTACAGTCCCAGAAGCTGCCATGATGGTTCTAGAGCAGAAAGCCTGATTCCCCTTGATCCTTACACAAAGAAAGAATTTAGCTTTCAGTAAACAAGCAAGCAAGCAAACAAACAAACAAAAGCTAGATCTTGTTATGTAGTCAAGGATATCCTCAAACTCTTTGTGTAGATCAGTCTGGCCTTGAACTTTATACCCACCTACCTCAGCCTCCCAAATACTAGAATGACAAGCGTATGCTACCGTACCCAGCTCACAATTCACAGACCTAATCCTTGAGTTTCATTGAGTGGAATCTCCCCAAAAGTGCCTCAGAAGATCTCAGTCCACGCTTGGGTTCCATGTGCAGTGTCTGTAGATACAGATGGCAGGCCTGGCTCAGGCTAGCTTTCATCAAAACAATTGCTGATGCACAGACACTGGAATTTGCTCTAACTCATTACTGTCTTCACAAGTTGAATCCTAATAAACATTGGAGCTATGAGAGGGGCATTGATAGCAGTGATCACATTGGAAAAGGTCCTAGAAATGAGACCTGTTTCAAACCCCAGATGACTAAGTTCACACCTTTCCAAACAGCAAACAAATTTCTGAGGACTAAATCTCCTAAATGAAGCTACCTATCCAGATCCTTATTCAGGTATGGTGGATTTTGTGGTCCAGCCCCTCTGCCACCTCTCTTCTTCCCAGGACTACCATCTGTGCTGAGCTTCTGCTCCCCTTTCACAGCTACCTAGCACTAGTACCAGGTCTCTCTGCATGTACTCTAAAGGCCACCTTTTAGCATAGCCCACCAAAAAAAGCAAATGTTCTCTTATGCATTCATTGGACTGCACATGCTGCTTTCTTAGGTCATCTCTAAGGGCAAAAATGACTCAAAGACAGCTGCATCACCAAAACCCATATGAGCATGGGTGACAGATCAGAAAAGCTAGAAACCTAGAGCACACTACAGCCTGTAGCAGCTTAATAGGGTATTCTTTCCAGGTAGCTCAGTTGGCTTAAGTTCTTAGATCATCTGATCAGGCTGTTTTTCTTGAAAGTAGAGTATATGTCACCTTCCTCTTTGATCTCCAGGGGCATAAGAAGGAATCGTTTAAAGGTTCAGTGGGTTGCAATGAACCCCCAAGCAAGTTTTTGCTTTCACAATATATTGAACTTCATCCATCCCTTCCAGAAAAGTATAGTCTCTATGTAAGGATCCTCACATGCTACTGCCCCACCCCCAGGCTTGCTGTGCCTATACATGGCTGTTTCTCATAGCATCATCTCCTTCATGACCTCAGCTCCATAGTCCGGATATGCTGACATGCAGTTTCTTCCACAAGAATGTATTAACTCTTCTCTCAAAATCACCTCATGTGTTTGTGTTACCTCCAGAAGGCCTTCCCGGCTCCATCCAACCTTGGGCCAAATCAGAGTCCCAGTGCTGCTTGCTCTCACTCTTGCTCTCACTTTCTATGCAAAGATGCTGTCCTTTATGAAGCTAGTGATGTGTGATAGACTTTTCCTGTAGATACACCACACACTCACACACACACACAAACACCCCTACTTACCTTAAATAGGGAGCCCACAACAAACTCAAATACAAATAGAAAGTCTATCTTGGCGAACCAATGGGTTTTATTGGAATTACTTACAAGAATATGGGTGAGGGATCACTTAAAAGAACAGATATGATGCAAAGATAGATGCATCACCAAAACCCACACCAGCACAGGTGACAGATCACCAAGCTGAAAACTTGGGCACACTGCACAGCCTACAGGAAGCTTAACAGGTTGGAGAGTATACTTGCCAGGTAACTCACATGGCTTGAGCCTCTTTCAAGCTACTTGGCTGTTCTCTGCTTCATCCAGGTCTCCCAGTCTTCTTTTGTAACTAGTCTTGTCTGAGAGTTACTCTCAGCAGTCTTTACTGCCTATACTTAGGAGGGAGGAACCTAGTGGATCTGTTCAATTTCAGGGACCTCCTGAAGCTATTTTGAGTTGTTCTTTGTGTCTTAAGGAGCTTCCCTACAGATGTTTCAATCTCAAAATGAGAGATTATTACTTCAAGGGCTCCACATTAAAACTCATTTGGGCACCTAGAACCAAATCACAGTGATTCTTATTTAATTGTTCTAGGAACCAGCACCTGGAAGCTAATGGAAGAATGGTGAGATCAAACCTATATAGTAAATTTAAGACTGTTCTGAGCTACATGATGAACCCCAATCTCAAAGAAATTAATTAATAAATAACAAATAATACAAATAAAAATATTTTTATTATTTTAAGAGCATTTGATTTATTCTACTATTATACTGTGATTGTATTGCATTTACTCCACAGATTTTCTGAATAGTCAAAAAATAAAAACTTGGGAGGGTGGGCCTTGTTCAATCAACTAGAGGTTACTTACTGGACCATTATATTAAGAAAGACTTGATGCTAAATCTAGGCATGGTGGAAATGCCAGCAATGGATTATATCTCAAGAGTATTTGTTATATATCACTTTATTCCACAAATGGCAGAATGGTGACCGATTTCATCTGAGACACTCATCATAGACTAACAGAGGAAATGGACAGCAATGGCAGATTGTAGATAAAGACATTTCATGAATACACGAAGATGTTTTCAGCAAGTGGTGTATGTCTCTGCTAATCACCCCTATTCATGCTCTCTCTAACATGCTCTCTAACTAGAGGCTAAAGTGTGTGTTATTAGAAGCATGGCTTGTGTGCTTTCTGGCTGTGGTGAGCTTTGACCATTGAACATCCTCCAGAAAATGTGATTGAAGTAGCAACATCAGTATTTCCCTGGGCATCTGCCTGCAGGGCTGCCTCAGGCTGACTCTGTTCCTTGAGTAAACATTATCCAGGCTGTCCTCTATGAGCTTCAGTGGCAGAAGCTCTGTAGTACACTATACTGGCCTCACTGGTTCTCTTCACTCACTCTTGAACAAATAGTTCCTTTAAAAAAAAAAACTCCACCAAGCTATATTATTTTATAATAATAAAACAATATTAACATTCACAAACATGCATATGCTGGACAGCTGTCTTTGTACACAGAGGAGGGTGCACACACTGCAGGGAGGGATGTCACACCAGTCTAGAGACAGCACAGATAAGCATCATACCCATTTCATCATCTACCTTGGCTACTGAGCTACAATCCAGACCTGTCTTTGCAAAGGAGTTTGAGTGGCTGAGCAGAGACAGCTCTAGTCATTAACCTCCAGTTTGACCTGTGGGACTTTCCTGTTTCACTGACTGGAAAATCCAGACTCGAATTTTGTTATCTGAATGTCAATGAGACTGAGCAGTGAAACATGAAGAGGCCACAAAGAATATGAAGGACCGTGTGGTCTGCCCTTTCTACCTGGTGCTGGCTGTATCATTATTCCAGATCTCCATGCCTGGTAGAATTTTGACATCTCTGGTACTTATTTCTAAACAAATCCAAGACACCTCTATTCATCACCTCTTCAGTGATATAAAAATCTCCCCCAAGACATGATTAGCAGCAAAGATAAAATCAAAAGATGTGAAACCACAAATGTGCTCCCAACCCCCCAACTGTCTTAGTTACAGTTTCCATTGCTGTGAAGAGACACCATGACCTAGACAATTTTTATAAAGGATAATATTGAATTGGGACTGGCTTACATTTTCAAAGGTTCAGCCCTTTAGCATCATGGTGGGAGGCATGTCATCATGGTGCTGAAGGAACCAAGATTTCCACATCTTGATCTGAAGGCAACCAGGAAGAGACTGTGTCACACTGGCCAGACTTGAGCATATATATAAGAACTCAAAGCCCTGTTTCCATAGTGACACACTTCCTCTAACAAGGCTACACCTCCTGCAATAAGGTCATACCTCCTAATAGTGCCCACTTCTCATGGACCAAGAATATTCAAACTACCACACATACCCTTAATCTACTGGGGCCTTGTTCCTGAGTGTTTCTTTCTGTGACTTTGTGAATCATGCACCAAGCAGTCAGGCATTAAAAACTTCACTGGAATAAAGCACTTTTTAAGGGAATGGAGGCTGCTCGGAACCAGTAAGCTTCTTTCCAACACTCAGTAATAAGGCCTCAGGAGCCAGCATGGGCAGCACAGAGCACTACAGGCTGACCCTCTCCTGCACAAAGGAAGCTCATAAAACATCCAAAGAGAAAAGGCAGAACAAGATACCTCTGAGAAGACAGGTTGTGAGGGAGCAATCAGAAACTATTTAGGGGAAGAAAAGAAAGAGGAATTAGGGCCGCAGGCCTCTAGCCTTTAAGCAGGACGAACACTAAAGCACACCCCAATTCCATTTCAGTCAGACCCCTTTTAAGCTTCCCCAACTCTCCAATTCACTGTCTTCAATAGCCTTTTCATCTCTCAAGGTCCAACTCAAATGCCTTCCCCTCTGTGGAGGCTTTCTACTCCCAGAAAGAATTAATCATTCTTTTCTCTGCACACTTAAAGCATGTCAGCCCACGCTAGTTCCTTGTACTTTGTAAGATATGTATGCCTTTGCCTCCCCCAAATGGTTTGTGAGCTCACTAGTGGCAGGGATCTGCCTTGGGAATCACTGAATAAAAGCAGGCCCTGGATCAAAGTAGCTGAATGTATAAATATCTCTGAGCTTATTAATTATAGACTTTTGATAGCAACAGGGCATTGAGCATCCTTTCTCACCCACTCACCCCATTGGTGGGAAAATAAAGGAGTCTGTAGTACAAGTAGAGCTGATTGGTTTCGACCCCATCTTGCATGGATACCCCCAAAAGTGGAACCATAGACAAGGACTTATGGCAGTAGGTATGATGATGAGTAACAGAAAGTAAAATTTAAAAGCAGAAATGAGCTGTGTCATCAAGCCAATTCCTTCTTGAGTCACTCTTGAGTTCCCTCTCATGGGATCCCTCTGAAGAAATTCTCTGTAGACATTACTTAAAATATCCCATGTGGCAGAGGATGGGAGAGTTAATCCATATACTTACTAAATTAGCTGCTGGTCAAAGGTTGTGGGCTTTTTCCCTTAACATTTGTAGATATGTAGCTGATTGAGCAAGAGTGTTTCTGTGGATACCCAGTAAGAAGCTGGTAGAGATGCCACAGAACAAAAAGCAAGTATTGGAAAGCACAACTGAAGTAGTGAAGACCCCCAAACTCAGGAGACCCTTCCTCAAGTCTCAGGAAATCACAACCACCCAAAAACCACAAGAAACCATACCTGGATGCAATCAGCAGAGGTTTATTAGGGAAGAAAGCTGGCAGCCAGCGGTCTAACTACACACTCATGCAGGAGTAGAGTTCGACCCCGCCAGCCAGTCTGAGGATGGTTTTAAAGGGAAAAACCACAAACCAGGAGAGTAGGAAGGGGGGTGAGGGGTTGTCAAGGATACAAAACATAAAAATAGTGGAACATTTCAGAGATACTCACCCTAAATGATTAGAGTCATGTGAAAATCACTCTGCACACTCATTCCTCTCAAAAATGTAGTTCTACCATGTCATTACCAACTATTTCAGGTTAACTATTTTTACTTCTTCCAGCTATAGCCCCACCTAGATGGCTTGCATCTTTCTCTGTGGTCAGGAATGTGTCTTCCTGCCCTTTGGGCTTTTCCCACCCACAGGTGGGGTCTACTCCCTGAGGCTTGAGGAATGTAATCCAGTAAGTGTCCTCTGATTCAGGGATAATGTCCTCCACCCGGAATTTGTCCAGGGGCAGTGAAAATCTTACATTCAGTTCCACTTTCTGGAACTTACATTCTTTTGCTCAGGTTTAGGGTAAAGAAAAAAAAAAAAAATATATATATATATATATATATATATATAAAATTTTTCACTCTACAGTAGGATAGGGCAAGGGACAGCTGAGAACAGCTGGTTGCCACAGCAACTACATGAGAAAGTCAGGCCAACAGAACAGGAAGCAGGACTCAAGAAGGGCCTGACATACTTACTTATCTCAGGATAATTTTTTATCAGCCCTGATTTTTATACACCCTGTTAGAGAACAAGCCACACTAATCCTAGGATTATAACTGTTGTTAATAAAAGCATCATGTTATATAACTAGAATTTTCCAAAGCCTTGCCATCTCAGTACAGTTACAATAAACACTTGGTTTTCTATCAAATTAACCCTTGAGAGTGTCTGTCACATCCTTTGCACCTAATATCACCAAAGCCAAAGCCTCCAGTTGCCTAAATGGCACATTTCTTTCCCTCTCCCTATACTAGAGCCCCACCATGGGGTCAAAGAGAAATGCAAAAATGTTTCCCCCAAGGTCACATTTTAAGCTGAAAGCATATATGCTGTCTACTTCAGTCCACAGCTCAACCATAAAGACCATTCCTTCAGCTCCAGCCCTAGTCCAGCCAACTTGCTTCTTTATCACAAGTCTGTTCTTTAAATCTCTACAAGTAATACAAACATATTTTCATTCAAATGAACTCTAAAAGTCAGGATCTCTAAGTCCATCCTAACAATTCACCAGACATGCCCAGGCAAGTCTGAACTCCAGTGTGCCCACAGTAAACCCAGGCTATCTCAGAACTACCAAAGTAACTGTTTGAATGTTTCAGGCATTCTGAGCATTGTGCCTAAGAATCTTGAGGGTCCCAACGTTTAACATTGAAAATCCCAAGACTTTTTGGTTGGCTTTTCCCTCCTGATCTAAAATAATTCCATTCGATGTCCTGAGCTGCTTTCCTCCTGGTATTCTGTCACTTTAAAGAGGAACGTTTGATTTTCTCTGCCGCCATTGTTCACCAAGAGCCTAACCTGTAAGACCCATGTACCAAGACCAACTCAAAAGTACAATCTCAAGTATATTCTTAAATGACTAAGCTTACCCCAAAATAAACTTGGACATACAACATTCATCTTTAATTATGCCCACAAAAAAAGAGATATGTTTAAGCATGCTACCCTTTTGTTGGGCTCTTTGAAGAACAATAGCTGGGGAAAGCCAAATAAATAAATAAATAAATAAATAAATAAATTTTAAAAAACAGAAGACAACAGTAATAAGATAAGGTGGTATATTGACAGCTGAGATCTTTTGTGACATCTATGGGTGGGTTTGTGACTCCAAGATTAGACTTCCCATTTCAAAAGCACCATCCATGAACTCTGTCAATCAGCCACTCACTTATTCATACTTAATGTATCTCCCTCCTGGCCACTTCCTCGAAAATATTTTTAAAGATGGTGCTAAGGAAATAACACATAGCTCACACATGCACATGTGAAAGGCACTGTTCTCCCCCGACTAACAAACTGGGCTTGGATTTTTATCGGCATTTGCTGTGCCTTACTTCTACAAAAGAATTCAATTTATTATTCTCCTTGGACTTCAAATAAAAAAAATAGCATCAAAGTCTAGCAGAAAATAAAAGCTCTGGTTCAGACATTATTTTGTTTCCCTCATCTAAGTAAATATTTGCACTTGCTGGAGGAGCTTATGCTGATATGTCTGCAAATTGGATGCATTTTTTTCTCTATGAGACAGTAAGTTGCTGGGAACAAAAGACCACAAAGCAAAATTCCCCTGTGTTCTCTTCCAAGTGACCTCCAGCTCACTGTGCAGATGACATGTGTAGAAGGAAGATGATTTGGTCTCCATGGAAGCTCAGTTTGTGGGCTCTGTCTTGGCAGATTGACAGCTGTGCTAAATGATCTTGAAATTACATGTAATAGATTTTAGATTATGACTATTGTGCTCTAGGGACTAAAGAGCCCCATGCAGTGAGAGAGGACTCTAGTTATCTTCTTAAACCTCATTCTAGAGTAAAAAGGCATGGACTTTTCTTGTTACAACTTGACCTTCCTGTTTATTGGGGGAAGTGGTGAGCACCAAAGGAACTCAGCTAATTTGAAATCACAGATCTAGCATGACACTGTCACCATTTCATGGAATGAAATGGACTTGACCATGTTTAATACAGGCCTTGATTCTCCAATTCAAAGCTAGTAAGTGCTAAAATGCTCTGATTTCCAATACTGTAATAGTAAATTAACATAGAATAATACAGATTGGCATCTAAATTTCACCCTTTGCACAACTGGTACACTGATTTATTGGCAAGCCCAGCTTGTGTTCTCTTCTGTTTTTATAAAGGAGACTGGGACTTGTATGCTGGTGACTAACTGGAACAAAAGAAAACAACAGAGCTGATGCAGGTGTCCTCTGCAAGGAACTGGGACAAACAAGCAAAAACTGCCCTGAACCTGAGCACACCAGAGATGGACCCTAAAAAAATGACTGGGAAAGCTTCAAGGAAGAATGGGGTTCCTGAGTGAAGACATGGAAGTTTAACTCCTGGGAAAAGTAGAGTCAAAATATTGTCATAATTGGACCCAAAGACCCAGAGGTTGGGGTCATAGCTTAGCTTAAGTGTCTAAGCCATACAGTGGGGGTTTTTGTCACAGTTATAATATAAAATAGGTCACATTGTGCTTTGTTCAGGTTTTTGTTTTTCTTTTCCATCTAGGGCAGTGTTGGTGAGTTTGTTCTATAGCTAAACCCTCTGCTCAGATGACTTGACTACAAAGTCAGTAAACACGCATTTTACAAACCAACTGGACAGAGAAGTAGGGAGAAATCAGAAGCAGAAAATAATCGAGGAAAATTTTCATTTTTCAACAGAATATGAAATAGTATTTCATGCTCATCTGCTCCAATAAATCTGTCCACCACCCAAAGTAAAGTGTCCATCCCATGGATGAGACAGGCTCCCTCTCTCAAGAAAACACAAGTATAAACATTATTTCCAGAAAGACACTTCAGAAACCCTGATACAACAAGCAAGACTGTCCAAGATGTCATCCAGCCTTACCCAGAATGGACAACAGCATCCTGCTATGTCTGTGATTACAAGTACCCAGGTGACTCTTGTGCACACTAAAATTCACACTGAGCTGAGATGGCTGTACCTTACCTGTAAACATATTGGGAGAGGTACACACGTACAACTTAAACTGAAGAATTCTGTACTGGAGGTGGTAATGCTCCCTTCATTTCTTGCTTTTTCTTTAAGAGATTTCCCAATAGAAGCATATTTTGCATAAGAAGTAAGTAAAAAAAAAAAAACAAAAAACAAAGAGCATACATGCATCTATTTAACATTTACAAAAAGAAAAGCAGGACAGATCAATCAGAAAACAGTAGACCAGGCTATTTACAAAGTATGAGATCAAAGAAAGAGGGGAAAGGATTCAGGGGTAGGTTGACTTCCCCCAAGTACAGGCCAGTAAAGTTTTGACATAACACTCTAATGTTCTATATATTAAAATTTTTAAAAAGAAATCAACGATGACACAAAGAGGGAAGAAAAATCCTGAAACTCAAAGCAACAAAACAAATGAACCAACATTATCTCAAGTGAATACCGTAAACAGGTGACAGAGAAAATAGAATAAGACATTGATCCAAGTACTTTATTGACTTGGCATTCAAATACCTCTGGTCACAGACAGACTTAAAATAAAAAGAATAACTAACATATCTGAATCCCCCATCTCTCTCTCTCTCTCTCTCTCTCTCTCTCTCTCTCTCTCTCTCTCTCTGTCTGTGTCTGTGTGTGTGTGTGTGTGTGTGTGTGTAAGCTCACACAAATAACAAATGCAAAAGAAAGCTCACCAACACCAACACCAAGAAAAGCTGAATATGTAAGCTAATGAACTCAGAATAAGGTTTATCGGCTAGTGAGAAGAAGAAACTTTGCCCGACAACACCCAAGGGAGAGAGTAGAAACTGAGAACATAAAGGCAGGGTTCCTGAAGGGCTGTCCCTCAGCAAAGGGACTAACTCCTATTTTATAAGCAGGGTAATAACAAAAAAAAAAAAAAGCTTATCTTTAAAGGGTAAAGGGTAAAGCCTTCACATTAGAAATAGCAGGCCCTGGCTAGTTCTACATACATTTGTAGAGCCTGAATTTCTACTGTCTATATGCTCTAGGAATCTGCAATGAATATATTGCTGTAAAAATGAGCCCCAAAATAAGTGAAACCCCTGAGTCTTCCAGCAAAAAAAAACAATAGAAAACTGTTCAAAACAAGCCTTCCAAGACACAAATAAATAATCCTTTCTAAGGTAAACACACACACAAACACACACACACACACACAAAATATATATTCTAAGTGGAAATGAACACAATACCATGGAAAGCAGTTACTATGAGGAAGGGTCTACAGTCATGCAACAAGTACCTGACTAGACCTTAAATAATACTAACAACATAAAAAAACTTTGAAACACAAGGAAAAGGGGAAGGGTCCTATGAGAGTAGAGGAGAGATTAATAAATTTGAAACTGACCAATGAAAACTTCTAATTGAAATGAGAAATTTAATAAACAGATTGAAGAACAGATCATCGACGGCTGTTGGGAACAGTGATATGAGAACTCATACAAAACAAAGCAATGAGACATAAAAAGAAAATAGGAGAAACTTAAAAATACATCTCATTGGAATTCCAAGAGTAGAGAAATTAGACAATAAGGAGAAACAATAATCAACATATAATTTGATTTGGGAGGGCTGATTAAAAAAATAATCATGAGAACATTTCTTAGAGTCCAGAGCCACAAAACAAAAACAAACAAACCTAGACAGCATATGAAAACCTGCTCAATGAAGTGATGGTTTTATTTTATTCTTATTAATTCCTTGAGAACTTCATACAAGGTATTTTGATCATACCTTCCTCCCCAATCCTTCCCAAATCTACCCCTTTCCCTACCCAGCCAAGTTTGTAGTCCCCTCTTTATAATCCCTCAAGCTACAGTATGTCCACATACTCTCAGATGTGTGCCTTTCCACTGGAGTGTGGTTGACCTATCAGAGGTCCTATCACGAAAGAAAATAAATTGTTCTCCAAGCAGCTATCAATTGCTATCTGTTCCTCATTGAGGAGTCAGATATCGCCTGCTTCCCCTCTCCATGATAGGATTTTGTCTGACTTAAGTTTGTACATGTCTTAAGCATGCCATCATAAATGCGGTGAGTTCATACATATCACTGTCCTTCTGTGTCTAGAAAACACTGTTTCTTTGTGGTCATCCACCTCTTCTGGCTTACAGTCTCTCTAGCCCCTCGTCCACAATGAGCCCTTAGCCTTGGGTGAGGGGATAGAATATAGATGTCTTATTAGTACCTTGATGACTTGTAATCATGATTGTGCTAATCCTGATCTACTGAGGAAAAAAAAAAAGAACTTTTTATGATGAAGGTTGAACAATGTGCTAATCTGTGGGTAAGCCATAAGTTATAGCAAAAAGTTATGACTATTTTAAAAGGCAAAAGCAAGGGATATAGAAAGTCAAGAAATGGAGAATCTGGTAAGATGAAGGAATCACAATGGCATGAAGAGAAGAGGTTGCTCAAGTCCAAAGAACTGAGTGGAGAAGTGTGTCAAAACAACAGCGAGACCCTCTGTGTACTACAGACAACCCCAGTGTTCAGTTAGTACAGAAGCCTGGGAGCAGCACCTACTTCAGCTTAAATGCCCTCAGGGCTTCTGAAACAACCTGACACTGAGGAGACTCAATCAGAAGCCAAAGGGCAAGACATATGCAATCCATCCATCAGCCTTCAGGAGAATGTCAGTCACAGTGGCCCCCTGTACTCTAAGGCTTGATCAGTTTTTTCTTAGCCCTGTCCCATCTTTGTGAATAGTCAGTGTGCCATCTGCCTCCTACCATACCAGGACAGAGGTGTGTGTGTGTGTGTGTGTGTGTGTGTGTGTGTGTGTGTGTGTGTGTGTGTGTGTTAAAAGAATAAGAAAGTAGACCATTAAAAAAACAAGGAGAAAAATTAGAAAACTTAAAAGTTACCACTTGAGTTTAGTTTACTTTTTTTTCTTTTTTACCTACCATGTAGTCTTGTACTCCTACAATGAATACAGGGTATAAATGACACAAAAATTAATCTTTTAATAATATTCAGCGTGGCACAAAACATAGATTCCTAATTTATTTATTAATTTACTATTAGATCAACATTATCTCTAACCCAGAATCCCACCTGATCTCAGAGAATTGGGAGAGGAGGGTATATCTGGGGTAAAAATGAGAGTCATCCAAACCCTGGACTAGACAATAGTGTGTAGGTAGTGAATTATTCTGTAAGTTTATGTATATCCTTCCTTAGGCTCAATAAAATATAGTCACCTAAAAAACTGATGTCTAACTTTGTGGGACTGACATTTATGTCTATAAAAGGCAAGGAGGCAAAAATCTGTAAGACATAAGCTGTAGCTTATGTTTTAAATACATGGGGATAAATTTTGAATTTTAAAAGGTTATACTAAAATTGCCCCTACGACTATCTAGAATGCTTGAAGAAATAGGCCTTCACTTGGCCAGTGCTAAAACTTGAACTGTTCTGCAGAAATCCTTGCCAGATATTTTTAAGTCTACATTCATAGCTAATCATTACTTGAAACACATCTATGAGATAGGACATGGGTGAAATCTGGCTTTTGATGGATTAGAAGGGAGTCCTCCCTTTATCTCTTGCTTCTGGATGCTGCTACCTAAGTGGAACACCTTCATTCTGAAGCAACACAGTAGACAGTCATAGATGACCAGCAGGATAGAGCACCATCTACTGAAAGTGAACAGTACCTTGTGCTCCTGCCCCAAGGCCTTCCACTAGACTGTTCAGCTCAGACTAGTTTGTGAGAATTAACAAAATTTCAACCAGGAATTGGAAGGACAGAAACCTTATGGCCACAGGCCAAAATTTAACTATATTAAAATTCCCAAGCCTTTAGTGAGAACTATTTGTTATTAACAATGTAATGGTATTATGCAGGGATAATGATGGATGGAAGTCATTTCACTAGACAGTCAGATACAAGTGTCTAGTTCTTGGCATTTATATGAGAAACGACATCATCCCAATCCTCTGGTGAGGAGTGCAGGAAGATATACAGTCAGAAGAGCCAGCTATGAGCTTTCTAGAACTGCTGGTACCAGGGTCTGCTACTTTCTCATACTCTGCCCACATACCTGGAATAATTAACTAAATCTAATCTTCATCCTTTATCTGATGTCAAAACCCATGTATGGATGAGCGAGAGGAGAAGGGACATTGCAGCTACATATGGTGATCTTCCATGCTGCACAAACTATACTTCTTTACATTTTAAGGAGGACAGAATAAGACACATTTGGCCAGTCACCGGCCATGGGCTCCATGGTTTGGGCAGGTCTCTCTGTTAATTGACAGAAATCCTCTGGAAGGACCAATCTCCAGGAGATAAATTGCAAATGAAGCTTGTTCTTGGCACACACTCAGAACAGCATGCCAATGTGCATACATTCCACCGAGCTACAAATTTGTATGCCAATTTACACAATGTATATTAAACTTTGATAAAATACAGAACAGCATCAAAACCAGGGAGCCCCAGCTTCTTGATACATCCTTACCCAATAGGCAACTGTCCCTTTAGGTCTACCCCATTCTCACGTTATTCTTCTCAGTGGGTCCTCTGAAAACTGGAGAGTAAACAGAAAAATAGCTCAGTGCCAGCATGGCAAGGTACAGAATCTGTGGAATAATTCTAGATGCCACTGACCTAATTCTTTCCTCCTGTACCACAATTAGAGTTGCTGTATCTTATGCTTATTTGCTAGGTTTTCAAGCCATCTACAGTGAATCTCACCACCCACTGTCAGGGAGCAGCTGGGCATTATGGGTGTTTAATGCAGGACAAATCCCTTCCTGTTTTAATGTTGTGATTCATTGTAATGTTTTCTTGTTGCTTTTTTTTTTAATAAAGAATATTTTATTTAGTACTTTGATTAAATTTCCCCTCCCCCAACTCCTCCCAGATCATCTCTATTTCCTACCCACCCAACTCCATTTTCTCTCTCCTACTCTCAAAACATAAAACTAAAATCACAAACCAAAAACCAACAAGACACAAAATGACAAAGCAAAGCAAAAAGCTCTTCCCCTCCCCCAAAAATCATGGAATCCACTTTGTGTTGGCCAACTACTCCTTAGCATGGAGCCTGCTTGGGAGTATAGTTGATATACCCAGTGATATATATACTCTGTTGGAGAAAGCTGGTTTTCCCTTTGCCAGCAGTTATCTATTGCAGGCAGCTTCTTGGTTATGGGTGGAAACCCATGCTGATTTTCCCATCTCAGAGCTGGGACTCTGGCTTGAAACTGTGTAAGTCCTATGCTTGTTGTCACAGTCTCTGTGAGTTAACATGTGCATCAGTGCTATTGTACCGGGAAAAGCCTGTTTCCTAGGAGTCATTCATCACCTCACCTCTGGCTTTTACCATTTTTCTGCCTCCTCTTCCAAGTAGAGCCCTGAGCCTTGAGGAAGGTTTTGATGAATCCATCTCATTTAGGACTGAGTGTTCCAAGGTCTCTCACTGTGGTGGTTTGAATAGGAGCACCTCTCATGTGTTTGAATGCTTGGTCCAAAGAGAGCAACACTATTAGGAAATGTGGTCTTGATAGAAGAGGTGTGACCTTGCTGGAGGGAGTGTGTCACGGTGGGGTGGCCTTTGATATCTCAGAAGCTCAAGCTCTTCCTGCTGCCTGCCTGTTCAGATGTAAAACTCTCAGCTCCTGCTCCAGCACCATGTCTGCCTGCATGCAGCCATGCTACCCACCATGATGATAATGGACTGAACCTCCCAGCCCAATTAAATATCTTTGTTTATAAGAGTTGTTGTGGTCATGGTGTCTTTTCACAGCAATAGTAAGATACCCATTCACTGCACATTGCCCAGTAGTGGGTCTCTGTGTTAATTCCTATCTAGTGAAAAAAAAAAAGCTTCTCTGGTAAGAGTTGCATTATTCTATGAGAATGGCAATATGCTCCTTTAGCAGAATAATAATATTAGGTTTTTCTCTGGACTCATGACCTGTCTAGTCTCATGTTTTTGATAACAGCATCAGGCATTCACTCTGAAGAATGAAAAAATTATAAAAATCATTTTTATAGAATATATACATATATAGATGCTTTTTAAGTTCTTTTAGAGACATGGAAAATTTTCTCTGAAGCAAGCCAGGCCAGTTTCAGGAACTGGCTGAAAGTCATTCAGGTGGCGAAACACAATGACAGGGCTGTGGCTCTACAGTTGAAACAAGTGAGACATAGTCAATAAATAGTTGGTAAATGACAGGGTAGGGCAGTGACATGGTAAAATCACATTTTTGAGAAGAATGAGTGTACTGAGTAATTTCCATGGCTATTAACCATTCAGGGTGGGTTTCTCTGGAATGTTTCGCTATTCTTATGTTATGTATCCTTGGCAACCCCTCACCCCCTCCTCACTCCCCTGGTTTGTGGTTTTCCTCTTTAAAAGACCCCTTAGTCAGCCACTCGAGGTCAAACTCTGCTCTTGAGAGAGCTCGTGGTTTGACCTTGGCCGGCCAACTTCCCTAATAAAGCCTCTACTGATTGCATCCAGGTATGGTTTCTTGTGATCTTTGGGTGGTCATGATTTCCTGAGACTTGAGGAAGGGTCTCCCGAGTATGGGGGTCTTCAACTCCACCTCATGGAATGGGTCTTACACCTGATCAAAAAGTTCTGCTTGTTCCCATAACATTTGTGCCACTATTCTTTTTCAAGAATTAGACTTTGAAGAAAGCCTGTCTCACAAACCCAGCTCAGCAGAGACCAGTGCTACCAACCACCTCCTTATCCTCACAACAGAACTGTTAGCCAGTCACGAACACACAAACTTTTTATCAGTAGTGGAGGAAAAAATAATTAAAGGTCCTCAGCTTTCTTCGGTGACTTTGATCCCTTCTGTGTGTCCTCTTGTCAGTCCTCACAACATCGACTGCAGCACCTTATCTGCCTTTGTAGGCTTCCTGTCTCACCATCTCCATTCCTTCTGCACAGAGGAGAGAATGGGAACAAACACTCAATACTCCTTTCAAAAGTCCCCACCCGTGGGTGTATGCCAACCTTCGGTGTATCTCTTGCTCTCCCCACTAATGCCCATGCTTTAATTTATATTAAAACCTTTGCTTACTAAACTCCAACCTTGCTTTATAAAAACAATATATAAATAAACTTCTTTCTTTTTCTCCTCCCCTGACCCTGCCACCTAGTTGCTTTACTCCTCCAGCCTGCTTTCTTACAGAAACCAAGAGCACCAGCCTAAGCATGCCACTGCCCACAGTGGGCTGGTCCCTCCCATATCATATAAAAGTTAACAAAGATTGTAGTCTTATTGTATTATGGAAAATAAACAATGAAAGAAAGAGAGAAACAAAATGACTACTGATTTTAATACATATGACAGCAAACAGATAGCATGAGTTGTTTCAGAAATTAATAAATGAATAAATAAATACTCCAAGGAGATACTTTGAGCCTAAGGACTGAGAAGGAACCAGCAATGAAACATAAGAACATAAGGAATTGAACTCTTACATTTCTGCTTGTGAGCCTAGCCTTTAATAGGATGAGCCATCTGATCCCTTACCCCTGGGTAAGGCTGCCTTGTCTAGACTCAATGAGAAGAGTTCTGGTAGTCCTACTGCAACTTGATAGGCCAAGGGGTTGATATCCATGAAAGACCTCTTCTTCTTTGAGGAGAAAGGAGAGGGTTGGGGGAGGGGAGAGGAGAAGGAGGGACTGGAAGGAGAGGACTTTGATGGAGATGTTAATTAATTAATTAATTAATTAATTAATTAAAATATCAATACAATTGCACAAGGACTATAAAGCAAGACCCTACCTCAAAAATGATAACAATATGCACGGTTTAAATATGCATTCTATTTATACATATGTAAATTAAAATATATATGCCCCATTCTCAAACACTATTACATAAACCAGAAGAAAAAGAAAGGGAGCATGTAAATGTGCCACTTAAGGAAACAATTCTTTAAACAAGGGGAGTAAGGGAGAGCTGTGACCAGAGAAAAACAAAGGAAAGGAGCAGAAATTTTGCAAACTTGAGGGCTAATCCATCTCCACCCACGTGTCTCTCGGGATGGTTTTCAAAACAAAATTGCAAAGTAATTAGTGTTCATTAAGTATATAAACTTAGGGAACATTAAGCTGATATGAAAGCTAATAGTCTTCTCAGGAAGGTCATATCTTTTACCACACAGAGAATAAGCAACACTTCAGCCAATAGAAGTAATGACACAATGGTGAGACAAACCAAAACCAAGACTGTGACATACTAATAGAATGTACTTTTTTTCTCCTGAGAAATCAAGTCAATTATTATTTGTTCCATTGGTCATGGATAAAGACTGGTTACTGGGAAGCCTCCAAAGACACTTAAAGCTAAAATATATGTATAGAATACTTTGAATCAAACATTTCTCAAGCAATAACACACAAGTAGTTAGGCTGTGTAGAGAAGTCTGCATGAGGAGACTCAATTCTACACACAGAGCTAGGAATTCTGCATACTAGACCAATTTTATGGGCAAGTAAGAAGGACTAGCAAGTCCACGTTCCTAAAATGGTCATTCTCTGTGTTTACACATACAGGCTGATCTGTTTCTAAGCTGGCCAAGCCGACGTGAAAGGATCTGTTTCATCCATTTGGTCCCTCTAAGAGCAAGTCTATCTGATTATCTAAGACATTGACTCTTGGGGATACATTTGAAGCAGGAAAGTGCAGAGTGATTATGAAATCTAAGTGAAAACAGATGCAATATTGTTGTTTTTAAGGTCACATATATTTGAGTTTCAAGAGGTAAATAAAAGAAGGGGGAAAGGGTAGGATTGGGGAAGTATGTGGTGCCCTTAGGAAGTACTTCAGCTCCATGGGACTCCTTTCCCCTACCTCTGTATAAAGTAGAGGCCAGCTGCACCCCAACTTTAGTCTCAAGGCCTGAGAGAGCTCTGATCAACCCCAAATCTAGTTTATTCTGTTATAAGGCATCCTTACACCTCTCCATGGTTTCTATCCTCCTTCAGAGTCGTTGCCCAATCTACAGGACCTTATGGGATGCAAAACAGTGAGGCCCACAAAGGAAGCAGCCATAGGAAACCTACTTCTTTTGGCTCCCAATATCTGTCTAGTCATCCAGGTTGAAGAAAATACTCTATTATTATTCTCAACAGGAGGCTATACCTACAGAGAGGAAATAGGGCCAGCCCAAGAGTCAAGAAATGAGACCAGCCCAACAGTGTTCTTTCCCAGCTCTGCCATCCATCAGAGAGTCACATGACCAAGCCAAGCTAGTCCATTTTGTGTTTTTATGTCACTCTTTTAAGATTAGAAGCTGAGACTGTTTTTAGTAACAAAATCAAAACATACATGTATGGCAAAGACATCGTCACAGTAGGAGTCCATTCCCAGTGGTACCCACAAGAGCATCCCAAGCAGACTACTCCTTTCTTAAACTTTTGTTTTTTATTGATGTATACTCATTGTACATAGTGGTGAGTTTCATAAAGACATTTTTCCTTCAATTATGTGCCTTGAGGTATTCAGCTCCTAAACCTTCTGCCTGTCAGCCCCTCCTCCCACTAGTTTTTCCTCTTCTGGGTAATTTCACATCTACTGTGGGGTCAGACCAGGCTGATGGGCTTCTCTTGTCTGCTGTCACTTTCAGAACCTGGGTCAACAGCCTTTCCTTTCATACTGAGAGCTGTTGCGACCTTCCAGAGAATGTTACCTCTGGTTGGATAGTCGAAGCTATTTTCCATTGTTTACACCGAGAATCATGATCAGTGAGATGATCATGATTCTCTCTCTCTCTCTCTCTCTCTCTCTCTCTCTCTCTCTCTCTCTCTCTCTCTCTCTTTGTTGCATACTGGGAAAAAAAATCTTTAAATGTGAAGTAACACTAGGTTCCAGGAAACAGAAAGACATCTTTACTCTGAATTGTAAAGGAGGACTGAATTGTGTGCCAAAGAGGAGGTGGTGGCCTGGGTGGATACCAGGAGAGGAGTGGTTTCTGCAAGCACCTGTGAAAGATCAGGAAAAATTCCAATAGCAGCAGGAGGTAAAGGTTAAAAATAAAGGGAAATGACACAGAAATAAGAATACAGATTTCTCCAAAATCAGGGTCTCATACACATAAGTAAACGCTCTACCACTGAGTCACAAACCTTGGCCTCCAGTGTTAACACTAAGAGCTTTGCTATTCAGACCTCATATACCCTACCGGGACTCTCTTCTGTCCATATTTCCTTTGTTCCCAAGACAGTTTTTCCTCAAGACTTACCCCAGTAGGATGTCCCTTTTAAGCTCCAAATCAAACAAAAAACAAAGCCCGTGTAAATCTGACTTAACTGGGTTTTTTGTTTGTTTTTTGGTTTTTAATGCAGTGTGGGGTGTGAGCAAGTGTTCCCTTTTCTCTGGCACTACCCACAAGCTTGTCCTTTGCTCAAGTAATGTATTTTATCACTTACTGGCCATTTTTCAGAAATGAATTTATCTAAATTTCAGACTCCAGAACAGTTTTTAAAATGCTATACTTATGACGTAGATGAAGTTCGTAGGGGAAGCCCACAACCCCCACAGAAGTAGTGCTACGTTAGTCCCAGTCTCGCCTTCCTGATTTCACTGTGTTCTTCCTAGTCTCTCCTCATGTTTCCTTCTCTTCCACCTGTGTGTGTCTGTATCCATCTCTTCTTTTGCAATCCCTGTCTTATGTTCAAATGGATTTGTCACATACATGAAAGCAAGATGACTTAAAGTCAGTATGGAAGAGAGGAAAAAAGAGAAAAATGGAAGACACCAAGAAAGATTAGAAGCAAGACTAACACACACACTCACATGCACACACACACACATACACACACACACACACATCCCATGCTTGAGCTCCAAGTGCCATAAATTATTCTCTATACTCTAGCACTCATTTCAGAGATGGAAATACAATTCAGTGTTCATAAGAGAGAATTATACCAATTGCTTAAGCTTCCTAAATCTGCATAGTGACATAATTTATGAAAATAATGCATCACTGTGACATGATTTTTCAGAAAATTCTTTTACCTCACAAATGGCCTGCCATGCTTAATGAGCAGAAGTAAGTGGCAGGAAGTTCAGTCACCTTCCCTGCTGGAAGAGCTGGCTTCCCAGTACACCTGGTGGGAACATTATTTCACACAGCAGGTAATAAATTTGTGGAATTCATTACCCACAGGAAATAGAAATAGGTTCAAAAGAGGGTTGGTCAAATTTATAAATGGCAAAGCCATAAATAGCTCTATTCCCTTTGTATTCAATAATATTTTACACTGTGGTCAGCCCTGCCTCTCAACCACTGCCTTTACACACATCTGTATACTCCTAACCTCTCTGGTAGAATTTGATGAACTATGCAACATTTCATGTGGAAATATCAGTTTTACTTTTTGTTTGTTAGTCTATTGTGGTTATATTTTGTCTATTTAGAAATAGATAAAATTGTGTGTGTGTGTGTGTGTGTGTGTGTGTGTGTGTGTGTGTACATATGTGTGCACCTCTGTGCAGAGGTGAGATGACAAGCTTGTCTATCATTTTTTAGGCACTTTCTACCTTTTTCTTTCTTTTGAAAGAGAGTTTCCCACTGGCCTAAAACCTGCCATGTAGGCAGGCTGGCAAGTGAGACCTGGGGATACACCTTTCTCCTTCACAATTTGCTTTCTTCTTACAGTGTTCTGGGCATTCAATTCGTGTGCTCATGCTTGCAAGGCACTTTACCAATCAAGCTATCTTCCCAACCCCTACATAAAATCTTTTAAGTTTTCACATTTCCATTTTGTTTCACGACACTATCCAACACATAACTAATTTAATAATTCCAAAATTCAATGATACACTACTTTAAAACAAATTAATCCTGTTGGGAAAACAGATGAAATAAACATCTTATAAATATTCTTGTTGCTATGGGCACTTGCAGAAATAAGGGAAGTGAGGATTGGAATCAAAGCAGTTAGGCATCTGAATGGTTGTGTTGAGACTCTGCTTTCTATAGCAACTGGTACCTCTGTCCTACCATCCTGCCTGCCTTGGGGTGAGAGGGAGGTGCAGGAGAGAGAAAAATGAAAAGGAGGAGTTGGCTGTGAAAGGTGTCCAATGCTCCTAAGAACTTATTTTTCTTTTAGTGGCAGGAGCATAACACTCATCTCACCAGAACATTTCTGTGAAATGTGAAAGCATGTCTAGGGATACGAACACTTCACTAAGCAAGAGTCATTTGAAGATGTACAGGAACCAGCCCAGAGGGAGCTGTGAAAGCAAATAGGTCTGCCCCTTTCTTTTCTCCTCAAAATGAAGGTAAAACTAATACCTACCTCGAGGTATAGATCTTTCAATCCAACAAAAATCTATTTCGCTCCCACATTATGAACACTAAGGTGGGAGCTATAGTAAGGATCCACAGAAGAAAGCTAAAATTCAGAGGTGGGGAAAATAGTTTATAAGGTCACATGATTAGGAATTGGTAAATCTGGGTTTTGGACATGCAAATACCTAGGACCAAAACTCAGGCTCATAGCCAGTATATTTATGTGCTTTCTAGCTTTGCAGTTGTCAATACATGAAGAATTTGTAGTTAGTATGGAATGAATTTAAAAGGTAACTCCAGAAGAGAGGAGAAGGTGGGGAGAGTGTAAGAGCCAAAAAGGATGGAGGAGACCAGAAGCATGAGGCCCTTTGAATCAACTTAGCAAGGCTCATGTGAGACTTGTAGCAAGCAGAGGGCATGCACAGTCTGCACAGGTCTGCACCAGTTCCTCTGCATACATAGTATAGATTTCAGCTTAGTATTTTTATGGACTCCTGGGTATATGGGTCTCTGACTCTTGTGCTTACTCTTGGGACTCTCCTTTTGTTGAGGTGCCTAGTCCTACCTCAATGTAATGGGTTTATTTTACCTTATTATATTTTACTCTGTCGTGTTTAGTTGTTATCGCCTCAAAGCCTGCTCTTTTCTAATGAGAGACAGAAAAGGAGTAGATGTGGAGGGAAAAAGAAGGGAGGGAAGGGGAGGGATGGGAAGAGAGGAGATAGGAGGGGAGGGAAGGGGGGAAGGAAGGTGGAGAGAGATCGGGAAGAGTAGAGTGAGGGGAAAGTATAATTAAAATATATTGCATGAAGAAAGAATCTGCTTCCAATATATGAACATTTTTCAAAAAATAAAATAGAATGTGACTCTACCACTTATAAGTAAATGGTGACCCCTATAGCCCAACTAATCTTCCTGAGACTTAGTTCCCTTGTATGAGATTCTACATGAAGAGACCCTGCATTCACTAATTTTTCCCCTTGTCATGACAAAATTCTTGAGAAAAGCAAGTTAAGGAAAGAAGGGTTGACCTTAGCTAGTGATTTGAAGGGTAGAGTTTATCATGGTGAGGGAGTCATGGTGGCAGAGAAAAATGAATGCTGGTGCTTGGCTTCCTCCTTTGTTTCATTTTTATTCAGTCTATAGGACAGTGCTGCATACATCCAGTGTAGATCTTTCCTCTTCCACTCAATCTCTCCAGAAGCAACCTCACAGATAGGCCTAGAGGTGTAGCCTAGGAGACAGCAAATCCAGGCACCCTGCCAATGATGCTTAACCACCACAGCACCTCACACAGATGGTGGGTTTATTCCTTAAAGGACTTAAATGACATGGTATATTTGTGAAGGGATCCTCAAAGTACAAATAAGGAAGTGAGGAGAAAGTCAATAGAGGTTAGGTTAGTGGACAGATAACTGCTGTGAGCAACTGTGACTTATATGTGGAACAGCTCAGAAATGTCCCACATGGCCATTTCCAAAGTTTGATATGCAACAGAATCACTTAGGGGGCTCCTAGGTTGTACCTGGCTGGCCACACTTCTAGGTCAGTAGGTTGGGGGAGTAGCAGGGAAAGAATGTTTTCAACAAATTTTCAAGTGAGGCTGGCCTGCTGGGCTCAGTCACACTTTTGAAAGCTGCTGGACCAACACTGGCATTTTTTCCCCCACTGGTTGAGAGGATCCATTGTTTCAGCATTGTCCTTGGAGATGATTCAAACTTCCTTCATACACACACACACACTTACATACATACATTTACCAACACACCTCCCAGTTGGCCTGCAGCAGTACAGCAAGTTTAAGCAATACCTAAGAAATCTGTAAGGCATATCAAAATGGAAGCAAGTTCTCAGCCTACAGGCTACTGCCTCTCACAGCTGTTGCTGAGACTAGGTAGAGCAATGGCTCTCAATCTGTGGGTCGTGACCCCTTTAGGGTTGAATGATCCTTTCACATGGGGTCACCTAAGATCATCAGAAAACAAAGAAATTTATATTATGACTTCTAACAGTAGCAAAATTACATTTATAAAGTAGCAATGAAAAATTGTATTGTTGTGGGTCACCACAATATGAGGAACTGTATTAGAGGGTCACAACATTAAGAAGGTTGAGAACCACTGAAGTAGAGTGACAAGTAGAAGTGTGGCATCAACAGTGTGGGCTTATGCCTGCCTACCTTCCTTCCTTCCTTCCTTCCTTCCTTCCTTCCTTAAGACTTCTGTGCCTGAGGTTCTTATTACTCACTAAGCTGAAGAAGGGCTATGGCCCCAAGACTTCCCTAACTAATTGATGGTGAATGTGGGAAGCTCCCTTCATCCAAAGGTGACAACTATGGTGGGAGGCTCTTCCACACCAGTAATTTCTTTAGCATATCCCAGGAGTGCAGTCTAGAACAATTAACCGAGAGTGACTGCAGTAACCAACAGATGCACTATGCACAGTAACCACTTCCAGGCTGCAAAGAAGACACATTTCCCATGCAGAGCACAGAGCCTAACCACACACTCTCTGTGCTCTGTCGAGAAAATGGGCAATGCCGGTGACAAATAGGGCGGCTCCGTTCATTCCATTCCGCTTGTACATTTAATTGTCAACATTGCCATCACTTTTAGCTGCAAATAAGCATAGTCTCGTTGCCCATCAATTGTTTGATGAGAGAAGAACAGACACTTTAGACATGATTTTTATTTGAGAAACACCATTATTATCTTTTTATATGATGTTTTATTTTCATCAATCACTTCCCTGTTCGCTCCTCAGTAATTATATTTCCCCACAAACTCAACATCAACATACAAGTCAACAGAAGACATTCCAGCATTCCTTTCAGTCCTGGAGCCTTGCTATGCTAACTCCAGATGTCTGTGCTAGCTGGGGTTTTGTTTTAATCTTTCTTAAAGCACTTATATTATTCTTAATCTATCCATCCATTGAACCAACAAGAACTTAGAAACACTATTTGCAGATGAGGAAACTGAGGCACAGAATAGCAAATTGGAACTGACTGGCAGTTATTTCAGCTGATGCCTGCTGACCAGCACTGGAGATCACAATTGGTTTTATTCCTGTGGCTGAAGAATTTGGGAAAATACTAACAAAGGAAGCTTCCTATATTCTTTTCCCCTTTAATAAGTTAAAAGCTCTTGCTCTGTTCATTGCCCCAGGGAAGGCATTGGATTAACAACCAAAAAAAATCAAATTAATTCTGTATGGGTTAAATAATAAAATTAACTCTATATTTTAAAGTGGTAAAGAGAACATAAAAAAATGTTTCATTGAAAGAAAATGATAAACATTTGATGTGGTGGATGTGTTAAATTGCCCCAACTTGATTATTACAAAACATATACATGTATCAAGAAATAACATTGTAGAGCAGAACCTTTTAATATTATTATGTGACAATTAAAAATACAAATAATGAAATTAAATTATCTTTGGGGAATTCTAACGGGCTTCCGGAAGAAACAGGAAAGGGGGATAACAGAGGAATACTAAGGACATACGAGAGCATGGAGAAGCAGGAAGGCAGATGTCAGACTGAAAAGGACTTCCTAACATGTCATAGAAGAAAGATATATCTGTGACCAAAATCAGTAGGAATCCAGATCCTAGTTTCTGACAGTGTAGTCAAGCAAGGCCCCAAAAGAAAATGCTCTGGGGCACATGGCATCTTAGAAACAGGCTTCAGACCCCACAAATGACTAAAGGCCCAGAATGTTCAAGAAGTAACAGAATGTTCCAGCCTTGAAGAAAAAAAATGCCAAGAGGACAAAGATGAAGGGAGTCTCATCATAGATAAGTTCCCTGAGCCCAGTGCCACCATGTCCCAAATTTGGCCCACAGTAATAACACTTGGAACCTTAACGCACATCCATTAAGCAGATGTCAGGTTGTAGCGTTAAGAGGGGAAATTCTCAGAATGGCTGAGTATCAGTTGTCTGCCAAAGGAAATGTGATTCTGGATCCCAGAAGATTTTAAAAAGTGAGTGAGATTTTACACAGTGGAACTTCATGCTATGGAGACTATCACTGGGGTGCACGTTGAGTGATGTGCAATAAAGGGTTTTCTGGAATCCCACCAGAATGCTAGTTCCACCTTTCGGTTCTTTCTCTGCAGTCTGGTGGATTTAGGGTTTCATCTTCCAGTGCCCTTGCTCAGCACTAACCTCCTCTGCCACCATTAAAACACTGCCTTGCAGATCTACCCCATTTCCTATTAAGCATCTATCTTCTACTATGCAATTCTCCAGAGATAGAAAACACAAATCATACTGGAAATAAGAAATCATTCGGGATACATTCTTGAGTAAGGACACAGGGATTAGAATAAAAAGTTGAAGAAAGGCCTGAGGTATGAAACTTATGTTAGCAAAGAAGACATGGATTTCAGCATCACTAACTCTATATAAAAAGGCACATATTCAGAATCTGGATATGGCTACAGAAGTGCTGTCACCATGAAAGCCTCTCAGGATAGAAGGTTTATAACCAAGGCATTTGATGGAGAGGTAGAATACAGATGGCAGCTTACCGTTTCCATCTGGGTTGAAGAAATCAGGCACAATAGCCATCACTGTCTCATAGGGTAACCGACACCACCCATCACTTGAGTCACCTCCACTACTCTGTCCTAATATTTCCTGGAATTTTATCATGGGATGGGAATTGTCCAAAGCACCTTTGACTTGCATGTAAACTTTGGGGTTTTATCCCTTAGTTTGATCTACAAAAACTAAGACTCAACTTTCCCTGTGAGACAGTGATTTGAAGAGGAAACCAGAATATGGATGGGAGCTCTGAGCCCGTCTGACATACCAGGGCAAAGGGGAATTGTTAGGAGAGGCTTACATATGATAACTGAAGACTATGTAACATGATAAATGGTCGTGCAAAAGAATATAATCATAGGACAGGTGGATTTTGTTATAAATCTCAGTGTTTTGGCCAGGATCCTTGGCTGCAAATGCCCAATATATCACTGGTAAATGACCAGAAAAAAAATATGAGAAAAGGAATTAACCTCAAGGATTTTGAGGGACTGATTCACAGAACCATAGAAAGCCTGGTAAACAAAAGAGGTAGGCAGTGTGGGGTGAGGCTGAGTGAAGACCCTAACATGACAGTAAACGACTGCAGACCCACCTCCAGCACTGCAGCTGTAGCTAACCCTGCTGTCTCTGCAGAGCTTGCCAGACTCAGACACATGCTACCATGGTGCAGCTCTAACTCAGTTAGAAGCTCCAAGACTGACAACTAGCTGACCCACAGGCATTTGCCTCTTTCAAGTTTTAAGGCATCAGTCAGAAATAATTGATTGGCCACATTTGGATCAGGGACTCACTCTGTAGCTTTTTCTGACTACAGGTTAACTTGTATGGAAGGCTACTTCAGACCACAGTGGGGATCAGGTCAGTTCCGCATACCCCTCATTCTTTTCAAACTGCAGGAATGTTTTTCTCGAGTAGTGTCAATACAAGAGCATAAGCCAACAGCTGTGTCATACTTGAAGCTATACTTCTATTTTCACCTGTATTTCATGAGCCCAAGCAAGTTGTGTGGCAACCAGATCAGTAGACCAAGGATGCACCTTGCTTTAATGGGAGGGGTGCAAAGTCACATGACATTTGGCATAGCATTGATAGTTACACTAAGGAACAGTACAGAGTGTTATGAAACCATTCTATCACATGGATCAAAAAAAAAGAAGGAAGATGGTTTGGTTTGGGTTTTTTTTTTTTTTTAACATATGGTGTTCAACTATTGGTGAGGTAAATCAAGTATTTATTACTTATTTTAAGGAAGAAGCCCCCTGAAAACAAGAGGAGCAAACCAAAGAGCTTCAAGTCAATAAGGTCCCATCTCTTCTCATTTCCACATAATGGCTTATAATCCACACAAAAGGTCCAGCTTAGGGTCAAAACTCACTATCAAGCTTTTGAAGATATGTGTTTATTTGGTCTCAGCCTGGGATACCCATCAATTGTGTTATTTCCCCAGATGATGTTTTTTCAACTTTTATTAGAAATGACAGTTCTTTTATTAAAAAGCAGAAAAGATTATATTGAAGAAAATTCCAGTAACTGTAATCAGGTGCTAAAGGATATGAGAGCCGTATCTTGTAACAGAGAGGGACTAGCTGTGTCTTTAAAGGATTTAAAGTTCGAGCAATTTATTAAATCTGACACAAGGCCTGCAATTACTACCAATTATTTGGTCATAGCGTCAGTTCCATTTAAAGTGAGAAAGTTAGTGGTGGCAACAGCTTGGTTTTAATAACTGATTTTAGAGAAAACCACTCTGTGTTCACTTGCTTCTTTCTGATTTCCTGACCTCCAAATAAAAGCCGTGTATCTGTGGAGTTACCCTATGAACCCAGCCCAAGAGAGCAGCTGTTAGATGCTATTTATCCCTGGCAGAGAGTTATATATCCAGCCAACCATTCATGTGTGGGTACAAGTAGACACGCCCACCAGGTGTTAGCCCCTGCTGTCAAGTCTTTAACATGTTCCATCCAATCTAAGAACTCCAACACATGCTGATAGCTAGAAGAGTCACAGATGCTGGGCTTCATTTATAAGAGCAAAAGCACCCTCCCACTCCATAGACCGACCTACTCCACTCATTTAATAAGGAGCTGAGAAAATGGCTGGTTTTGTGATCCTTGAAGTGAACAATGGCTCTCAAGTGCTGGAAATACCTGCAGGACAGTGTCTCACCCCTCACCGATTAATCCACAGGGAAGTAATTCCAGTTATGAAGTTGTCCAACATAGACAAGATCACTTTTTCTCTTTTAAGACACAATCTCCAACAAATCACATCTAAGATAGATAATTTGGACATGGTTTTACACCTTAATATTCTTCCTTCCTTATTCTTCTAAGTACTGGCTCAAAAGCATATCCCCCTCCACCTTAAAATCATATCTCCCTCCACCTTAAAATCATATCCCCCTCCACCTTAAAATCATATCCCCTTCCAATTTAAAAGTGTATCCCCTCCACCTTAAAAGCATATCTCCATTCACCTTAAAAGCATATCCCCCCTTCACCTTGAGGGTTTTACTTGGCTTGTCTTTTTTTGCTCTCTTCTCTCAGTTTAATGTTTTGATTTTTTAATACATACAATAACAATACAGAAACTATACACCTAGGACATTCTAACCATGTAATTCGACAAGGTATCTAATGCAGCTTTGATGTGAAAAATGACAAAGACTAGCAAGACAATAGTCTGGGGTCATCATTTCCAAATTCTGTCAGTTTTCGAGGGATGGGAGAACAACCAGTGATGAAGAAGAAAGAGGATTTGGAAAACTGTGGACTCTCTTATTTGAACAAACCAATGAAGTCTGGACAACTTTTGCAGCTTTGGGTAAAGATGTCTAACTTGAGATGCCCCATCTTCACATTCAGAATCTCACTGCAGCAAGCACAGCTGCTTGAGGGATGGAGACGAAAATAGAAAGCCAGTCACGGTGATGAAATGTGACAACCTGCCTCTGAAAGGACATGTTTGATGTGTTTTCCAACTGGATGTTTCTAAAATTTATGGCAGTTTCAGACAAGATTTCCAAAGAAATCCCTTCTCCTCTCCATCCAAGCTTCCCCATTCATAACACCCTTATCACTGCTGCCGAGGCACCAAGGACAAAGCTGTCTCCATCAGGTTTCACAAATCACAGCTCACAGTTCAGAAGATGCACCTTTTCTCAGCAGGCTTAAGCATCTCTATCAGACCCTTCCCCCTCACCTCTTCCAGCAGCACTATCCCCTTCCTGTGATTCCCGCCCCGCCCCAAGCCCTTTTTGTTCATCTGTGCAATAAAGAGGCTCAGTTACACAATCTTTAATGTTTCTTCAATGTGTTATATTCAAGGACTTGTATTTTTACCTTGCGCATTCCAAATGATACATTGCACCCTTGAGAATCGGGGTGGCTGGGGTGGGAGGGGGGGATAGGACATCCCAAGAACATGAAAAAAATGAAGAAAAATGAAGTAAATGACTGTGATTAATCTCCTACTAATGGCTAAGTTAATACTAAGCTATCTTTAGATATATACTAAAAGACATGGACACAAAAGTCATCTTAACTGAGGCACAAGAGTGTGAATAGGAGATTCCATTGTGGGGTCCATGAGGCATCATAGACAGACACCAGGAGCAGGTACTGGTCCTTTTAGCCTGAAGACAGAGTCAGTAAACACATAGCACAGCAGGCACCTGTTCTGACCTGGGGAACCATGATACTGGTTCCAAGGTTACTACAGTCACTGAAGAAAGGGAATATTTTGAAAATAATTGTAAAGGGGATGTCTACCCACATCATGAACTGCCTGAGCAGTTGGAAAAGACCTCAGCTGAAGGTGAAAGTTCTGAGGTGAAGTTTGGAAGCACTGTTACTTTGACTGTGTCCCATCACCCCGTCTCTGGTGGGTAGGTATAAGCACTGGAGCTAACCTGCCAAACCAAGATCTATTGATATGGTCAGTGGGAATTAAAACCAGGCCAAGATGGAGAGGTCTCAGCAAGGCTGAGGTGAGACAAGTTTATTGCAAACTATCAGACTTTTTGGGCCCTTCTCAGTAATCCTGCAAGACCTTCAGTGCCAGACTGGGACTGCCAAGGCACCCAACCTCCTGGACTAAGCAACTACTGGGTTCACAGCTCCTCAACACACAGGCATCTGTGGGTAGACTCCCTTAGTCCATATTATGTAGGCCAATCTGATGAATCCCCTTTCATACTATGTATTTATTCTATCAGTTCTTCCCATTAGGAGCCCTGACTAGTATCAGTAATCTAGCAGCACAGTTCAGTATAACGTGTTTTGCTCACTGATGATAGAAGACTGTACCACATATCACTGCCCTGAGAAAACATCATAATCAAAGCATCATTTCCACTGAATGTGTAGCAGTCATGCACCACTAGAAAGCAGACAAATTGAGGCCATCTATATTGTATTATGAATACCTGGATATCAATCTATGAGGTTTTTTCTTGATAGAAAACCAACGTATTATTTAAAAGGAAGGAAAAACTATGGTGCTAATAATATCCAACCAAGTTAATTGTGTATTAAAAAATTTTAAATGACTCATCAAAAGAAATCAATGGAACCCGAAGTCTCTAATGACATTCATTATGCCTAGTACATAATCAAAAGAATTCAAAATATAGTAAATCAGGCTAATAGGATCTCTAACAACACTGTCAGAGAGTCGGTGGAGAGGAAGCCCATGATATTTATCCCACTGCCTCTCTTCCTAGGAGGCCTGCTTGTGTCAGATCATCCAGCCATATCTTAAATTTTCTCTAAATTTGTGTTTAATGATCTTTTCATTCTAGATGACCACAAGAGATGATTTCACCACTACATGCCCGGAGCAATGAGAAGAGCGTTTCTTTGATATACAGAGCTGTTTTTTGTTTTTTTTTTTTATCACCCCTTGCTCCATCTAACAAGCCTGGATTCCCTGTTTTCCCTGAGGCTCTGTTGCTTGGATTCTTTTCCCAGTCTCGATAACATACCAGTAAAGGTTCATGACTACAAACCATAGAAATGAATTCCAACTGACTAAACAGAAAAGACATGTACAAGAAAGAGAAAAGTATTTCATAAAAATGGTAGGGTGGGGGCAGCTTCTTCCCTTCAGCCATGTCAAACCCATTTTTGTTTATCTTCATTGAGAAATAATCTTATCTGAGTGTAAATAATTCTGTTTAAGGCACACACTACTTAATATTTTAATATACACATGCATCATGAAATAATGACCACAAATAAGTTCATTAACATATACATCACAGCCACCTTTTTCATATGTGTAGATGTGTTTATATAGAGAGGGGGTATTGAAAACATAAAATCTACAACAGTTATATAAAGTAAGTAGCTTACACAGTTATAATTACATTAATGCAAAATAACAAAGCTATATTATAGACTTCAAATTTCCAAGAGGCTAAATACTAAGAGATCTATTTTAACATAAAGATACAGGTAAGTTTTAAAGTAGATGGGTAAATTACCATGGAAACATTAAACTTAAGAACAATGTCTGTATAAACATCTGACAAAGTAGATTATGAAGCAAACACTATAGAAAAATAAAGATGAGCATTTTATAATGGTTGAAGTGTCACTTCTAAAGAAGTGATGGGGGCTGGAGATGACTCATTTAGTAAAGTTCCTGCCACACAAGCATGAGGACTTGAATTCAGAACCTCAGTACCCAAGTAAAAGCCATGTGCAGTGGTACACATCTGCAACTCCAGTTCTGATGGTTGGCAGAGATTTCTGGAACTCCTTAATCAGCCATCATAGCCAGATCTCTGAACTCTAGGTTCAGTGGGAGATCCTGCCTCAAAACATAAAAATGTGTGTGCATACGTACCTTCACACACGTGTGAGCACTCTACAAACATATACCATATACACACAGAAAGAGGTGGAAGGAGGAAGGGAGAGAAGGAGCGTTGGGGAAGAGAAAGAGGAGGAAGAGGAGGTTGCTATAGAACCAGTCTTAGAGTAGAGAGGCAAACTATGGCGAACCTCAGTGGAGACAACGTCATGTTCAGCCAGAACAGCTTGGGCCACATTCATGCAACACTCACCAACTCAGTAGACTCTGATCCTATCACAACCATTGGCACCATACCTGCCAACTTTACCCAATTCTATTGCCTTCAATCTCTAAGTGTCACCCAATCTTCAGATCTATACACCTCTCAGATTCTAGCTCAGGACACCAGCATTCCAAAGCAAGACAGGTTTCCTATTACAAGCTTTTAAGGCCAAAAAGTAGAAATGAGAGGTGTTTCACAGTGAGAGGCATTTGGATGTGTGTTTATGTCTTTTTCTTTATCTTTTTCACATAATAATTTTATTCTGCAAAGTTATCTTTGTAAGGGCAGGTAAGGCAGCTCAGTGGTAGAACACTTTCCTAGCATGTGCAGAGACCTGAGTTTAGTCCCTGGGGACAGAGAACAGTTAACTCCTTTCTATAGTTTTCTGAGATAGGTCTATCTTATTACGTAGGTTGTCCTTTAATATTTGTAATGATGTAATTTCAAGAAATTAGATCTGTGTTGTAGATCAGTCAACCTCACAACAGAAAAGACTACACAATAAAAAAAAATGATATTGACGAGACTATTTACAAAGGTGTGTAGAAACACCATAACAGAGAGTATAGTGATATTTTTCAAAATACACTAGTCTAAAAGGATATTGGAAAGGCTATTTCTCAAAAGGTAAAAGCCCCATAGAACTAGCCTTTAGTGGAAGGACATAGTCATTCTCAAAATAAAATATGAGGCCCCCACCTCCTGCCTGTGTCTTCCCTCATCAACTGTTCCCAGAGTTCTACATTGGCCTAACTCAAAGGAAGAACCCTTGAACATAGTCATGGAGCCAGCTGAGAAACAAAGAGGAAGGCACAGAAGGGTGGATAATGGATAAGGAAGGGCAAGGCGAAGACAGAAAGAAAATTCTGTATGATGAAACCTTCAGGCCACAAAATAATATTTAGACAATTATTAAAGGTAAAAGAGAATATTCCAAATTCAATGTTAACTAAAAACAGGATCCAAATTATCTGAAAATTATGGTACTAAATAAAAAATAAACAAGTATACTCAAGAATAGAGTGATCCAGTTGCATAGTAACATCATCTCCCCACAGACACATCAATTGAACCATCTGTTTGTGCATTGTTCTACCTTCACAAGGGAGCCAAGAGAGAGAACACAGTACCAGGTTTTAAGATAATGGAAAAATAAAACATGTGGAAGGAGACAGGAAGAGTTGCGTATAACTCTCCTTCCAAATTCCAGCTAGCATGAAGAAAGGTGCTCCCCATTCAGAAAGGGAGAGAGAATAAAGTCAGCACTGCCTGTCTTAGAGTTTCTTTTGCTGTGGTAAACACCATGACCAGCCAGCCTGAGGAAGAAAGGGTTACATGTTATTGTCCATCATCAAGGAAAGCCAAGGCAAGAAGGAGCTAAAGGCAGGAAGTTGGGACTGGGGTCGGAAGCAGAAACCATGGAGGAATGCTGCTCACTTGCTCCCTGAGACTTGTGCAGGGTGCTTCCTCATACAACCCATGAACACCGTCCCAGGGGTGGTGGCACCCACCTTGGTCTGGGCTTGCCTACTCAAAGATCTCTCTGATCCTTGTAATTTTAAGTCTCAGGGAATGCCTTCATAAACACTACTCAAACTTTGAGCAACACAGAGGGGACCAAGGCCCTTTTTTAATCCTCTCTGCAGAGCCCTAGTACTAAAGAGAGGCATTGATAGATTGTTTCTGATTTCATTTTTATGCAACATCAGGTATGCCTGGATGCAGGAGTCTTTGGCCATGAGTCCTCCTCAGCAGTAGACAGAACATAGTCATATGGGCTTGGTCCTACCCTGGAGCTGTTTTGGTCTCAACAAGCTTTGAGCTCAAGGAACCACAGAGAACTGCAGCATTGTTAACTCAGGAAGGACATTAATTCTAGGGTTATCTCCTCCCAGAACCTGGTAGAATCCTACAATACACAAGGCAATAACTGTGAGTGAGGTTTCTGACTCTATCTTGGGCAACTGGGAGAGGCCTGTGAAAGCAGACAGCCCTTTCTAGGTCCTCCTTTGGTTTGTTTGGAGCAACTTACCAACTGTGGATTCAAGATAAGCCTGGGCCTGCATTGCCCTCTAGTGTTTAGTGAGGAGACACTGATAACAAACCAATGGCAAACTGGGCTTGGAGCCCCATCTAGCACTGCAATAAAAGAAACTACTACAGGCTCAGGGGAAGCATGCAGCCTGCTGAGAATTTCTAAAAAGACATACAAAAACAAAGCCAGACCATAAAGACTGGCTTAAATACCTAATCATTTCTCACATGCATCTCATATTTTTAAAGCATCAAGAGCATTCAGAAAACCATGACTTCCCATCTGACAATCAAAACAAAATGCCAGGAAACTTCCAGACCAGAGACAAAAGAGGAGGAATGTCTGTTGGAGAATTTAAAGCAACCATTTTTGTGGGAATTCCAAAAGCTTCAAAAACAAAACAAAACAAAAACAAAGAAACAAGTCAATAGTAGGAGAAATCTGAACAAAATAGAGGTAGTTTTAGTGGTTAGCACTTAACACATACAAGCAGTACTTGTGTGTGTGTGCACGCATGTGTGTGTGTGTGTGTGTGTGTGTGTGTGTGTGTGTGTGTGTGTGTGTAACAATGATAATTAAAGAAGAAAAAGTCTCAAATTTGAAAGTGTGTAGAGGAGGACACAGAAGGAGTTGGAAAGGGAAGAGAATGGGGTAGAAATTATATACATATTATATTCATGTATGAAATTCTAAAATCATATGAAATAAAATAAATATTAAAATCATTAAATGTTAGCCAAAAATAAACAAATCATGTATGGTAATATGTGAAAATATTTTTATTAGCTCTTTAAATTTTTCTGTTTTTCAAAATAACCATATGTATGTGTATCATCAGAAAAAAATAGCTGAAACAATATTTCAGTTAATCTGCAAATAATTGTAAGAGCCAAGATTCTTATGAAAAGATAAAAATCAATATTATATTTTTATGGATTTGTCACATTTGCTTTAACAAACAATTATTGATGACTTGCCGCCTGCCCAGCACATTCTGGGGAACACAATGCCAGATAAACTTTGGCCTTGGGGAGTTTTTCTTTCCCAGAGTTTAGAGTGAAGAGTGGAGCTGTAAGAGGGTAAGGCTAGGACACGCTTGTCTGTAGCCACACTTGCTTTATGTCTCTGTGGCTTTTTATGAGCACACAGAGGCAGCCCAGTGCCTCGGACAGCTGGCTGGAGACTCTGACTCATGTCACAGAAAAACACAAGAATTGAAATGTCTTTAACATTACTACTATTCTGAAACCTAAGCCCAAAATGTTACATCTGGCCACAGTTTCATCACCAGGAGATATATCTCCAACAGATTCTCACGGACTAAGGACTTGATATCTGAAAGAAAAGAGAGGAAGGAGACAAGACAAAATTTGTGTATTTGTTATGTCAATATGTTTGATATTGATTAAAAACAGCAAAGAAACTCAACTGTCATATTTATTTTTAAAAATAGGCATTAAATACAAATCCAATCCCAGAACTGAAGTGTTGTATAAATGTGATTAGTTACCAGAAACTTTTTAACAGTAGGCATTAGATATCCTTTTAAAAAAATAGTTGTAGGCTTCAGAATGTTTTATTGCAAAAACATTAAGAAAAAAAATAAGATAAATCCCAGGACATCTGAAAAACAAGCAAGCAGAACCTATCTGGGAGTGTGTGTTGGCTACAATTACAGTAGAGTAGGCAAGCCCCGTTAGCATGAGGGCTCTGCACTGAGTCCTAATTACAGTCTTCAGGTGTCTCAGCAAGATGCAGAGGAGCCTATGTTTGAGGGGGAGTGTGATTATATTAAAGAGCTGGTACAGAGACACCAGCAGCACTAGGGAAGGGTTGGCAACTGATGAAAAGCCCAGCACCTCTGCTGAGTGTTCTACACCACATGCAGTCTAAGTTGAGAAGCCAGTGATCAAAGGATGTTCCTTTAACCAAAAGGATATTTACATAGATGCCAATCAGATGCAGCACTGGATCTTCACTGGTACTGTATCCACACTTGTGACACTGGCTTTCCACCAAAATGTTACACTGTTTTAAAAAAAAAAACAAAAAACCCACAATGGATACTTTTTTAAAACTATAAATTAGATCAATATTTCTTACTAGACTCCAAAGTAATAAAAATATGTATTTTTAAAGCACTGGTTAAGTTTTAGATATAACATAGAGCAATTACCTCTATGATACAAGGGCAGAGAAAAAACATAGATCAAGGGTAGGATTTAGCAAGTGACTGAACTCCCAAAAAGATTAAGAGAACAATGAAGTCAGGTCTATTTTGCCAAGGTCAAGACCCTGTTATGAAACCTAGGACTTGACACAAAACAGAGACTTCTGGACACATTGTTCTAAAGAGTTTGAGTTCCTAAACATCTCTAAAATTCTGGGCCAGTAGATACAACTTGATGCTCCTTCTTTTGCCCCACCAAATCTAGGGCTGCAGTCACACTAGATTGGGATGTCGCAAACAGTTACAAAATGCAACCCATTGGGATTCTGAGAAAAGGAGCAGTAAGTACTTTAGAGTGATTGGTCTAAGGTGCATATTAGAGAAGATGGTTCAGATAGTGCTACCCTTATCTTCTCCAAATATAGTAAGAGAACAGGGATGCTCTTCTGAACTCAGCCACAGCAAAGGGTGTGTGTGTGAAGATGCAACAAGGCTCTAAGGAACCATGGCTCAAGGCCAAGAGCAGTATCTTTCTGGGAAACAAGTGTAACATCTTTATCAGTGTCTGGGAATATTCAAGGGCTTGGCTTAAAGCTCAAGCCTGCTGGGAAAACCTGCTGCTAGCTAGGCCATAGGATACTCAAAACACTGTGATTCTAAACCAGACATAAAAAGAACAGAGAGACCCGAGATCCAACACTTCAGTGCCACTGCCTGGTTCCAGCTCATCGCAGAAGGCAATACAACTACTGTGCCTCAGCCGTACCACCACCACCCCTCCCCAACTGCTAGCCTGTACCTGAGGTTAAATCTAGAGTAACCTGCCTAGAATGTGTTGAGACTACTAAGAAGGTCAAAGGGCCACCTGTCAGAAGAGCTGTGGATTTAGCCAGCATAATCTGTTAGGCTCCAGAACGTACAAGGGAAGCGCCTGTGAGACTATGATGGTACTAAATCAAGTGACTGGAACATAAACCTAAAATATAGAAGAGTTCACCAACCCCAGGGACTAAGGGAGTCTCTCAGGACGTAGAATTGAACACTTTGGCAAGGTCCCCAAGAGGTGGTACAAGCCTACTATGAAAATGTCTCCTAAATCAAAAATTCAGTACTCCCCAATCAAAGCAGAAAGCCAGTGATGTCATGGTAAAGGAAGAAGAAAGGATTTAAACATTCAAGGGTGCGGCTGGTTATAGAGATATACAAGTTAGGACCATAAGCTATGCTCAGATGTTATGTTCCACTAAAAGGCCCAAATAAGATTTCATTTGCCAAAGCTGTAATAATTACACTCAAGAAAAGGTCACTAGCACCCAGATGTCCATTTTTGATCTTCCCATGTTGGTCAGAAGTAATAGTAGGTGATGTCACAGAACTTGGCTCTCTGATAGTCTTGGGGATTGATCAAAACCCCAAATAATGATGGACAAATGTTAGAGGTAGACAACTTAAAGTCAGAGGTTTGGAACACTTGTGAAAATAGCAAAATTGGCATGTCAGCAAAGGACTGAACTGTGAATACAGGGGTACTTGTCACCCACATGCACACACAAATGCTTATGCCATGTTTCTTTACATAATTGCAAAAGTTGAGACCAAGTAAATCCACACTGCAATGATTCTCTGGTGGTTCTGCAAAGGAATATATTGCCATTTGCTTGTACAAATGTACTCTGTCAAAAATGTAATAGGCTGGACTATGGGGGCATACTCAGGGTATAAGCTTTTGAGATAATACTTGACAATGTAAATTGTTACCATAGACCTCTGTTAAAGTAGGGACATAAAAGTGACAGCAATAGATGAAAATATAACCAAAGCCTGGTTACTCACAGAGTAACATCATGGCCCTGTCCTCGTACTGAGATCCCAGCGCCCCCATAGAGTGTATTATTTCACGTCTATACTGCATCTATGTGTGTGTGGCCAACAGCCACATACACCAACTCGGAAGGGAGGCTAGGCAAGGAGATGGAGATTAACATGGCTGCTAGAGAGCAAAAGAGTGAGCAGTAACTGCCCTCCTGGCTGCTACAAGATGGATGAAGTCAGGATCTTCCAGCTTTGTTATAAAACACTAGTTAATAAATATTTTATATTTTGTGGGCCACATAGTCTCTACCACAGACAAAATTCAACTCTCTCATCACATGAAAGTAGTCACAGATAACCTGTGAATAAGTGGTCATGACTGTGTGTTCCAATAACAATGAACTTCCAAAACTAGGCAGCAGTCTGCATTTGGCCAGTGGGCTTTTCTAGTCAGTCAAATGAAATGGACTATCACAAGCTTGACCAAACAGTATTCCATTGGTAGTCAGGTGTGACTCCTGCTAGGACAAATGCATACAGCATCAGAGAGATGGTCTGTGGGTATGGATTTGGTCACTGAATCAGAAAAGAGAATAACAAACAGCTTGTGTGAGGTGAGCATTACTTATTGCGATTTTTTTCTTGTACTATGCCAAATCTGTTCTTATCATACCTTAACACAAAACATCTGGACATCCCATAGTACACTGCTCTACCACATCGGCAGAGTGCTGATCAATGGATAGCTATCACCTGGACCCAGAGCATGAGAAATAAAGCTGTGGGCTACCATGTCAATAGCAGTTTTAGAGTACTGGGTTTGAGACATTGAAGGACACCTACAAAGTTTAACTGAGTCATTGCCTTGTTCTTCTACTCGATAGAAGAAGATATCCTTTCTCAGTGAGAAAAGAGGCTCAACAGGCAGCATGTTTGGTAGCTACAACTGGCATCATGTAGGCCAATGTAAAGCTGTGTAAGCTTTAGGTTATATGAAATCAAATTGGATCAAATTAAAACTGTAGTCTCTCAGCATCACTAACCACATTTTTATTTTTCAATAATACGTGTTGATAGTGACTGCTACCGTGGCAACAAGTATAGAATATTTCCACTATGGTAAAAACAAAACACACCACAAAACAACAATAAAAACAAAACACCTTCTATTATCAAGTGCTGTGCATCCAGGAACACAGAACGTTGCTACAACCTGCATCCCTGTTGACCAAAGAGTAGCCAGCTTTGAGTGAAGATTAAAGAAAAGCAAAGAATGACTACAGCAAAAGCTCAAGCTGCAGTGAGTGCAGGCCTGTCAGCTAAGTCATATGTTCTAGAGGACTCCACAGTGATAGAGGTACTGGTGTTGTGCAAACATCCTATAGAGTTCATAGAAATTTTCCATAGGAGGATCAGAATAGCTCTTAAGATTCAAGAGCAAAAGGATGCTGATCTGTATTAGACATTACAGGTGGGATGCAGAGAGGAAGGTACCTAGGAACAGGGCTATAGTATCTGACTCCAAAGAATTAGATGTGGTTTGAAAACAACTCCTGAGAGGCTACCAGGTTCCCATAGAGTGAGGCTATCTTTTGGTCTTCCTGTGTTCACTCTAGAGTATACCACTTCCATGTTGTGATAGCTGAGTTCACTTTGTATGCTTTATTAGTTTTCTGATAGAAGATAGTTCACGTTGGGCAGAGGCAGGTGCATGATCACCTGTTGGTCCCACTGAGGCAGGCATTCCTCTCTGCTGGGTACTGAAGTGGTTCCATGCCTGTGCATTCCACTGCTCTCAGCCTAGCTCACCATCAGATCTACAGACTGGCACTGATACTGGGTAAGCTAGCTGAAGTCCATGAGAAGCGGCATCTCAGAAACAACACTCAGAAAGAATGAAACCCCAGCCTCCTAGATGCAGTATAGACGTGAAATAATACACTCTATGGGGGCGCTGGGATCTCAGTAGAAAGACTACACAGCTCATTGGCAGAAAAGTTGAAAGATGAATTGTTCCATTTGTCATTAATGTCCTGCACATGCTTAGGGAAGGTGTGTTTGCTCTGCCAGCAGCATAGCCCTGTACAGGGATAGGAAGTCTGGTCCCTAGAGAAGGAATATTCCTTCTGGGGACTAGCAAAATCTCCACTGAATTGTAAGCTGTTGCCTGAACTTGGCATCAGCTTATTGGGTTCCTTGGACTAACAAACTAGCAGGCAAAACAAGGAATCATCATTGTTGGGAGCCGCAGTCAGTATCCGCCATTCTAAGATGGTGCGGACATCATGTCCCTCCACTAGTAAACAATTAACTGTGCAGCTGCAAAGGCAGAAAGCCCGCCAACGTCACTGGCCAATCCCGAGGCGTAATATTGGGTGGTGAGCGAACAGCCAATCAGAAGTGAATACGTCACTCTAGGGTGTATTTAAGTGGTGCCTCTTCCTGTCTTTGGCCCTTCTGCGTCTTTCCACGTTTGCTGATACAGATTAAAGCCTCGCTGTGGTAACTACCCGAATTCTGCCTCTCGTGTTTCTCTTCCACAGGTGAAAAGGGGACACGGGAGGCGCGCGCAACACATCATCTTAGCCATGTTATTGTCCCTGATGGTGAGACTGAGGTAGCATTCTTGTTACCCACGGGGGCAAGGAAGAGTATGAATGGCCCATTGGTTCATTATACACTGGTCATCACTTAGCCGATTATAGCTATAGATAAAAATAAACCTTAACTCCTTCCTGGAAAAGACATGATTTTCAAGTCATAACCCCACATTTGGATTTCAGTTTAGAGCACTCGTTAGCCCATTAGCTAGTCTAGTTGACCTAGTCCCTGAAGGCAAGGATACAGAACAAACAGCTGAATAGTGAGACAATGTTAGTTTGTAGCCCAAGACCTAGTGCAGCCTCGATTCATCCCACTGCTGCCGCTTCCCCTTCAAGTATTCCATCAGAACAAAGTTCTAAAGTGCTGGAGACTCCCAAAAGATAAGCAGAGATAAGACTGACTGATAGTAGACCAGAGGTGAGCCACTCAGATTTCCCCCTCAAGGAAGGGCTGTCTGTCCTGCTTTGGGGAGGGTAGAATGGGAATTCCTCTTGCCTACACCTAAGCTACATAAAGCATTTCACAAGGTCATGCTCCTCCTTGGGGAAGCCTACTTCCAGCAATCAGATGAAGTTGTACAAAGAACTGACTATTTCGATGGACAGCTCTAGTAGACAATACCCACTCTGGAGTTCATCAGCCACCCACCCCCATGGTGGGGGTAGCTGAGAGTTTCTCAGACCCGCTTCACCTAAATGCCTCTCTTTTCCCCAATCATATTTTTCCTCTTTTATTTCCCTGGGATTCACCACCAATAAATATCTCACACCCTAGTCTCCATGTTGGTATATGCTTCTAAAACCCAAACTTAAAATTCTCTGTATATGTGTGTACATGTAGGGACTCAGGCCTGAAGTACAAGTTCCACTGAATATATAATATAGGAAATATATTTCCCTCTCTCCTCTCAAACTGTATCCTTTGAGGTGGTTCCTAAGATAGTCCAGAAAACTCTTCTCCACAATCAATGACTATCTCAGGGTGTAGAAGTATCAGCGTGGGTATCAGTCACACCCATGTCACCCCAGAGATGTTGGTAGTGGTCAAGTAACATGGAGTGACCCATGTGGCAGCAAGGGCCAAGCAAACCAAGAAGGTGGGGGCACTCAGCTGACTTTTTCCATGGCAGGGCAATGACCCAGACTGACTCCTGGGGTTAAATGTAACTATGATTTTCTTTTTTAAAACACTTCAGTTAAGATGCTGAGACAAGAGATTGGCTGGGTTATACAGATAATGAGACAGATGGAAGGTAGATGTTGTGGTGGTGTTTTAGAGCCCAAACAAATATAGCTAGAATATTTGCAATGTAGTGCTAACTGGTGGTGGAAAACACATCGGCAGATTGCAGAAGAGCATGCTTAGCAAGAACTCACCACTATTGGCTACATGTCAGTGTGTTCATAGGGAGGAAGATTGGATGAACCAAATGTCATTAACAGCTATTATATCAGGATGAGAGATTACAGGTAACTTACTGTGTTTTCTTTATTTGTATTGTCTCGGTTTTCTGTAATGGTGTTGTGTTTTAGAAACAAGGGGGAAAGTTACTGCTTGAAATTTACTGGAGCAGAAACTCTGTTTTCCCTCAACAGCTTTCTTGTAAGAGTGGTGTGCATTTTACCTAAGAAATATGCACCTTTCCCTCGATTTCATTTAAGATAATTAAAATGGAGTGGCAGAGGCTATTTCAGATGTCAGTCGACAAATTGGCACAGAAAGGTGGGGATGAAGGTGCAAAGCCTTGTAATTGCTCTCCTCACCTGGATTACAGAAAGAGGACATTTCCTTTGCGGCACATGCCGTCATGTTTCTGTTGTGTGTTTTTCCAAACCAACAACCAACCCTTTCCACAAGATCTCTAACAGCTGGCCTTGCAACATTACCTCAAACATCTGTTACAGAGAAGTAAGCGCCACTGAGTAGTCACACTTAGGGGTATGTGTGTGTGGTGTGTGTTTGTGCATGTGTCTGTGTGTGCATGTGTGTGTGTGTGTGTGTGTGTGTGTGTGTGTGTATTTATATAATAAATATGTCTGTGTGAGTTATATCTACCTTGAACAGAAAGGGTCTGAAACTAAATACACACACACACTCTCCCCAGACACAGTCATTTTTGTGTTCTACTCTAGGCTCTACCCTAACGACCCTGTCCCATTTCTCCACATCTCCAGCTCCTAGGACAGTGAAGATCGTGCAGTGGCTGCTCTCTGAATACCCACAAAATAACTACTACAGGAGTAACAAGTGCCCTGTGATTTTCTTTAACACTCCAGGGCCCTTGGAAAGCATCTGCTTTGGTCAGCCTGTCTATTCAGGTTTCCATCCCTCCTTCCACTGTGACCCTGTGCTGTCTTGGACAATTGGTTTCTATCAATTCCCTTCTGCCAATTATCTCAAAGACCACATTTAAGGTCGTCTATTTCAAGTACACCGTTTGGGTGCCAACATTCTGTGTGCAATCATACAGAGCCTTCTGTTAACCCCTTAAATCAGATTTCACAGAAAAAGGCACTTTTAGATTTAAAAGTCAAAGAGTAGTTCATTGCAATAAAAGCCTAGTAATGTGAACTGTGTGAAGGAAGGTCACTCTGACAGTGAAAGAACAAATTATGAAAATTTTTCTCAAATTTTGTCCTATTGTTCTCTAGTATTGGAATATTATGACCAAAACCAAGAGTGACTTAAAAAAAAAATGATGGTATGTATGGACAGGAAGAGTAGATGAGGGACAACTGCAGCTGGGCCCAGCCTATGGCAGGGAACCCTCCTACCTCATTCGACCCACCACGGCCGATTTTTTTTTTTTTTTTAAATAAATAGCACGCAGCACTCAGCTTCTCTGTAGAGGCTGCTGAGCCTGGAAAAGAGTGAAAGTCAGCTTAGGAAATAAGAGGGAAAGAAGGTCCCACATTTTCACCTGACTAACTTCCCGAAATCACAACTCCATTTAAGTGCAAAGGCCAAAGTGAAAGATGGGGACTGAGGGCCAAAGCGGAGAACCAGCTAGTACCAGGCCCCAGTGTAGCACAGGGGCCTCAGGGAGCTGGGCACATCTAAGGGTGACATGGAGCCGGGCTTGTTCATCTTGCCCATATCCCTGAGAACAAACAGCAAATAGTTGTTAAGAAGCATCAGCCAGTAGCAATATGGAAGACATAGCGCCCCGACCCAGAGTGGGTGTGTCTAGACTGATAATGGAAGAAGGGTCAATGGAGAAAACTCTGTAAGTGCAGCCCAGCCATGGGAATGACTGTGGATTGTGCTGCGTTAGAGACCCAAAGAGACAGAGTGCAGAGGGCTTGCTATTAGAGCCTGACCCACTGAGGTAGGCAGAACCACCATGCCAGTCATCATGCAGTCGCTGTGACAGGTTTTGTCACAGCACCAGAATACAGCAATGAACAACATAGACAGGCCTCCACCCCGGAGGCGGAGCTCTCAGGGAAAAATTCCCCCTGAAATGAAAAACACACAAAGTGAATCGTAAAGGAGAAATGAACACATAAACAAGCCGACAGAAGGGGGAGGGGCCAGCGGTATGAGTCAAGACACAGAAGCAGGACCACACACTAACGAAAATGACCAGTTCACCTATGGCAGTTTCCGTACAACTATGAATAAATTGGCAAGGTGGGCCAATCAAAAATAAAGGGGAGGGGGCAGTGAGGCTGAAGAAGTTTACCCCCAAATCGTCACAATCCAGTGAAAGACATTGCCAGCCAAATGAGGGTAAACACTCTCCTGAATCTTTTTTCTTTTCTTTCTTTCTTTCTTTTTTTTTTTTTTTTGAGATATGCTGAATTGCGCCTCAAATTATAGCTCTATTTACTCATGAAATTATTAATATGTCAGACACTGGCAAATCAATCTAATTTCAAGGAAGAATTTCAAATTGAATGTTTTCTTATCTCCATAGAAAAGCCCTTCATAGGACCATCTAAGTTGGGAATAATACTTCTTCAAACATTTTGATTTCTATCTTTCTCTGCTCTTCTTACAAAGCAGTTAATGACAGCCATTTCAATTTTTGGCTGCAAATATTATTTTAGAGCTCTGCCACCAGTGTAAACATCTTCATTCAGTTCCCCTTAAACTGAACCATTTTAGTGAATAAATTATTAAATGTCAGAGACCCAGACAAGGAACTGTATCACTCTGAAACAAGTTGAAATATTGTATTTGAGACTGGCAAGTTGTCGTGGCAAATTGGATATGACCCGCCACCCCTCCTCTGCTCCCTCAGCACTTACCATTTTCCTTAAGCATGTATGACTGACTCGTAAGTCTGAAAAACTCAATTTGGTGACTGTAAGACGACAGATCTTAATTGAAAAGTTCATTTCTAATGAAATCCGAAGTGGTAAAAGGTTGGGCTGGCACGGTGGATCATTTGAGTCTTTATTAATAACACCAATTCATTTTAATTCAGTGAAGCACATAATTAGCATCAAGCTTTTCAAGTTCACCACACAATCATGTGCTTGGAATCACTAATATTTTTAAGTTTTCCTTATTTGGTAATAGGTGTTTTAATAATTTGCATTTAAACATGAGGTTACTTGTAGTTGGCTTATACTAATTATAAGTGTGTTGTGTTTTATTAAACCAATACCCTTCGGCCAGTGACAAATCTCTCTTAGTCTTAACTTGAAGTCCCTGTAATTATTCTGCAGTCAGCTAAGACTCCAGAAAAAAAAAAAAAAAGAATGAGGCCCCTTGAGATTCTTGCACCTTGAATAATAAGAGGTGGTCACAGGGGTCAATTGCTGTTTCAGTTTGTTCCTTAGCTACTGCATGTAAATCCATTTACCGGGAGCTTAGAGAAAGCATTGATGCATTTGTTTTCTTGCCTTTATCTCTGAAAGTGCCACCATCCTCTGCTGCAAGACCCAGAGGGTTCACCTGGACTATCTCCATGGGAAGGGGAGAGTCTGGAAAAGACTGCGCAGTTCAGGATGGGAGAGAAGCAGCATCATCAGGTTGGTAAATGAGAGTCCAGACATGTGAATTTTCTAATCCTTCCTGGCTGAGATCACCTCAAAATGATTTCCTCCTGGATTCTTGTACTCTTGTGCAATTTTATACAATCTGGGCCGGCAAAGGAAAGGTGTTAACAAGGAACTCCTTTCATGAAAGTATAAACAAGAAAACATACCCCATAAATCTAGACACTGCAGAATCTGACATGTGGATACCTTCTTAGGGAATGAATACACAAGCATAATATGTCTAATTTACTGATGGATTTTTAATACCTACGGGCTGTTGCTGAGGTTACACAGATAATAATACATACTGCCTTCAGTTTCCCAAGCTCACAGAAGAAAAATGTACACAAAGAAAGACCACCATTAGTTCACAAATGAAGTAGATAAGCATTGTTTATACAAATAGGATTCTATAAACTTGCAGACTTTGAATAGCAAATTTCAGATTAAAGCTTCCTGGTCCTCGCTGGCTATCCATTCAATGCAAAGTTGTTTTTTTTGGTTCGTTTGCTCGATTGTTTGTTTTGTTAGTATAGGTCCCTGGGTTCCAACCCAAACTTCAGAGAGCAGACCCCCGGCATTTGTATTTCCTGCCTTTCTTCTATATCAGTATTCAGTTACTCCCACACCAGAAAAGTTCCACATTTTAAAACCTTTACAGCCATCAACCAACGCTCTTCTAGCTCCAGCAGAGAAAGTCACTTCTACATGAATTCTCCGGGCAATGAAATGGGAAATCTCCCTTAGCCAATCCTGAACCCAAACTAACTTCATTTTTCTTTGACACAGTTGGTGACAGGAAGAATAGAGAGATGTTTCCCTGCTGATTTTAACATGTGCTCTGTGCATATGGGAATGAGCTCAGTGTGGGCCACGGTGAGAGGCGTTGAAGCTGAGCAGTGGTAACTCCTACTTTTAACCCCAGCACCCAGGAAGCAGATACAGATGGATCTCTGAGTTCAAGGCCAACATAATATACATAATGAATTACAGGCTAGCCAGAGCTACAAAGTGAGATTCTGTCTCATAAAAGAAGAGACAGGGGCTGGGGCCAACAGATTCACCTAAGAACAGTTAATGTCATTTGGGAAGTAAAGAAAGCTAATGAGTCTTTTGTCTTGATTTGTTTCATCTTATCTTGAATGCCCTAATAGGCTTATATGTTTAAACACTTGGTCCCCAGCTGATGATGTTGTTGGAAAGGTTGTAGGACCTATAAGAGGTAGAAACTTACTGGAGGAAGTAGTCACTGAAGGTAGGTGTGATGGCTATTCTCAGTTGTCAACATGACTATATTTGAAATGAACTACAATCCAGAAATGAGGGCACATCAGTGGCCAGATCTTGAGGCTGAAAGACACAAGTTTTCAATCAAGTTTGACACACACCTTTAATCTAGATATTGATGTACCTTTAATCTAGGCCATACCTTCTGCAAGAGGCCTATATAAGGACAAGGCCTACATACGTAACATGATAGTAAGATGTTGGGTAACTCAGAGAACTAGGAAGAAGCCTGAAAATGGTTCCAGCAATAAACAAGGATAAAGAGGATCCAAGCATGTGATTTCAAACAGTGGATACAGGAAAGAAAAAAATCAAGATGATTAGTGTCCACTATAGGCATCTTTCCCAGTTATCAAGACATAAACTTTCTCTAAGAGTTATCTTGGAGAATGGGAAGAAGCATTCTGAAGTTAAATAACACAGCCTATAATGTCCACAGGGACCTTCCATCAGCCTATAATGTCCACAGAGACCTTCCATCAGCCTATAATGTCCACAGGGACCTTCCATCAGCCTATAATGTCCACAGGGGCCTTCCCTCAACCTATAATGTCTACAGGGACCTTCCATCAGCCTATAATGTCCACAGGGGCCTTCCCTCAACCTATAATGTCTACAGGGACCCTCCCACAGCCTACAATGTCCACAGGGACCGTCCCACAGCCTACAATGTCCACAGGGACCTTCCCAGTTCACTTCTTACCACTCATAACCCTTGCTCAAATCATCATCTCACCCTGTTCTCTCCTTGTTTCACCTAACTCAATATTCTTCCATAAGAACTGTGTCCAGGACACATATAGATATGGTGGATTTTCTCTCAAGAAATTCAATCCCAGATTGAAGATTAGCCCCTTTCCTCAGATCGCATCCTCCATGTGGGGTCCTTCACTTACAGCTTCTTCTTTCTCACTTTCCCTTATTAGATATAGTGTACATTTGAACTACTAACTGGTACCCAAAACCAAGATTTCCAAACTCTGTTTCTCTCCTTTTGTTATACTTTTCAACCAAAATTGTTTCCACATTTTCCTCAATTAAAACTATGAGAGCATCTCAATCTTTCTTTCTCCCCTGAACCCTAGTGGTGGCTTGTGAATCATATTTTCTTTCCCTGTCATTCATTAGTTACATTTGTCCTCCTTAGAAGACTCCATGCATTTTTCTTCTATAATCCTATGACCTACCCATTCTCCCAAGTCCTACATCTGAGATCAGCAGTTATATTTCACTTACCTTTAGCTCCCACTATTCCTTTCTCCTGAACCCTGGCCCCTCAGCATTCAAGTAACTACTCAATAAATGTTTTTTCAACTTTTTTTTTCCAGAAAATAGCCATGCTAGTCTTATTAGGTGGGCCAATGAAGTAACAGCTCTGGGTTGGTATCTGTCTACTCCCCTGGATGTTGGATCTGCAATGATCGCTTTGGTGTATTCAGAGTTTCTCTGTCATCAGTCGTTTAATATCAATCCTCCTGACTCCAGTAGAAGCACTCCAAGAGCAAGTATTCTAATATATCTAATTTACTTATATATTCTGTGTCCTACCTCAGGGCTCAGCATGTAGTTGCCACTCAAAAGTATTTGATGAGAATTGATTCTAATTGACCTGAATCATATCACATCTAGCCTGCCTATATGAAAGCTACAGAAAATATGTGCCTGATTGGGAACAAATCTTTCTCTCTTATGACCAACTGACCTCTATCAGAAGAGGTGTCCAAGGTTAAATAGGAGAGCATGGTCTTCACAAGAAAGAGCCATTTGGGAAACATGCTCCAGTAGTTAGAAAACTCCTTAGACTCACAGCTGGGGATGGGGAAACCAAAGATAATCTTTAAAGCAGATTAGAGCATCAGAGTTTGTTGAAGAACTGTTAAAATATACTTTTTGAATCTTCTACCTTTGCTTAAACAATTTTAAATAAAAGGCTACAGTCTAATCCTGTAAGTCCACAATAATTAAGAAAGTGCTAATTTTTGGAGGAAACTGAGTTAACACTTGATATACTGTAAAAGTCATTAAGTAGACTTCTGTAGAAGCTCAAAAATCTATCTGACATCAACTATGACTTTCATTTTCTACATGCTAGTGGGTGAATTTGAGCTCTACATGGCCTTTCTTGGACCATGGATCCAGAACTACCCAGCTTTGTGTCACACATTACAGATGAAGACACCAACCTTGTGACTCTGTATACGGATACCATTCTATCTTCATAGAATCTCTTTGCTTCTGGGGGCATTTTGTTTAAAATGACCATGTTGAATGCAAACAACTCTGAATAGGGCTGTGATATAATTATCTGGGTTTTGTTTCTGCATAATTGTCTAATGTGTGGTTTAAAGGGAAGAGTGTTGAGCTGGAATAGTTTATAGACTCACACATACAAAAAATATTTGGTGAGGGGATGGAAGAAGGACTCATCCGTGACAAGAAGAAAATTGAGACTGTGAATGGATAGCGGTTGGTGCTGTACATGGTACCAGAATGGCTGGAGAACTCCTTAGCCAGCTCTGCTTTCTATAAGGATGTCAGCTTCTAGAAATTTATCACTTTGCTAAAAGACAGCAGAATAAATAGCCCTTTCACTGTATGACAAAAGCCTTTTAAAAATTAATACCCATACCTTTAGAGAACCGAATTTTTAGCAGAGCCATAAGACAACAGATTTGACTACTGCAACAGGAACGGGGAAGATGGTGGAGGCCTTGGACACGTGCTGTAAGGATCCATGATTCCCCGAAGAATGATACTCCAGACTCAAATAGTATGCAGACAAAGAATATTTATTCAGCAAAATTTCCTGCATGTTGGGGTCTCCCCATTCAGGAATGGAGACACCCAGTGGACTCACAGGTCCAGCTTCTATTGTCAGTTAGGGGAATTCTAGGGAGGGGTGTGTGCCTTTTACCTTGGTTGGTTTGCTCTCTCTAGGAGTCTGACTAAATCTATAATTGGTTAGGGCTCTAGGGATTTTCCAGGGTGACTGCTTATTCATTATAGATGCCTATGTTTGCTTCCGGCCAAATGACAAAGTGTCCAAGGATTGGCTGCCTGCAGCTGTGGTTGGCTGTGGTTCCTGGATCCTAGTTCTCATTTCGGGGAAATAGCAACTTAGGTCTATTCTCCTGAGCTATCAGTTTGCAGCCTGTCATGGAGCAAGCTTAGCTTTGCCTAACTCAGTCCTTTCACAGCCCCACAACCCCAATGTGTAACTGAATCAAATCATTGATTCATCATTTTTTCCCAAGGTTCAAGTTATTAGCCAAGGAATAAATTGGGACCTAAGGTTCATAAATATTTTTGCTGAAATGCAAGCATTTTTGACTTAGCATCTCAGCCTATGAGGTAGGACAATAGATGTCGTATTTTTCTTCTATAACTACTTCCTACTGACATTAGAGCATTGCCTTTTGAAGGCCCAAGAAGGCTAAAATGCTAGTCAAAGGCTAGGCAATGGGGCATTTATCAGAAGCATCTGATTAGGTGATCCATCTGAAAGACAGGAAACTAGCATATCGATCAATTTTTTGAGATGATTATCAGTATTTATCACTCACAAATATTTGAATGACTCTAGACTTCATTAAAGCTGTTTCATAATGGATACCAACCATCTTTCTCCCTCTCTCCTTCTCTTCCTCCTTCCTTCTATTTTTTCTTAATAGTTCTGTACTATGTAGCTCAGGCTAACCTCAGACTCACTATTGTTAAGGATTCTTAAACTGCAGGCATGTATCATGATACCTGGTCTTCTATCATTCAGTTTCTTTTTTTTATTCTATTATTCATTTTTCATAGTGTCATAATATAAAAGACTTACCATGTATTCCAGGTCTGTTACCTATAGAGTTTGTCAAATTGCTTTGTCATCTCTATCAACTCCCTCTAACATGTCCACCTACCATCAAACATCATGACCTCATATCATTAGCTCTGCTATGGTCTCCCTACCTCTGCTTTGCAACCAAAATGCTTCTATATTTACTCTACTGCCTTCATTCTACCTTTACTTATACTAGCACAAGCTCAAACACTTCACTCCCTATCCTTGTTATAACCCCTGTTGCCATCATCACCACCTCCACTCCAGCACAGCCAACATCACCACTGTCACCAGGTTCTCTCCATCTCCATCAGCACAACTCAGTACAACTACATCTAATTCCTTCATCCCTGCTCTTGTCATTACTACCATTTCCCCAAAACAACTTCACTATTTTCAAAACCATTATCACCTCTGTCTTCATCTCTACTACCACCATTATCTATATCACAGACTCAAACAACTTCAGCGATCTTCTAGTTCTACTAATAATACCAATGAATCCTCTATCAACTCCACCATCATCACACGACCTTGACTTCTACCACCAGCTCCATCATTAAGCTATGTAATTCATCATTACTATGACTAACTCTGCTGCCCTGTCTTTATCAAAACCACCTTCATTTTCTTTATAACCTCGACTACACCTTCTTACCGCCTTTATCACCAACATCTCTATGATGGTCTTACTATTTTTACTACATCATTGTATCAATAAGCCAGGTAAACCTTCTCTTTGTGTTTGTAACAAGAGAATAGGTATGGCTGTCCTTTGTTGAGTCCAGAAGAGAGTAATGCATCTACTATGTATTAATAAAATTTGCCTGTGAAGATAGAAAAAACTGATTAAATAAGGATTTAGAACTGTCAAAAATCTCTGGATTGTTAGTAGTTAATGTAAGTCACATTATTTTGAACCAAAATGTGTTCATGACAATTAAAAAGCAAGCCATTATGGTACACAGCTTTAATCACAGGTCTTGAGAGGCAGAGTCAGGCAGGTCCCTGAGATTCAGGCCAACATGGTCTATAGAGTGTTGATGTGGCAGATGCTGCTGATAAAATTACCATGGCCTGAGGTCAGTATTTCTATTTTGGTCAAGCTTCTGGGAATACTTTTATTCCTGCCCATCATGTTAAAGCTTGTCTTTAGCAACATCAACATGTTGGCAGCCAAAGTACATGGCTTGAACCTGAAAATGGACCCCCAGACAGAGTTATTAAATTAACAGGCTGGCAAGCCAAGGACCTGTGAGATTCTGCACAGAGCTTTACCAACCTAAGACAGAAGTACATTGTTTTTGATAATACATATTCTATGATGGGTAAGGAAGGCATTCTTGGCAGAACAACAGGATCAGTCTTGTTTATGAAATAAAAAGGGGGAGAGGCAGAGAGCTTTTGGGTCTGCTTGGCAAGAATCTGACATGGGCCAAAGACAAGGAAATGGGCTGCTTGGCAGGAATATTACATCAGCCTAGGACAAGGAAGTGGGCTTCAGGCAGGAATCTAACATTAGGCTAGAACAAAGAAGTAATTTCAGGCAGGAATCTAATTTTTAGGCTAGATCAATTGTTAATCATGAGCTTTCAGCAGGTCAAAATTCAGCAGTTTGCAGTCCTCAGGTGGTACCTGGATGTCAGCCAGGTGAAAATCTGCTGGGACAAATATAAATTAGGGACAGAAGCTAAAATTTGTCTAGTAATTGGGGAAGGCAAGAAAACCCCAAAACCAAGGGGAAAATCCTATTTTCAAGAACAGGCAGACACACTCACCTGAAGTCTATCTGGTCTGTGGTAGGCAGATCCAAATTTTCCTGAAGCCTATGCGAACTTTAGTTATAAGAGGATGTAGGTTAGTATTTATCATTGAATTGAAATCCATAGTTTAGAAAAAGCATTTAACAAGTGTCTGTAAGACAACAGGAGTAGACTCATGCCTTTGAGACCTCATAAAAGCTATACTTCTAGGTTAAAAGGCAGGGAACATTTTTTCTTCAGTCCAGAGGGCTATTTAAGGTTTTCATTGGTACAATCTTCTTATTGATATAAAAGTGAGATTAATATTGTTACTCTCATAGGCATTGTGCCTATATGATACATTTAGAAATACAAGGCTTAGACCCAGTCCTTCTTTAACTTTTTTAACTGATTTGAGATGGTTAGCCTGTGAGTTAAGGGCCTATAGAAAATTCATGGCTCTGAGTTTATTGTTAGGGTGTTTTCTATATTTTATTTAGAAATAGGTGAGAGGAATTAACAGACAACAGTCCAAATTGCCTTACATGGTTTTCAAAACATTAGAAGTCCACAGAATTGACATTACAAACATTTCTGTATTAATGTTCATTTTGGTTAGAGACCTGTCTGCTCCTGACAGCTTTCTGTCTTGGATTCTAAGAAGAAACTGAGCATCTTTGGAGTTACTCCAGTTGTGGTGAGACAGCTACTAGGCAAGAATTGCCTCTTTTCATATACAGATAAAATACTGTCCAGAAAAGGACACACTTGCAGAATAGTCGACTGATTATATCTGCCTAGACAGAGTAATCAGCCCTTAATAATTCTGCATCACTAGGTCTGTCAGATGATCCTGGGCCAGAAGGTTGAAGATCAGATGCTCCAACGTTTTGTAATATAGGAACTGTCCAGGTATTCAGCAGTTTCTATAAATTGGCTAAGTTTTAGAAGCTATGTTTTGTGCTTCCCATAATTTCAGTTAATTCAGTCATTCTGGATTTCTGACGGGGTTGAAGACTTATAGTCACATAGCCAATCCCAGCTATTTACTTTGAGAGAAAAGATTTGAGAGGATGATTTTCAGCTGACATTCATTCTAAAGCCAAGAAAAAGGCAGGTTCAGAACTAAGTGTTTTAGTTAGGAGAGATGACAGAGGTTCTGGTTAGTCAACAAAATGATGGACTGGGTATTAAGTCTATCTTGTACCTTACTGACACAAATTGGTATAGTTATGCTCTAATTGTATTTTGAGAGAAAAGTTTTATTTTAACAGGAAGGGTGATATGTAGGAGGAGCTAAGGTGGGAGGAGTAAAGAGAGGAAGAGAAGGGGAGGAGGAGCTAGGTGATGAGGGGGGAGGAAATGGAGGCGATGTTTGCTTGTCTCTGCCAGTCAAAGATAGTTGATACACCTAGGTTGGTTATTGGGTTACACTTCTGATTGTATGGCCATCTTGTTATTGAGCATTACTAAACTTATAAAGCCTTTGATTAACATTAAAAAAACAACAAACAAAAGAAATCTTAGTATAATAATAGCACAGATAACGGAAATAAGTCTGAAACATTTCCCATTTTTTAGATACCTTAAAAGAATTTTCTTATAATTCTACAACTTGCATTTATACACCTAAGATAATTTTCAGACCCTCAGAATTTACCTCAGCTTTTATAATCCTCAGACATTTCTAAACACTAGCACACTCAGAACTTGCACAGATTTTAAACCTTTTTCTTTCCATCTAAACATTTCTCAGAGACATTAGCAATTATTGCTGAGAAGAGCTATTGCAAAGCAAGTTTAACTAAAGTAAAAAGCTACATTTGAAACCTATTTATCTATTTTTTTATCATTATTCTTCAATCTTTTTTTTTACAGTCCAGTCATTATCCCCCTCCCGGTCCACCCTCCCCTCTGACTGTTCCTCATCCCTTTCCTCCTCCTCTCTCTCCAAGAGGACGTCCCCATCCCCCACCAGACCTCCCGCCTCCCTGGAGCCTCAAGTCTCTTAAGGGTTAGGTGCCTCTTCTCTCACTGAGGCCAGACCAGGCAGTCCTTTGCTGTTTATGTGCGTGGGGGTAGGGGGGGGGTGGGAAGGGGTGTCTCATATCAGCTACTATATGCTGCCTGACTGTTGGCTCAGTGTCTGAGAGATCTTGGGGTTCCAGGTTTGTTGAGACTGCTGGTCTTCCTATGGGGTCACCCTCCTCCTCAGCTTCTTCCAGCCTTTCCCTAATTCAACAACAGGGATCCCTGGCTTCTGTCCATTGATTGGGTATAAGTGTCTGCATCTAGCTTTTTCAATTACTTGTTGAAAGGCCCTCTCAGATCGCCACCATGCTAGGTTCCTGTCTGTAAGCACACCACACCATCAGTAATAGTGCCACCATGCTAGGCTCCTGTCTGTAAGCACACCATACCATCAGTAATAGTGCCACCATGCTAGGCTCCTGTCTGTAAGCACACCACACCATCAGTAATAGTGCCAGGTCTTAGATCCTCCTCTTGATCCGGATCCCAATTTAGGCTGGTCACTGGACCTTCTTTCCCTCAGTCTTTTCTCCATTTTTGTCCCTGCAGTTCTTTTAGAAAGGGACAATTCTAGGTCAGAGTTTTTGACTGTGGGATGGCAACCCCATCCCTCCACTTGATGCCCTGTTTTTCTACTGGATGGACTCTACAAGTTCCCTCTCCCCACTGCTAGGCATTTTATCTAAGGTCCCTCCCTCTGAGTCCTGAGCATCTCTTACCATCCAGGTTTCTGGTACAGGGTTCCCCTACCTCCAGGGACAGCAGAAAAAATATAAACGGGCAACCTGTTTATATTTTAATTTGAAGCCTTGTTTGCAAGGCAAACCTGTCTGCCTTTTTAAACAAGAGATCCAGTAGTTTTAATTGATAAATGAATCTATGAACTAACACAGTGGTGGATTACCTTGACGTGAGGAGCTAGTTTTCTGATGTCTAGCTGTTAAGCTACAAGTAATTTAGCCATCAATGTGATCAGAGAACTCAGAGAGGGATAAATTGTAATAAACCGACTATATATCATCTAAAATGACAGATTTAACCATTACCTAGATGGTCACCCCCTTAGGCTCCAAATATGTTGATGGCCTCATTAGGAACACAGCCCTGGCAAGTCTGAGAGGCCTTTCTGAGGAAAGATGACATCACCTTGTCAATCAATTCTCCAAGTGTCCTCTGTTTTTTACAGTTCAAACTTTGCCCTGGCAATGAGTGAAGGATTGGGGCAGTTAAGCCCAGTGGTTACCTTACTACAATCCCAGTGATGACCTTTATCATTGTGCCTTTCTCTTCTTGGAGACCTTGGGGAAGCATCATTGTCAGGATTTGGGAGTCTCTGTATGCCATGGTAAATTTAAATATATTAAATACCATATTCAGTAGATCTCTGATGGATTTGAGGGCCAGTATCTATCTAGCATACCCGAGTTAAACAATTTTTGTCTGCTTTTAGTTATCCGTTTCAAATTATACCTTATAAATATAAAGCAGGAGTCTAGATAAAACTTAATCTTGTAATTAACCACATCAATTCTTAGTCTAACTTTAAATATATTTTGAATATGTTAAAGGATTTGATCATGTTTAAGGTTACTATCAATTTCTGTTAAGTTTAAGCCATAAAAAAATCACAGTTTTGAATTAAAGCTTTTCTAGTATTAAAATAAAATTTTAAACCCATAAACAAACTTTATAAAGAGACTAGATTTTGACCTTGGCTGAGAGAGCTCTTGCCAGCACTTTGGGCTGCTGAGGCCTCACCTGAGCTCAGGCAAACGGAAAGGGAGGAGGGAGTGGATTTCAAGAGCCAGTGATTTCTTTGACCTTGTTAATATTTTAACCCTTTAATATAGTTTTAAAATATCATTTAATTTTTATTTCTAGTATCATTGTTATAATTTACAGAGCAATATAGAGTCCTTATTGCTAGAAAGAGAAAGCTACAACAGATATAGACCCCAGGAATATATACCTAGTTGATACCTATTGCACTAATCAATAGCTGTGGGCTCTTTGCAAGCTGTGGCTATGGCAGTCCTGAACAAGGGTTTCTGGTTAAGCTGCAGTAACTTCTCTGACTATGGATCAGTGGTTTTTCTGTGGCAGATTTTTTTTTTTTACAGTTTTTCTAATGCATTTGGAACAACTGTCTCAAAGTAATCTGCAGTTTTCCTGACAAATTCTCATTTTTTTTCCTCCTACCAAAAACTGTAAGCCATTTCCATTTTATTTTAAAACCTTTTTTTATCATATCCCCGATTTTCAGCATCAGATTTATAGCCATCATCATAGGGACTGCCTGAGCTTTTTCCATCAAAATTGTATCTCCCCCCATAGGTTTATAATCTGATTGTTGTTCAATAAGACTGTTTTCATAGTAACCATTGTACCAACAGAGACATTTTAATTATTTAATAAGTTTCAAAATGTCCCATAGTTTCATGTGCATTTAATTATAATCTTTAAAAGACAGTATCTATAAAATTAAAACCACATGTATTACCTTTACGCCATAAGTTTTGGCTGTGAGCAAGGAAAGCTTCCACATATGAATGCATGGAGATGCAGCCTCAGTAACTTATTCAAGAAAAATTTTTCATTTTTGTAGTTTATAAATCTGATTTCTAGGACAGACATGCATAAAAATATTACCCCAATTTAAAAGTACCTTTAGAGATCTTGATTGGCTCATGCCATGTGTGATTGCCCAGGCTGGCTTTCACCCTGAGTTGTTTTAAATCAACTTTCTGTTAGCGATATTATAAATTATTAATCATATATCATAAATTATAAATCAATATTTTATAACCAAGACATGAAAACATGTTAACTTATACATTTAATACCAGTCTTAAATAATAAATAAATATGTATTTATATATTTTAAACAGACAGATAATTTTTTTATTTCTTTTAGCTATAATTTCAAGTGATGAGCACCTTGCTACTTGTTAAATCCAATTCTCATAGCCCTCAGCTTTCTTACCAGAGAGGCTGAGAAGATGCTGGCCCCTTTAAGAGCAGTTTGCACAGACCAATCTGGCTTTCTGTCAGCTTGATCCAGGGAGGAGGTAGGATTCAAAGGGCAGCACCAGTTTATCCGTTTTTGTTTTTCCAGTTCAGCTACTTCTTTCTACAAATCCTTGAAATGAGTTCAAACTAAGTCAAGGAGCAAACAGCAGATGAAGTCTTAAACATTTTCCCTGGACCCAAATGTCCTGCCAAAGGGACCCAGACAGTTTACAGTGCAAGACTTAAAGATAAAAAACAAGAGTTGGTAAACCTGCTGGCCATTTGTTTCTGCAAAAGATGGTTAGTTTTCTTGACTGTACAGTTAAGCTTAGATTCTCTGCCAGGCATCTGAAGTCCTTGAAGTGTAACTGGACTAAGTCCAGTAGAGTGGAGCTGGCTATCTGCCCGTGGTGTCTCTCAAGGTAAGAGAGGAAAACGAATAATACATGAGCACATAAAATACACGGAGACACAGAAAGATGTTCCTGGGAAAGAAAAACCAAAAAGAAAAGGCTGTCTCAAACAGTCTTCCTTCCTGTGCACAAAAGGCCCACAGACCCACAGCCAATTCAGAAATCAGATAATTAGCAAGTTCTCCTAGATGGGATTCAGAAGAGTTGTCTGTAATCCCAGGTCAGGTAGCATAATACGCACCCTCTCTATCCCTCTTGGCCTCCAAATTGAACCAGAACAAGAAAACATAGACACTGGGTGCTCAGACTTAGCAATCAGAAAAGAAAAAAATGCTCTGCTACTTGGGTTGAGATTTTCAGCAAATCCAAGATGAGCCCGCAAATGTAAGGGTCCATGATTCACCAAAGAATGATACCCCAGACTCAAATAGTATACAAAGGCAAAGAGCATTTATTCAACAAAATTTCCTGCATACAAGGGTCCCGATTTGGGAATGGAGATACCCAATGAACTCACAGGCCCAGCTTCTATTGTCAGTTAGGGGAATTCCAGGGAGGGGTATGTGCCTTTTACCTTAATTGGTTAGCTCTCTCTCTAGGAGTCTGACTGATTCTATAATTGGTTAGGGCTCTAGGGACTTTCCATGATGGTTGCTTACTCATTCTAGCTACCTGAAGGCCAGATGACAAGGTGTCTTTGGATTAGCTTCTGGTAACTGTGGTTGGCTAACTACAGGTTCCTAGATCCAGGTTCTCATTTGGGAAAAATAGCAACTTAGGCTTACTCTCCTGAATTGTCAGTTTGCAACCTATCATGGAGTCAGCCTGGTTCGGGATAACTCAGTCCTCTCAGTGCTACCTAAGTAAAGCAATTCAAGAGTAGTCACCTCTTGTGAGAAATGTGAGCAGAGTACCCTCAAGGACTCACCCCTCATGGCCGGCCATCTTGGTATACTTGCTGGTGTTTAACATAAAGGTCTCACACTGCTAATTTGTACTTCCTGGAAGGTGTTCACTCTGTCTAGCAGCCTAGGGTTGAGGTAGACATATTTTCTGAACTGCAGTGGGACAACCAGCCAAAAGTCAAGGAGACTTCAGAGACTGAAAGTGTGACAGGCAAAGACCAGATAGAACTGGCCATGAGGTAAAGAAGACACTGGCTGCCTTTGTAATAGAGTATGCCTACACCGAAGACAGTAGAAAATGCCCTGATGAGCCTATTCAGGGAGATGTTAGATCTGGAGAAAACATAACCTGGCATAATCTACTGCTGGTACCACCAAAACAGCTTTGTCCAGAACCAGAAGAAGCTGGCCTTCAGGCTAGGTAGTGCAAGGGCTTCTGCCTCCTCACTGTGGAGGACAAAGAACCCTGAAGAAGCAGCTTTCAGGGGCCAAGATCAAAGGAATGAGAAAATGTATGAGGTGGCCAAGTAGCCAGAAACACACACACACACACACACACAAAACCAAAGATACATAAATTTATTACTATATATCTTTATTTGTTCACCTGGGAAAATATCATTATTATTTTCAGTTTTATTGCAGTATAATGACAACAGAAGTTTAAGATGTACTATTACCAAACTGCTTCTGACCTGCCAGCACCCAAATAACTACACAGAGACTTATATTTCTTTATGAAAGCTAAGGCCTTAGCTTAGGCTATTTCTCTTATAACTTAATTAATGCATTTATTCTAATCCACTTTTGCCTCAATCCACGATGTGGCTCTCATTCTGTCCGGATACCTCCACCTTCCTCCACAACTTACTGGCCAATCCCCCCCCCCCCGCAAGTCTTCCTCAGAGTTCCTATCTCTGCCCGGAAGTCTCACCCTTCCTCTCCTGCTTCAGCTATAGGCCATCATCTCATTATTAAAGCCAATCAGAGAATACCTTAGGCTAGTGAAGAAAGACAGAGACACACCTTCAAACAGTGTTCAAAAATGTTACCCCAACAATGTGCAACACAATGTTTAGAGAAACACAGTATTGTAAGGAGTAACACAATCAACTTAACTTACACATCTGTTGCTGGGGTGGTTTGGATAGAAATAGCTTCCATAGATTCCTGTGTTTGTATGATTGGTTTTGTGGGATATTTGATCCTGCTGTGAACCCCAAGATTGTGTTATTTACAAAAAAAAAAAAACAAACTCATTTATAGTCATGGCTTGGTTCATCTTTTAGCACATATCTTTAATCCCTCTGGCTGGAATACAAACATGCACTTAGTACACGCTTTTAATCCCAAACAATGAAAGTAAGATTAGTTTGTAGAAGGAAGCACTCGCATTTGAAAGTGATATCTAATTAAGTGGCAGACAAAGTGATGAGTCACAGAAATATTTGACAGACTAGAATACCCAACTCTCACAAGAACAGATAAGAAAGGGAAGCTACTTTAAAAAGCAATGAAGAGAGAAAGGAAAGAAAGAAGCAGACAGTTTTCCCAGGGGAGTTTTACAGAAGCAGGTTGAAGAGAGAACAAGCTAGACACAGGTGAAGACAGAATGAGCCAAAGAAGGAGAAGGAGCTGAAAGATTAAACCAGATTGCCAGAGTTAAATTTGAACCCAAGCAGAGCAAAATGGCAGCAGCCAAGAGAAAAGCTAGATTGAATTAGTCAGCTTGGAGAGGAGTTGAGCCAGAACAGCTGAGTTGAATCAACCAGCCAAAATTCAGTAAAAACAAGAAAGGGTGAGCTTACTCAGCAGTAAGTCTCAGAGGCTGAAAACATTCCAGGCCTAGATAAGATTGTACAGAGGCTAGAAGTTTCCAGTACTAGGCCTAGGTTAGCAGAGTTGAGCAGTAAAGCCTCAAAGATAACAATTACTACAGAAGAATAAAAGTTAATTTTACAGATTAGCCCATACAGGGTGGCACTATTAAGATGTGTGGCCTTGTTGTAGTAAATGTGGTCTTCTTGGAGGAAGTGTGTCACACTAGGAGTGGGCTTTGAGGTCTCAGGTGCTCATGCTAGGCCTACTGTCACTTTCAATTCTGTTGTCTGTGGACCCAGATATAGAACTCTTGGCTCTTCCTCCAGCACCACATCTGCCTGTTTGCCTCCGTATTTCTCACCATGACAACGCCATCATGTTTTCCTCCATGAAAACAAATGACTAAACCTCTGAAACTGTAAGCCAGTTCCAATTAAATGTTTTCCTTTGTAAAGAATTACACGGTCTTTGTGTCTCTTCACAGAAACACAAACCTAACCTAAGACCATTACCTCATCCAGGTACTATTTGTTTTGTTTTATTTCATTTGAGTGTGCATATATGCATGTATACCTGTCTCTCTATCTCTGTCTCTGTCTCTCTTTCTCTGTCTGTATGTGTGTAGGTAGGTGTGCGTCTGTGTGCGTGTGTCTTTGTCTCTGTATGTACATGTGTCTATGTGTGTGCATGTCTGAGGAAAATCTGTATGTTCTGTATGTGTACCTGTGTGTGTCTCTGTGTCTGTGTATGTTTATAGATGTGCTTATCTCTCTGTGTGTCTGTCTCTGTCTCTTTGACTGTGCATATATGTGTTTATATATGTTTGTCTCTCTGAATGTGTCTGTGTCTGTGTGCTGAGAACACTGGTTTACTCCCAGTAAATTTCACATATATAATATACCATTATTAACAATAGCCATCATAGTGTATTAGCATATGATTAGCAATAATCCCTGGGAATTGTCAATCCTAAGAACAGTTCTACTTTTACACAAAATCTCTCTATTTCCATAATTCTCCAAACCATTGTTCTTCTTCCTGTTTCTATGAATTCAACTTATTCAGATCCCATATGCAAATTAAATTAGAGTATTTGATTTGTCTGGTTTGTTTCACTTGGTATAATACATCAAACACTATTCATGTTGTCATAAATGGCAGGACTTTCTTCTGTTATGGTGGAATAATTTTCCAGTCTGTTTTTGTGCAACGATTTAGAAGACATAGGGGGAAGGAGTTAATCCTAATCTGGTCTTGGCAATGTTTCTTGGGATGAGGAGGGGCGGTCCATAAGACAACAAAGTATAAGCAACAAAAGCAAAAACAAGCAAGTGGGTTTACATAAAATAAGGCTCAACAAATGAATCAATGCACAGAGTAAGAAAGGACTTTGTGCAATGGAAGAAAATGTTCTCAAGTTGTATATCTGAAAGGGATTAATATAAAAAATAACTCAATAACAAAGAGTAAGCAATTTTTTAAATGAGCAACAAACATAAATGAATATTTTTTCCAAAAAATTAAGATATGAAAATGGGCAGCAGGTTCATGAAAAGGTGCTCCACACTGCCAATCATCAGGAAAGGAAAAATCTAAGTCAACAAGATATTACTTCACACCTGATGGAACAGCTGTTACCAAAAAGACAACAAACAACATGTGGGTGTGGCTGTGAAGAAAGTATTCCAGGAGCCCTGCTGGTAGAAATGCAAATTGGTACAAAGATATGTGAAACAGTAGAGTGTCACCTCAATGTGTTAAACAGAACTATTGTCTTCCCAGAAATGCTGCTTATGCATATATACAAAGGAAACGAAATCATAAGTCTGAAGAGAGGCCCTCACACCTCTGTTCATTTCAGCACCATTCACAACACTGAAGCCATAGAAACAGCTCCAATGTCTATCAACAGGTAAATGGATAAAGAAATGGTTGTCATGCCATACAAAAGGAAAACAATGTATTAATAAATCATCCAATTGTAATTTTGGAAATATATGCATATATTTTCAAATAATATTTAGTTACTATCTCTATGTAATAAAATTTGTATATTCGCTCTTCTAATTTTTCAATAAACACTTGGAAGTTATGAATAATAGCTGACATCAGTAGAACACTGGAAAACATCTATAAAATATGACAAACATTGAGAAAGATGTAGGATGGTTTTCTTATATAAGTAAGCATTATAAAAGTTCAGCACAATAAGTATATTTACCTGTATATCACAACTAAGAAAACCAAGAAGTTTTCTTACCAAGAACTATATCCAAGAACAGAGTCAGCAAAGTCATTATTTAGCCAGGGTCAGTCCAGGTCCCCTGAAAACACTCCTTTGACCATGTGGTAAAGTGAGGAGTAATAAATATTTCATAGCCAGGCCCAGGCTTTAACCCAAATCTGTTGACTGTTTTAAAGCAAGAAATTCTATGAGTTCACAAAGTAGCACACACAAAGACCAGCTAATGCAACTTTAACCTCTTGCTTGGTAATTTTAGTTTTACTAGACTAGGGAATTATGATCGCCAGGTCTGAGGGTTTGGTGTGTATTATTTCATCTACACTTCATTATCCTTCACTAAGATGGTCCCAGTTACTCAACGCTTCTTGCATCCACATTTTAACATCTAACTATGCATTTGTTGACCTTGCTTTCTAACTTAAGGCTCAGGCATATAAATGGACTTAAAGACAAATAGGACTGGGGAAACATCACTCAATTTAATAAAGGCTACATATGGCAAACTCAGTGTCAACATTTCCTTAAATAGAGAAAAATGCTCATTAGAATCAGAACGGAGGCAGGACTGCTCACTATCCTGGCTCCTTTTTAAGACAGTGCTCAGCGCATTAGCTGAAACAATAAGGCAAGAGAAGAAAATGTATGTGTACAAATAGGAAAAGAAGTCAAAGTATGCCTACTTGTAGATAATATTACATCATACATAAAAGACGTCTAAAAAAATCCATCAGAAAACTAGAAACAATCAACAGTTTCTGAAAAGTGGCAAGAAATAAAATCGACTTAGAAAATCAGTAGCCTTTTGATACACCACCAACAAACACACAGAGAAAGAGATCAGAGACACACTCCATTTACCGCAGCATCAAAGGCAATAAAACATCTTGAAATAAAGCTACCCAAGGAGGTTAAAGAGCTCTACAATCAAAACTTCAAATCTCTGCAGAAAGAGATTGATAAAGACACCAGAAAATGGGTAAGGCATCCTATGTTTATTAATCAGTAGAGTGAATATTGTGAAAAATGAACTTCCTACCAAAAGAAATTTACAAATACAATTAAATCCTAATAAAAATACCCACAGTTTTCATTATGAATATAGAAAAATACCCTAAAATTTATCGGAACCAGAAAAGACCCCCACTTAGCCAAAACAACCCTGAAGAGTAGTACTGGTGCTAATTACAGCAATAATAATAATTAATAGTGGAGGGATTGCTGTTCCAGACTTCAAGATATATATTATAGAGCTTAGTAATGCAAACAATCTGATACTGGCACAAAAGGAGACATGTAGACCAGTGGAATAAAATAGAAGATCCAAAAATGAGTGCCTATAACTATAGGTATCAGATATTTGGCAAAAAGGCGTAAATCATACACCAGAGAAAAGACAGAATCTTTAACAAACGATGCTATGAAACTGAATGTCTACATTGTAGAAGAATTAAATTAGGCCCATAAATATCACACATCAAGGGAAACCAAACCTTAATATGAACCCAGAAACTGCTGGAAGAAAATATAAGCAGTAACTCACAAGATATGGGTACAGGAAAGACTTTCTGAATAGGACCCATTTTCCCAATAATCAAGACCAACATCTCACAAGTGAGACCTTATTAAACTAAAATGCTTCTTCCCAGCTAAGGAAACAATTAATTGTGTGAAGAAGAAAGCCATGGAATGGGAAAGAATATTTTCAGGTTACATATCTAAAAGAGGATTAATATTCAAAATATACAGAGAACTCAAAAAACAGAGTCAAGGAATCAAATGATCCAATTAAAAGCTGGGCTAGGGATCTAAACAGTTAGTTCTCAATAGAAGAAATAAAAATGGCTAAGAAGATTTCATCTTACCCATCAGAATTACCCCAGTCAGGTTAAATTTAATAAGACAACTGACAACAAATGCTGCCAAGGTTGTGGGGAAAGGGGAACGGAACCCTCATTCACTGTTGGTGGGAATGCAAAATGGTGCAGGCACTCTGAAAATCAGTATGGAGAATTCTCAAAAATAAATAAATAAACAAACAAACAAATCTACCATGTGGCCCAGCTATACCACTTATTGCATATGCCAAAAAGACTCCCCATCCTGCTCCACAGATGTTTGCTCAGCCATGCTCACTGCCGTTTTCTCCATAGCTAGGAAATGGAAACAAACTAAATGTCCTTCAACAGATGATGGATAATGAAAATATGATACATATACAAAATGGAACCTTGCAGGTAAACGGACAGAACTACAAACACTGTGTGTTCTCTCTTATCTCAGGTTCCTATCTTTATCCTCAAATGTGAGTATACAACATGGAGTGGCCACAGAAACCAGGGAAGGACCACATGTGTCAGGAGGGTGGGAGGAGAAGAGGAGTACATAGATGATACGAAGGAGGAAATGAAAAATTGGGGAGGGTGTTCCAGTTAAGGAGGGGGGAGGGAGGTCAATACAGAAAAAAGAAGAGAGACAAATTACACTAAGGCTGTTAGAGAAGGCCTCAAGAAATCATATTATTTTATATTTACATAAAAGTATACTATACTTATACATATGTAAATACACACACACACATAGTTGCAGGTTAAAATGTTGCTTAGGCTGACAATACTCCCTCCCCATAAGAGCCATACACTAGCAAAACCATATAGACTAGAAACCTCCTTGAGGGTGGTTGGTAAGGGTAGTTAGGACCCCCCAACAATGTGGGCTATTGCTGTTGCCTTTGGAGGCTTCTCAAGAATTAAAGGTAAAATCTATATTGCTGGACATATAACACGCTTAGAATACAGAATGATTTGAGCTGGATCTAACTTGAAAGATGTCTTCCTGTAGTCAAGCTTCTATAGTACTTAGAAGATTTGAACAAGCTGCCAAGGGAGGGAAGCAATCAATATCTGACTCAGCTGTGGCACCCATGAACCACAACAACCAACATGGCAAAATAGCTGTAAAGGTACAGTAAGTAGCACCTTATTGTGGTAACTATCAACTGTCTAATTGGATTTGAAGGCCACTCATCAAGTGAGAAATTACCCCTGGTATGGAAACCTAGCCAACTACTTTGTGTTGATGAGATCCTGGATCTTACAAGAGCATCTACTACCACCACTTTACTAGACCAGCATAATTCCTAACTATATTCTAAATCTTACCCTTTACCCCTTATCTGAGGGTAAAGGGTAAGATTATCATCCACCATCAAAGAAGTTTCCCTTTACCACAAACAGAGACCATCACAGGAAACCAAAACTGTACACAATGCAGAGTTCAAAAGATCATGGGGAATGTAGGTCCCATGGATACATCTGCAGCACAATTCCTTCACTTATGGGTCAGGAAACATCTTTCCAGGCAGTGAGGAAATTGTCGGAGCCAGAATACCAAGAAATCCACTGTGAAACTATCTCTCCTAGAAATGGCTGCACAAACAAAACCTGAACAATGACAAAAACCAATAGGCATGCTAACACGGAAAGGGGAAAAGCTCACCTAGATAAGACAACTAGTGGTACCAAGAGAGAGAAAGAGTGAACCTTTCCCAGCAATAAGCCCAGCACAAAGCAGTCAGCCCTGAAACCCTCAAACCATATACATACAAACAGCAAACATTGACTCGGTAGGTTACACTTATACAAATAATAATAATAGAGGCTATCAATGTGATAGAGGATGAGCACATAGGAAAGGAAAAACTGTACAACTAATAAATGATGCAACAGGATTTTAACCCAAGACCATCTTAATCCAGAAATTGCTTTTAATTAACGTGTGTGTGTGTGTGTGTGTGTGTGTGTGTGTGTGTGTGTGTGCGCGCGCGCGCGCGCGCGCACGTGCATGCGCGTGCACTCGCACGCATATCTGTGTCTGTCCTTCTGTCCTATACAGATGCATACAGATCTACTCTTCCATCTACAAAAGTAAGTGGAGCTATGGCAGAGCACATGCATGCATACACACACACAATGCATGCAAGTCTCTCCACAACTGCTCACTGACTAAAGATTTAAAACTTGGGAGTAGTATTTGTGACTTGAATATCTAAGCTGCATTTGACACTTTTAAAAAGCCAACTAACTATAGTCCTTGAGTTTAAACAAACAGTTTTGTGCATAGGGATTCTGATATTTTCCTCCCACATACCCACCCTTTTTCTTGTCTGCTCTTCAGGCATTTAATTTTACAGAGATCCCTTCAATACTGACAGGTGTCCCAATATTAATTTGTGTGCTTCAAAGATTTATGCTAAAAATGCTGATGATACCAATAGACGATGTAAAATTTGACCTTCACTCACACGATGATTGGCATCGACTATAATTCCTTATGAGATTTCACATAATCAGCATTCTGGTGTGTGTAGCTAGAGGACATAATCAGTTGTTCTCCATCAAAAATCACCTTTCTGCTGGTCCAAGGAAACAAATTCTCATATTTAATGGTCAGGAGAATCAATTGTTAAATATATAGCTGTCAGCTTTGCACAGTCCACATGAAGATGTTCAGAGATAATAATGGATAAATGATGTCTAGCCAAGTGTTTCTCTCTTAACAAAAATCCTTGTGATTGAGGGATTAAACAGCAGAGGTCTGTGATGGTTTGATTGTGCACCCTTGGAAGATGTTGCACACAGGCAAGTAGTGTAAGGACAATGTGAAGACATGATCTCTGTTCCACCCCACCTCAGACCTATGGATGTGGCAACTATCTTCACTTGACTATAGGTCACCTACCACCTTTGCCTACTCTACACAGGACCAGATAAATATTGCATGGACATGAAGTTGCATGGACTCCCTCAAATCTGGTTTTCAGTTGTTTCTACTAAACATGGAGCCTTGGAAATAAGGCAGAGAGGCTTACTCACCAGGTTTCTCCCAGTGGATGTAGATATCTGAAGGGATGTCTACATCCCTTTGCCAAAAGTCTAGGCTACTTCCAAGAGTTCCCTCCACATATCCATCCTTAATGCAGGTTCTAATAATTGAATCTTATATACCAGAGGCAGCAGATGCTCATCTGATTATAGGTCAGCTAGGACTCTGTGCCTTCTCATGATTCCCCACCCCCATCATATGCCACCTGTCATGAGTAGTCTCATTGTTAACTTTCCTGAGTCATCTGACTTGTGTGTCATCAGTCTGATGCATATCTTTTAAAAAGTCCTCTCATGGCTCCGAGGAACCAATGTCAATGATTTTAGCCAAAATATCCAACAAAGGGAGATAAAACCTCTAGAGACCACCTCCAGTAGAGAGGCATGGCCCACAGTTGAGGGATGGGACCACCCACCCATTTCAAAATTTTTAACCCAGAAATGCTTCTGTCCAAAAGAAAAACAGGGACAAAAATGGAACAGATACTGAAGGAAAGATCATCCAGAGACCACCCCACCTAGGGATCCATCCCATCTGCAGACACCAGACCCCCCACACTATTGCTGATGTCAAGAAGCACTTGCCGACAGAAGCCTGGTATGGCTGTACCTTGAGATGTTCTGCCAGTACCTAACCAATACAGATGCAGATACTCACAGCCAACCATCAGACTGAGCCCGGGGAACCAGATGGAAGAGCTAGGGGAAGGACTGAAGGAGCTGAAGGGAATTGAGACCCCATAAGAAGAACAATATCAACTAACCAAACCACCCAGAGCTCACAGGAACTAAACCACCAACCAAAGAGTATACATGGAGGGAGTCAGGATACATATGTAGCAGAGGCTGCCATGCTCCCACCTTGATGATACTGGACTGAACCTCTGAACCTATAAGCCAGCCCCAATTAAATGTTGTCCTTAGAAGAGTTGCCTTGGTCATGGTGTCTGTTCACAACAGTAGAACCCTGACTAAGACAGGAACCAAATGCAAGATGGTATAAGGAGGGATAGAAAAATGTGAAGCATTTGACACTGGGATTTGTTTGTTTTGTTTTTTTTTTTAATGGGGAGATTAAAATGAAGGAGCCATAATTCAGCTTTCTCTGAACTAGTGGTGTTTGTATGGCTGGCTCAAATGCTTATACTCATAGATAAGTCTATCCATCTTTATGCTTTCTGGTACTTCTTAATCACATCTCCATTGGGAAAAGGCTTTGTTTTGTTTGAAAACTGTGGTATATTAATCTTGCTGACACAAAGACAAATATACTTGATGCCAAAAAGTCTAGAAAAGTAAAAACCACTCAGATCCACCTGTTGGCACAGGAACCTGCTGTTATTCCCGGCATTCCCTTGATCTAAGGGGTCTTGTCTATGTCTCTAAAATTTGGCTCAGTGGTCTTAATGTTAACTGGTGTTAAGTTGCTGGTTTTAAAAGTGCTTATTGCTCATCTTGTGCATTACCTAACTCTTGTATATCCCAAGTAGTAGTGAGTAAGGATGATTTTCTCTTCTCAGTGAGGTTACATTCCAGTGCCATGGTACCTGGGAAGTGTCGATTTTTAAAAAGAAAGTCTTACATAGTTGGAAACACACACTAATGCTGGCCTGCCACATCATTTACATACATGGACATATAAGAGATTTCTCAGTATGCAAATACAGAATTTAAGCCATTCCTAGTGTGGGACTGTGATAGGATGACTTGGGTTTTGGTTGCCTGTGAGGAAGGGGCATCTATTCCACTGTGCTCCCAGATCCAGGCTCCTGACACGTGGCAAAAATCTCCATTAACCTGCACTGTTCAGTCACATAGGACAATGCAGCCTCTCCCAAAGAGCACAGGTAGAGGGCGTGACTACAGGCCTCAGCCCCAGAGAGATTTCCATATTAATGAGTTACCTAAAGGCCAGAGGGCGTAGCCAATTACTTATTCCTTTTCCCAGACCTTCCTTCTCCCTCCCTATTTAAGTCAGGTCCACCCTGACATGGGGGGGGGGGAATGGGGGGCCCGGTGCAAATCCAGATTCAACTATTATCCTCTATGAAAATAAAGCCAGTTTGGAATCATGGACTTTCTCGTGTTATTGAGGCCAGCTGTGGGAAAACGTGGAGAAGGTCTCAACTATGGAGCCGGGGCATCTTCAAACAAGCAGCCATTCCAAGCCAAGTGAGTGACCAAAGAACCCAGTTCCGCGGGGTGCACCCGAGCTCTCACTCCCCCCCCCCCCCCATCTCTCTTGGCACACGGGCTGGCACTTCTCACAGTGCTAGCGAGCCCACAGTCTCTGTTCTGGAGACACCGGCCTCCAGGCCCACTTGAGAACCCCCACCCCGCTCAGAACCTCAGGCTGAGTCGAACTTCCCCCTTGAATGTCTCTTCTCTATGGAGGACCACCTCCCTGAGGTGCCCGCCCTGGGCAGAAGACATGCGGAAACTACAACTCAATGCAACAGAGAACTGCACCTGCGTGCAGGCCATCAGTTTCTTCCCCACACCTAGACCTTGAAGCCTCTGCCCATCCTACCCTCTACACACAGAAGCTAAGAATGAGGAAGCAGGTGTGAACCTTGAACAAATCTCACAGCCTCTCCATTCGTGAGCAAATAGCAAAGCTAGGAATAGGGTCCGGACTTCAGGACACTCATCATGCTTGTCTCTGAGAGTCAGTTTCTTTTTTTTTTTTTTTAATTTGATATTTTATTTTATTACATCTCAGATGTCATCCCATTTCCCCTCCCTAGAATCCCCTATCCCACCCCCCCTCTTCCATTTTGCTTTTATACCATTTTAATTACATGCATGTATTAAGATCAGTTCTAGGTTTCTTTCCCTATTTCCTTCTCATTATTACCTCATAACTGTTGGGACATTATCTTAGAAGGCTTTCTCTCCTTAGAACTGCTGTTCTCTTAGACAAGCCACACCTCCAAGGAGCTCACTAAGGAGCCTGGAAGGCATCTCTCAGAACTCCCAGGCCATGCTGCACTCTTCTCACGAACAACTACAGTGAAATCCTCTGTGTCAGCCTCATACATTACATGTATCCATCACCTGCACTTCTGGCTTCCCTTTTCCTACCAGACCCTTTGCCCAGATCATGGCAAGCATTCAGAAAGTTCTATACACAAATGAAGCCCTTATTTATTCTATGAAAGAATCACTGGGAACACTGGGATGTATAGAAAGAATTCTATATGATGGAAAAATCCCAAGAACACAAAAGCTCTACATGTTGTTGGTTGGTTTTTTTTTTTTTTTGGGGGGGGGGGGGACAGGAGTTAATTATAATAACATACTGCTTCTGCCTTTTTGAGTCAAAAAAAACAAAAAACAAAAAACAACCCTCTCCTCCCTAGCCTCAGTTACTGTCAACTGGATCCCTCCTGCTACTTTGTTCTTATTCTCGTGTGTTGATCATGCCTGACATCACAAAACAATCCTTTCCCTCCCCTTCATACACACACACACACACACACACACACACACACACACACACAATGTCACTCAGCTTGAGAAAGCAAAATGTCCTCCTAGAGTCTAACTGGGAGGAGAATATTGGGTCCGTGGGAAGAAGGTGTGCTCCTCCACACACCTGGGGACTGCACAGATGGCATGCTGATGGCATGCTGGCAGTTGGGCAAATTAATGTCACTGTATCCTAGTAAAGTTTCAACTGAGATACTCACATAATTCATGTAAATTCAAAAATAATTAAGGTTCGTGTTTTCATGGCATTTTGCTTTTTACCTGAACTAGCCCAAAAGGGGGTCATTTTTATTATTCCATATTCAATTATTCATAAGCACATACTCACAGATCTTAGAATCATAAAAGGTCAGCCCTCTTTGATTCGGCAATTGTTTTCTTCTGAAGTCGGAAAGCCGCCATGAATATGCACGCACACAGCACTGACTCTCCCCTCCCTCTTCATTAACGCTGTGTTCACTGTATATTTCAAAGTCAAACAAATAATACCTGTCATGAACATGAATTTTTAATATCTCCTATATTTCATTTTAAATGAAATGTCAAAATGATGGAAAATATTTCCCTGGAAGTTTGGAAAGGGCAGCATTCGCCAAGGCTGCTCTGCAAAGCCGCCGGCTGGGGCGCCAACAGCGCTGCAGCGCTGGGGATCAGCCTGGGCTCTGGTATTTTACTGCCTTTGTCGTTCCTGTGGTAGCTGCGAAATGTCAATGTGCAATCTGTTTGCCAAGTCAATATGCTGTTCGGGCTGATGGGACCCACTGTCCTCCTTTCATCTCGAAGTGGATGCCGCTTATTTACAGCCTGTTTCAACTCCCTGCTTGGGGGCTTGAACTGCATTTTATTTGCATGTGATGATCCCCTTAGCATATGTGCCTTCTTCTCTTCAATCTTTAAACCCTGCGTCCTAGTTTTAATGGTAGAGGAATCAAGCTGCTATGGACTCAACACTCAATCAGAATTTCTTCATTTCCTGTTACTGTTCATTCTCCTAGGAAGAATCAGTCTCTTTTGATAGAAATTGTTCCTGGAGAGTGAGAGTATGATTTGGTCAGTGGCTGTGGCCTGATGCTATGCATCTCTGCTCTCTTGTAGTACAACATATTTGACCATTACCATTGATGTATTTGTAGAGATGGGAAGCCTGGGATCGGGGCTGGCAGGATTGATTTCCGAGGAGGTCTTCCTCCTGGGCTGACCTACCACCGCCAGGCTCCCTGCACCAGCATCCCTGGTGCCTCTTGTGTGGTTCAAATCTCTTCTTAAAAGGATACTATTGGATTGAACTGGATTAAGATCCACTTAATTTCCTCATTTTAACTTAATTAGCTCTTTGACGATCCCTTTTCCAAACTCAATCATAATTTGAGGTACTAAGAGTTGGGGGTTCATATGTCTCAAGAAATGCAGCTGATCTTGTGGACTAAGTAGTGTGTGTGCATGTGCATGTGCATGCATGTGTAGGTGTGTATGTGTGAGCACATGTGTACACATGTGTGTACATAAATATAAAATGAACCTAAAAAATTAATTTCCGAACTGAGTATGTCGCCACACAAGTCTATAATCACAGTCCTTAAAAGTCTGAGGCGAGAGATCTTCGATGAGTTCAAGGCGAGTCTAGGCTATGTAACAAGCCTCTGACAATATTACTACTACCAATAACAATAATAACAATAATTTTATCCTACCTCAGTATGAGATCTGATTGGAAAAAGAGGGTTTTTTTACAGATGTTAATTACAACTTGATAAGAATCAAAATGAGAGCATACAAGATTAGACACCACACTATTCTAATAAGATACCAGACAAACAACCAGAGAAGATGCTGGGAATGAGGCAAGGATTGGGCCTATCCACCTATAAAGCCATAGACCACCTGGCATTGCCAGCAGCCTCCTGATGCCAGGAGAGTATTTCAGGACCACACCTCATTCAGTCTCCAAGAAGAAAAAATCCTGCAATGACATGGTTTCTGACTTTGAGGCTCCTTTAAAACACTCCTGTTGTTTTAGACACCCAGTCTGTAATCATTTGCACAGCAGCACTAAGAAGCCAGTGCCATCACTTTGTACTTAAGAGGGTAGGATGTTCCTTTTCCCTCCAGTTGTGGAGGCTTAGGGCATCAGGAAACAGACCATCTATAGCCTTATAATGTGAACTGGTGGTGGCCTCTAGCAAATCCCAAGTCCTCTGCTAAGAGTCACACACAGGGGAAGAAGGCTTGATCTTTCGGGCACAAGAGGATTGCAGTTAAACAGCCATAAAAGTAGTCAGAGGACAATGAAGGTTGCAGTGTGAATCCAAATTTAAAGGAAGTATTTCCCCTTCTATTTCCTAACTTCTAAATTTCTGCCTACAATAAGCCTCTTCCCTCAGTTGTATCAGATCAAGGGGCCAGATAAAAATCCCAGAGCTCTGATATGTGAGTCAGACTACCAGCAGAACTCACCCTCCCTTCACTCCTGATCACATTAGAAGACAGACATTCAGGGATGTTTTATACAGGTTTACCAGGGTATGTGTGCATATATTACCCTCATGGAACACCCTTACAGAGAAAGACTAGATAGCCACAAGCTTTCTGTCCCCAGTAACAGAAATTCACATGGAAAAGATAGAATGAAGTCAGAGAGGAAGGTGGAAAGCAATGCATGTTTACTTAGCAACCAGACTTTGCAGGGAAATTTGAACACAAGTCAACATTGCCTGGAATAGACTGGGAACCTTATCACAAAGGACCCATTGTCAAAAGAGATATCCTGTTGGATTGTGGTTGAAGAGGTGGGTTGAGAGGCAGAGGGTCATGAATAGGAGACACTGAAATGTACAAAGAGGGGAGGAAGCATTGTACTTATGGTGAGGTAACTTACAAAGATGGCAAAAGATGGCGGGAAAAGCCAGTGGCCCACAGAGTCCCATGTCAGCAACACTGTAGGACTGGCCCAAGTTTGTCTACTGAATGGAACAGTTAACAGCTCATCAACAGAATAAATCAAAATTTTCACTCTTTTGAAAACAGTCTCCTTAAATAGCAGCTCTGTTGGGAAGACATTAGCTGTCATTCAGTTAGGCATCCCAGACACAGATGCCGCCTAGCTGGAGTGGAGCACAGGAAATGACTGCCCCCATGATTTCAGAGAATGGGAGACAAAAATCACGTTCACTGGTGTTCCCAGCTTCTTCCTCAGGATTTCTTCTGTAAAAGTCTCTACCCAGAGAAGCACTATAGCAGTATTTTTAGTTGCTAAACTACATTTATATAGTTGGGCCACCGACTCCTGTTAAGCTTCACTTTTCTATTAATCATTGATTCAGACTAAAAGTACACCCAGAATCCGATTACTGTTGACAGCCTCTCTTCTCATTGTCCATAGTGGGAAAAGAATGGAGGTGTGAGGTCATTCTGGTCCCAGACTCCATCTGAACTTCAGAGATTCAGAAATTGGTTCATGGAGTTCCAGGAACATTTACAGTTACCAGACACCACTGAGTGACTTTGGCTATGTCTAGAACCTAGCACATCTATAGAGTGTTCCCTCCATGCCCTGGTCTCTATGTATCTTCTCTTCCTGGCATCTTTCCACATCTTATACATATATACATATACATCAGCTAATGCTACAGAATAATTAAGAGATATTCAAATTCTTGGCAAGTCGGTTTGTTTTCTCTATACCATATTCATCTTTTTCAGTTGCAATGATTCTGGATAGTGTCTTAGTTCCAAGGTTCAAGGATTGACACCTTTAGCTTTTTTCAGATTGGCCCTAAGTCTGTATTGCCATTCCAGCCTCCACTGAGTGATTCAAGGTCTCCAGGCATTTATACCATACAGAAAGAAATCACCTTGAGCTTTTTTTCTGAGCAGGCTGCATCCCTGTTACCTGATGGGCCATATTCCCTCCCTGTTCTTGTCTTCCTCTACCTCACAGCAGTACTGTTGAATCTTTTGCAGGCTGCTGGTGCTGGGAGTTTCACCTGTGTACAGCCAAGTACCCCCACCATGATAAGCATTCTAGGCTCTCAACGTCATTGTAAATAGTTACTGATCAAGTCAGAGTGCTATGTGGTCATCCTCTAAGACCCTACTGCCCCAGCAACACAATGCCACTGTTACTCAAAGGTGCCGACTTCCCATCCACCTGTATGCTGGGAACATCAAACTACTCCTGCTTTCCCAAGGGTGTCTTTTTACTGAAACCAAAGTGTCTCACCATCACACTAGTAAGAATGTGGAACCCCAAGGATCTGTTCACCTCTATGAAGTTCTGAAATATCAAACAATAAAAGGGGGTTTGGTGGGATAGCTCATTAGATAAAGGCATTTGCTGCTAAGGCTAATAACCTAGGGTGACTTAATGACCTCAAGACTCACATAGGAGAAACAGAACAGACTGCCAAGTTGTCCTCTGACCTCCACACATGTACAGTGGCACCCCGCAAACACACACATACTCACATACATACATACATACATACATACATACATACATACATACATACAATTTTTAAAGGAAAATGTTGATAAGCAGAAGAGAATTCTTTCCTCCTCTTCCTAGGGAGCCCCTATAGGCAGGAGGACTTATCCCTGAAGCAAGTTGTGTTTTCATTCTATTGCCCACACACAGTATAGACAAACGACTGCCTTAACCTTATAAAAATTCATGTAAAGTTATTAATATCTTTTCTAACTATAAAATATGTATTTGTTATAGGAATTTAGTACACAGGGGAAATTTTTCAGTAGGCTTTTGTAACTCTATAAACGTAATCAGATAAGGAAGTGTGCTCCTATAAGGAGGTCCACATGAGATCTTCCACTGAAGTCCTGTAGAGAGGATCACCTCAGGCAGCAGGCAGCTGTGACTTATCGGTGACTTTATAATCCTTCAGCCATAATTCATACAAACATCTCTAAAACTCAGGTTCTTTCCTGGAACATGCTTGCCACTGAAACTTAAGCTGTGCTAGCATGAGACTGCATCTGGTTTTTCTTTATTTCACTTAGGATGAACATTCATATTTTTTCTATGGAGATTTCGATGTATTCATTTGATATATACAGCACCAGTCTCTTCTGAGGTATTCAATGACATGCATATTACAATTCCAGAATTCAAATAATTCTAATTCCAAACTCTGATACCTACTCCAACTTTGAGGAAGAAGATCATGCTTTGAAGGACAATCTCTTCTAAGAGGTAGGCAGGCAAAAGAATATACATATATATACTTATTTTTCAAGACTTTAGGCAAGATATTTTCTTTCAAGACTGAGAAAACACAAAGACTTTAAACCATTAAAATGCAAGCATTTTAATCACCCAGACACATGTATTATAGACAGCCTCGTCCCCATGCTTCCCTTATATCTGAAGAACTTTATAGAGATAGTGAGACTCGAAGTAGGTTGAGTATGGGGGACTAAAGGAAGGTTAAAGACATCGACTTAACTTTTTAAGAATTCAATGATTATTTTATATGGACACAAAATAGATATGGATATAGCCATGGCAACCAAATGGCTGTATCAAAATGTCATGAGCCCCATGAAAAAAGGACAAAAAATCTTTATAGCTACAAAAAAAAGGGGGGGGGGGAATTGTATCTACTCCTGGGAGGTCTGAGACCCCTGAAAGATAAATGGCACCCAGGAGTTTTGGCCAATGAAACACCAGAAGCCCATTGGTTGTAAATGGAAACCCACAGGCTTGCTTTGTTTGGTTGGCACAGCACCAATCCCCACTGGCTCTGTCCTTTTTCCCCCCAAGGTGACTAGCTTGCCCACTACTAAAACTCGGGTGTTTTCACTTAAACATCTGACTTCTCTTGAAAAATCTAGAAGTCTGGGTTAGACTCACATTCACACATGACCATATGTCTAATGCAACGGACACACAACTGTACCCATTTTAATAGAAACAGTCTGTCTCTTTAACCACAGTCCCCACAGCAAGTCTGCTCTGGAATTTCACAAAGTCCCTGAAAGCATTGCTCATCCTTGTCTCTCTGAGACGTACACATAGATTCTGAGATGTGTTTCTGTTCCACTAATGTTATATATGACTGTGGCCTACCTGGGACCCAGGCCTTGCTCTGTAGACCAACAGCCTCATCCCAAGGCGCACATTGGAGCAGCAGTGACTAGAGTTCCCTGTCAGAATTAAGAAGCCAATGAAGTCTTTTGCTGAAGGAAAGCAGGCTGTAGAAGATGTGAGTGCAAGGGTTTCCAGCTGAAAGGAACAAACTTCTTCAATATTATGGGCTGAGGGCAAGTGTTGTATGTATGTTGCCTAATTCTGTTTTTATATCCCTGGGAAACACATACAACTATGTCCATCCCAGAAATATAGAACCCAAGCCTTGAGGATTTTAATAATTTACTCAAGCTTTTAGCTGCTACATAACGTTAGAATTATGATTTAAATTTGCCTTTTATGGCATCCCTTTCCACCCCTGTTCCACACAAGGGTTCACTTTTTATTGTGTCTCTAGAACAAAAACAAAAGTTTATCTTTGGCCCACCCAGAAAGCAGCTGTCCAATTAATGCTTTATAACTATAGCCTCTAAAAACAATAATCTAAGAACACTACATAGCTAGTTATACTTTGGGTACAATTTAAGCTACTATGGAGACTTCAAGACACCTGAAGGATTCTGCATTCAAAGAGAAACATGAACTTTTCTGGTGAAGAAGGGTTCCTGGAGTTACTAACATAAGCAATGGCCTTCTTTATCTGTACAAAGCAAAACTTACCATTTTGACCTAAGAAACCTGCTCAGGAGGTTTTTTTCTATTAAACCCTAATTATTGACACCATTGACAAAAATATGTTTTTCAGAAGGACAGTGTTTGTTTTTAAGACATGGTAAAAGTCTCTGGTATCCCAGCACCTAGCATGCAATCTAGGAAAACTCAATTATTAGTATGAGTATATGAGCATCATTTTGTTGTGATTAGATTTCACTTTAATTTAAATTTTGTCAAAGCCACAAGGGAGCAAAGAAGCAGTCTCATGAAATAAGTGAGTCCGTCTCAGTTTTATTTTTCATGTTTGCAAGGCAGGATTATCAGCAAATCTTATCAGTCAGGCGGTAAATTACCAAGAACTGCATTAAAAATGTGTATAGTCATTTTCATTTTTGAAAGATTCGAGACTATAAATAATTAAATGCATTAGACATCTGTTATTTATGAGCTGAAATGACGGTTTTAATTTAGTTCTTCATTTAGATCAGCCTGACGTATTGAGACTCTGAAGGAAAACACAGGAAATATCTAAAAATGACATCTTTGGGAACCTGCGGTGACCAGAGGTACAAATCAAAGCCTGCTTATTTTCACTTCCCTTCAAGGCCTGTCAAGACACAATCTCCATTTGTGACCTTGGGTTGACCAGCCTCAGGAATTCTAATTGGCTGACAGATCAGACCCCTACATGGGCTAACTTCACAGTGTAACTCAGGAAGCTTAGTAGGAGCTGTGAACATGCTGCAAATTAGTTGATCAGGCAGAACTCAGTCCCGAGCTCACATCTCCAGAGCACTTCGGGGAAATGGCCAGGAACTCAAACCAGCCTGTTTTGGTTTCCCAAAGATTCGCAAAGCCTCATGGGTTACAGAAAGGAAAAGGCGAGAAACAGATGCCTGTGTAATGACTGCAAAGCCAAGGGAAATGGGTAAATAACTAAGATGCACAGCCATCAAAAAGTGAAGGGCTCCGTTTTTGGCAAAGGTGGCTGCTCAGAGGACAGTCTCACAAATGCAGACATGGGCCCTGTGCTTCCGGTTAAGGGAAAGTGCAGTTATCTGTAGTCTGGGGCACAATGGAACCTCAGTGAGTTCTGAGTTGTCTTTTTCCTTGGGCTGTGGGAGATTGGATCATCACGGTTTCAGCCAGAGCTTCTGGAAGTGTTAAAAGTCACACCACCTGCTGCACTTGTTCTATCAGGCATCCCATTAGCCTTGGTTTAGAAATTACTGCAATAGTCGGTGTCTGCTATCTACCGTTAGTATAGATTTGCTTATCTGTATTTGGTTGATTTTTAACAGTTTTTTTTTTTCTTGTGAGGTGTTTTTTTGTTTTTGTTTTTGTTTTGTTGTTGTTGTTGTTGTTGTTGTTGTTGTTGTTGTTTGTACTGGAACTCCTGAGGGGGTTGGGGAAGACCAGTGCAATGTGAATTCTGAGCCACTAGAATTGCTTGACATGATAGATACTCCGGGGTCATTTCTATTAGAGAAAAGGAGAGTCACTGTGGTTTTCCCACACACAAAATATATTTATTAGAAGATATGGATGTATTCAAGTAGAAGTGCTGGCCATAGGGTTGGGAGATGGCTCAGTCAGAAGCATGAGAACCTGAGTTTAGTTCCCAGAACCCATGTAAAAAAGCTGGGCACAGCGAGATAAGCTTGTAATTCTAGCTCTTGGAAGGCAGAGGTCAGCAGCCTAAGCCTATTTGATAAGCTCTAGGCTGGTGACAGACCCTATCTCAGAAAGAAAAACAGAAAATAGGTTGACAGCTACAGAGAAACAATTTCCAAGTTTGTTCTGTGGCCTCTACATGCACATGTACACAAGTACAGGCACACGTATGTGCACACACACACACACACACACACTAATAAATGGTGCAGATAAAGTGGCTCCCACCCCTGCATTTTTCAAATCCATAGCTGGGAGCCTTTGGTCCACCATGAGCCCTGTAACTGATGGACTGGCCAGGGAAATCAAATGGCCATCTGTTGAACCTGGGGGTGCCCCTCACCCAGATCTGTGAACCCCAGATCTGTGTCTAAGCCACTTTTTATCTTATTTTGTTAAAACAAATGCTTGCCTTGTCTGCCAGTGTCCTTGTCATCCTCAACTCCCAAACCTTGCCTTTGTGTGTACTAGTTCTTCAGGGACCAGGAATCCATGTCACCTGACCAGTTATGCTGATCCCACAGAAACTAGGTCCTATCCTTCAAACTTACGGCCAATAATGAGGTCAGTGCCTATGGTGCACCAGCCTGGATGGTCCTGAGGCTCTCCTGGTGTCACCTTCAGCCCACCAGCCAGGGTGGTTGCCTCTGATCCCCGCTGGACCACCCCAGAGTTACTGTCTGCTCTGACCTCCTTGCTGTACTCCACCCCCTCCTAAATGGCCTTATCGCTGAGTCCCCAGCAGCCAGAGATGGTGTTCCAATTCTGATAAATAAGTATTTGCCTTTTCCCTCTGCAACATCCAGTGAGCCTGATTGACAGCTTTCCAGGGATTTCTGACTTCCCCAGCTTCTAATCCTGCTTCTCATCCGGCTCTCTATTCCCCTGTTCAAATTAGTCTAGGCAGGAAGTGATTCAGCTTGTAATATGAGGTTAATTACAGAAGTGATAACATTTCTAAATAAAAACAAGCCTCTCGGTTTTAAAGACCTAAATTAAAATAAGACCAGAATGAAATTATTCTTGGTAACAAATCAACACTGCCATTCGCAACTCATCGTTTTAACAGGACCGGCATCACAAATGAACATCCAAGGTAGTCACATAGAGCTGCCCTCAGAAGGCCTTGAATTTGCTATTCCTGCACAGACGTTCTTTATTCTATCTTGGTACTTGTTGCTTTGGAAGCAAAGTCCAGTGGAGAATGTACCCTGCCTGTGGCCGAGTCAATATGTTCCATGTGATGTCCCCATTCTTCTTACCATCTCTGTAGAGCATTCTCAACACCACCTGATACAGGATCCCAGTGGACAGAGCAGCTTCAGCAAGATTCCAATCGATAACAAGGTGAGCATGGCATTTCTGCTACTGAATGCACAATAGCCTAACAGCCCCAAGAGGTCACACTTGGTCTTCAAACCAGAACTTTCTCCCCACAGAAAGAAAGCAGTGGTGTTCCAAAAACCCAAACAACAAAGCAAGTCCCATCAGTCATGTCTCTTGGCAACTGCATGTGTTACTGTAAGTTATTCCAGCCACTTTTCCTGAACAGGACGATGTGAAAAAATAGAAGAGAAGAGACAAGGTAATCTATGCCTCCTTACCTTCTGTCCTTCCTTTCCATCAGCAAAGTTAAGGCACAACTGGGAATACCAAGAAATGAGCTCCTATTGTGCAGGGTTTCCATTTTCTAGCAAGAATATAATACACATACATATATGTTCTATGAAATATGAGTTGTGTAATTTTGGTGATTCTGCATATGAAGTTAATGTGATTATATTTGCATTCAAAGCTGTCATGGCCCAATATAAAATTGAACAATGAGTCTGTGTTATTTATAATTTCAGTATTACTTTACTTAGAAACAATAATAAGTAGCTAATCAAAATTACCATTAGGAACTGAGAAGACATAGAAGAAAATGTTTTTTCTTTTTCTTTTGAGTGAATGTGTAGCTGGATATTTTACAATAAACTTGGTAATGTGGGAGGAGTTGGGAGGAGCAATGAAAAGAAGAAGGAAAGAGGAGAGGAAGAGGAGGAGCTAAAAAGAGAGATGTAGAAGCCATGGAGGACCACACATATATCGAGAGCAGTCCTGGGTAACAACTTATATCATAAGGTTAGATATTGGGAAACACCTCTAATTGTGTGGGCATCTAGTTAGTTGAGCATTACCAAATATACAAAGCTATTGGAAAATCTTTAAACATTAGAGTCTCATTTCTACTGGGTACCACATGGATGGTGGGACGGTCCGGGCTCAGCCTAGCACTGTGGAGACAGAGTGGTAGATTGGCAGAGCCATCTCCCATGCTAGTGTCTCGTGGCACGGCCAGTGTTTCTGGCCCACCTGAGCTGGCTGCCTGAGTCCAGCAGTGGCATGTTCCCACCACTGTTCATGGCCTCAGGCCTTGCCTAGTTGGGAAAGTGGTGGGCCCCATAACAACAAGACAGATTGGGTGACACCGTTTAAAATATTAACCATAACATGAATGCTATCCTCATTTTGTACAAGGTTCCATGAGTTCTGTGTTTGTGACAGGCCAATTGAGCAAAGAGGGAGTTTGAGCAGTCCAGGGACAGCTTCCCAAACAACACTGCGTCTGTACTTCCCTTCTGCAACCACAGTGCTACGCCTTTGTGTCATCTGACATATTGTATTTCCAAGTATATTCTTTTATATAGCCACATTTATGATCAAATGAAAATTTGCTGAATTATAATGTTGCAATTCTGTTACCAATATCCTCTCTACATTAAAAATTTAGCAATTATCTCAATAATGTTCCTTAAAGCTACTGTTTTCTCTGGTCTAGGGTTTATCTGGGATCCTGTATTAAATTCAGTTTCTGTATCTCTTTTTTTAACTAAGAAGCAATTTATCATACTTTGCTTCTTATGGTTTTGAGGACTAAGACCAGGCATTGAGATTGTACCTCGATTTGGCTTTATACGGTATTCCAGGCAGGAATTTTTGGTTAAACTATAATAAAAGAACATCATATAAGCAGGAGCTTGATATTACATTGTTTCATTATGGGTCATGGTATAAATTTTGATTATTTACTGTGATAGCTGTTGTGTTTTCCCACTAGGCTTTACTTTTGCAATGAACACATTTTAGGGAGACACTTCCCTGCCGTTTCCTGAGCACTCTAAGTTACAGGCTGTATTAGGTACCTTCTATGCTTTACTTCACTGAATCTTCACAACAAACTGTGAGCTTTACTGCAGCCTCCCTTCCTCTGTCTCTCTTCCTGCACCTGAGAAAAGTGAAGGCTGAGGCCACACTTTCAATTTGTCTTTAAGTTTGTTTAAGGTGGTTTGTGACTCCAGAATCCATTCTTGTGTTCTCACACAGAAGATTAAGTAATGGTAAAATAGTCTAGAGCTCTTATTCTCAGGGCCTAGGGAGGAGCAGCTTCTGGGGAGCACAAGTGTGAACCTTAAACACATGTTCCTGAGTGAAAGAACCCACCTGCACAGGGTTACGTAGGGATGAATGGTAAAGCACAGTGGTCACTCATAACAGTAAAAACACATTGGCTGACTCTCTGATGGTGGGTACACATCATTAGATGTTGATCAAGCACAGAGGACATTCAACACTGATGAGGATCCATAATATAACCTACCAGTATCTGAAGATTATAATGTGACAAGTTCATCAGTTGTAACAAATGTCCAGAGTGTGGGAAACACTCCTAAAGCAAGACTCTGTATCTGTTGGGCTAGGCTTTCATGGGCATTTTCTGTCTGCACTTACCAATCAATTTTGATAGAACCTTAAAGCGGCTTTTAAAAATGAAGTCTATTTGCAAAGGAATATATACCAACAGATGTTTTTACTTTCAGCAGTGACCATAAATTCATTATTTTAAGGTGTGTATCATTTCCTTTCACAATGGAGAGCACGATCGCTCAGTTCTGTTAGAATCAGTGGCCACTCTAAAATAACGAGAAGGAAACAGAATTGTAAATTCTAAATTGAGATTTTAAATTTTAAATTTAACAAAGGAAATTAAGTTTTACAAAGAAATACCAACACGGGTAAGAGGTAGAGAGTTATTTGGAGACAAAAATAGCACGGAAAGAACAAATGCCCTTCTTGTGGCCTTTCCTGCTGGCAACACTTTGTGTTTTCTATTGTTGCAGGCAGAGAGGGAATAAGTTGTTACCCTTTGATTCTAGCCTTTAGGGTAGTCTGGGATGACTGCTGATGCAGTGCCTCTGAGAGCAAAGAGCTGCCTCTGACCTCATAAACTGCCCAGCTAGGCCAAGGCCTGTCCTGAGGCCAGCTCCTTGCTCTTATCTTCAATCTCCAGGCTGATTGACTAACTACCTAGAGATTTCAGATGTTGTCAGGAATCAGGCCATCTCCAGAGAGTGATGGCTGCAAACCAGGAGGAATAACCAGGACCCTCAGCTAGGTATGGGGTTGCCTTGCAGGGTGAGACAGCCAGCCATAGGCAGATGCCATGTGAGGGCCTTGAGAAGCACTGCCTCCCTTATAAAGACACAGGGATCAGTGAGAATGAACTGAAGAAGAAACAGAAAGACTTCCTGTACATATCAATTACAATACTGTGTGCAGACTGGAAACCAATTACCTTTAAGAAAGAAAGAGAAGCCAAAATAACAGGTGCTGCAGGGAAGTGTTTGTGTAGTGTAGTTGACAGCTCCTCAGAGTGAGCTGGAGATGTGCCTGAGTGACAGTTGTTTCTTGAAATAGCCAGCTCAGCAATTCCAGCTGCTTGACAACAAAATTAGAAAAAAAAAAAAAAGAACTGGCCTAGTGTGGTGGTTTGAATACTAAATGTCCTTCCCAGGCTCCTGTATCTGAAAACTTAGTGTCCAGTTGGAAATACTGTTTCAGAAAGTTATGGAACACCGAGAAAGTGGAGTCTTGTTGAAGGAAGTATGTCACTAGGGGCAGGCTTGGAGAATTTATAGCTCCCCCCCCACCCTATTTCCTGTGTTTGTATGAAAATGTAATTAGCCAGATTCTTCCTCTCAACATCATGCCAAGTTTTCCCCACCATGACAGACTATATCCCTCTGAACTATGAATTAAAACAAACCCTTCCTTCCTTAAAATGCTTTTGTCTGGAATTTTATCACAACCTCAGAAAAACAACTAATACAATTTGAATCCTTTAGAAGCTTTCTGACTATGTAAATCACTCAGAGGAGTTGAAAACTGAGGCAACATAAGAACATGGAAAGGAGAAAAGAAAAGAGGAAAATGTTTAGGGGATGAAAACAAAAACGGAAGGCATACGTGCTCACGATGAGCCTTCTTGAACTAAGTCCATGGACAGGGTAATTTAAATTAAAAGTGCCCTGCTGACAGAGGATGGTCAAAGTGTATTATATGCATGTAATTAATATGTGTTAATAAAAAGACAGTTGGACAGACTGCTCAGTGGAGACTATTGCTCTGTGATAGAAACATCTCTTTGTAAAAAATCAAATACCTAAAATAAGAAACAGGAACCACCAAGAGTACTGATAATAAATTGAGTGTTTTGATAACATATATATTTACCAAAATATATGTCACAGGAAGAAACCTTGATTCATGCAGTATTCAGCAAGATGGAAGTCTAGAAACTTGGTCAGAGACAGAGTCTAAAGGGGAATATAGACAGGTTCCAAGCAGTGAGCCTGGGAAGGATTGCCCAGGGGTGTGACCAGCATTCACAATCAGATTCTTAAAGGATTAGATTATATTCTAATAGAAAATATTAGTCCCAATCTGGGGCTTCTACCCTGCCTTTGTCCATTTAGTTCTCCCATAAAAGACATGCACAATCTTTATATTTACAATAAGCCTTAAACAGCACAAGAGCTGGGCAGATACTACATTCTAAGCTGTTAGAATCTACTTTTCTATCAATGCCTCCCTCCCCCCCCCTCCCAGTTATTACTTACTATGTTTCATCTGGCTGCTCTTAACTCCAATTGGTCAGCCTTCAGGGCCATGCTTTCATGACTCATTTACCCCATGGTGGCTTCTCCTTCCTCCTCCACCTTCTTCTCCCCTTGAGGTTTTCCTCTAAGCCTGAAGCCTGGGAACCCTAAACCCTGCTACGTCTCTTCTGCCCAGCTATTGGCTGTCAGCATCTTTATTTACTAATCAGAAATAATTTGGGGGCAAGGTTACATAGTATCTATGTGCAGATTCTCTGTCTCTAGGGCAATCAGTCTTGAGGAACTAATATTAGCACTAGAACACAAGCATTATCAGACCAAACCAATACAGTTGTGACTATCATCTAGGACTTGACCTAATGAAGGACTTCCCAGGAATTTGACAAAATTCAGATGTTGTCAGGAATCAGGCCCTCTCCAAAGGGTGATGGCTGCAAACCAGGAGGGATAACCAAAAGAAAGAATACAATAATAAAATCAAGGCAGTTCTCTGTTTTCTCTCTCTCTCTCTCTCCTCTCTCTCTCTGTCTCTCTCTGTCTCTGTCTCTCTGTCTCTCTCTCTTTCTCTCTATGTGTATGCATGTGTGTGTGTCTCTGTGCCCATATTTTTATCTATCTATCCATCTCTATCACCCTATCTCTCTTTCCTCTTTTTTCTTCTTCATACAATCAAAGAATGTGGTATCTTCAGCAATAGAATCTTACATTCTAGTATGGGTGGGTGGGCAAGAGCAGTGTTAGTCGACTGTACTGTTTAGAAACCTCAGGACTCACCTGGACTCACTTTCCTTCTGACAGGCTGTCCCAACAAGCATAGGCCAGCTTAGATTTTGAGGTCCACATATTCCAGCCTTCTGGCATGTAGGACTCTGTATGGTGTCAGATTGTCTTTCTTTCCCCTTCATTTTCATTCTACCGTTATTCAAAGCTGTCTCATCTCACCTCTTGTCCTTATTGTTCACCCCTTCTATTTGCACTCCCCTCCTGACTTCTCTATCAACCCAACAGCAATCACTAATCTTCTTCCTCTGCATTCATAACAACTGTAACTAATACCTTAGTGCATACTGTATTACCGATATTCCTTTACTTCCTAAAAGGATAGGCATCTAAGGGGTGATTTGACATCGGTTGACTATATTGCATGTTCAGAGGGAACCTATCCTCCTCTAGTGATTGTTGTCACAGTCCGTTTTGTACTTTAGCAGAGTACTGAAGGGCTGAACCTGACTCCCTGAACATCAGTTTAGCAGATAAAAATTATTTCTCAACTTTCCTAAAACCCACACCCTCTTGAACATTGCAAACAAATTCACTGAAAAAAAGTATGGGTTGTTTTTCACTTAACCAAGAAATAAACTATACAAACAACATAAGAAACAAAAAACTAAGTCAACATAACTCCTCCACAAATCATTAATCCCATGCTGACAGACTCTAATGAGAATGAATCAGATAAAATCATCCCAGACAAAAAATTCAAAGGAATGATTGAAACTACATTTAAAGAACACAAAGAAAAAACAAACTCCTACATAATTTCCAAAATAAAAAAAGCAGCTCACTGAAATAAAGAAGTCAGTGTAGGACATGAAAGTGAAAATTAGCAAAGAGACAGAAATCCTGGGGTGGGGGGGATGAAATACCAGAAATGAAAGACTCAATAAGTCAGTTACAGAGCTCTATCATAAATCTTACCAATATGTTAAGGGTGGACAGGATTTGAGAGCTTGATGATAAGGTAGAGGTATTAGAATATTTACACAAAGATAAATTAATAAGAAATGCCATTGTTATCATCAGCCATCAGCTTGGCAGAAACCCAAAGTCACCTGGGAAGAGTAAAATTCATTTAAAGAACTTCCTTGATCAGAAAATTGTCCCTGGAACATGCCTATGAGTCATTTTCTTAATTACTAATTGAAAGGGAAGGGTCCTCCCCACTGTGAGCACTGCTTCTCCAAGGCAGGTAGGCCTGGGCTATAAAGACAGTTAGATAAGCAATCCATGAGGAGCAAGTCTGTAAGTGGCATTCCTCCATATTTTCTGCTATAGTTCATGCTTCAACAACCTTTATGAAGGACTTTGACTTGTAAGATAAAATAAAACTTTTCCTGTTCAAGTTGTTTTTGGTCATAATGTTATATCATAGTAACAGAAAAACAAACCAGGACAAGAAGCTACAAACAAAGTGTTCAACTGTTATGGTAAACCATGAAAACAACAAATCTATGAATAACAGATATGAAAGGAGGAGAAATTTTTCATGCTAAAAGCACACAAAAAAGTTTCAAGTAGTAGCAGGAAATTACTGACATGTAGGAACATAGATACATGCCTTACCACAAAAGACAAAAATGCTAAGAGTACATGGGTGGCGAGAAGAAATATACTGAAAGAAGCAAGTCACATATAAAGACAAGACCATAAAATAATAGCAAATTTCTCAATGGAAATTCTAACATCCAACTGGGGTTTGGAAAATGTATGTGAAACTATGACACACAACTGGAAGACCAGACTACTATATACTGTACATACTTGGGCTATACCCAATGAATTCATTTGTTATAATGGAAGGAGAAAGAAAAACTTTCCATGATAAAAAGCCTCAAGGAATTCACAGTTGCTAAGTACCCTTTTCAAAAGAGCTTCTACAGAAGGTACCTAAAGGAATCCTGAGGATTACAGGGAGAGATGGGCACATCTATGCAATACAGGAACGAACCAACCACATTACAAGAATACTTAAGCAGATGAGGAAACAGAAAACAACTATTTCAAAACTCTCAAAAGACAGGAATTGTTACACCATTGTAATAGTAACTCTGAATATTTATGCTCTAACATCCATAAACAAAGACAAAAACCAGAAGATTGGATCTAAAAATAGGATCCATCTATTTGTTTCCTCCAAGAAATGCACTTAATTGTCAAAGACAGATGCTACTTAGAAGGAAATAATGGAAAATGACACCCGAAACAAACAAAACCAGGAAACAAGCAAGCATCCCTCTACCACTATATGACAAAGCAGACTTGACATCACTATTAGGCAGAAAAGGTAAAGAATTCTTCATACTTATTGAGGAAATAACACATCAACAGGATGTTACCATCTTAAACATATACTCACTGAATCTAAATGAATCCAATTTCATAAAACAATTGCTACCAAATGTAAAGACACACATTAATCCCAGTACAATAATAATGGTGTCTCCAATGCCCCATTCGCACCAATAGACAGATCTCAACAATGAATGAATGAATAAATGAATGAATGAATGTCTGAGTTATGTCTGGGCTGGAGAGATAGCTCAATGTAGAAGATAATGTGTTGCTCTTGCCAGTTCCCAGCACATATCACAATCATCTGTAGCCTCACTTCCAAGAGATGAAACATCTTTTCTGGCCTCTGAGGGAACCAGGCATGCACATGGTGCACACACAAAAATGCAAGCAAAAACACACATACACACAAAAATAAAAATAATCTTTAAAAAGCGCCAAAACCCTTGCACTATAGTGAGTGTCATTCTGAGAGAGAAGATTATAGCTACAAGTACCTTTGTTAAAGATATAAGAGAGATCTCAAATAAACAGCAAATTATCTTAAGGCCTTGGGAAAAGAACAAGCCAAACTCAAAATTAGTAGATGGGAAGAAATAGTTCAGAAATCGATGAAAGGAAAATAAAACACAATAAAAAAAATCAAAGAAACAAACATTTAGTTTTTTTTTTTAATTTTTGATAAGCCTTAATACAACTAATCAAAAGAATGAGTATGCCCAAATTGTTAAAATTAAAGATGAGGAAGCCTGGCGCGGACCCCTGCCCAGTCTGTTCCTGTGTGGTCACAGGATTCCTGCCGAGACATCCTAGAGGGTCTACTCAACCCAGAGCAGTAAGTAGGAAGACCCACACACTGCCCTATGCCCATAGCTGGGTGCCAAGAGAGCTCAGATTCCAGCAGATACCCAAACCCCAACCCCTGCGGAATAGCACTCCCCTTCTGCCCCTCTCCGGGATCTGAGGCTTGGCGAAGACCCCTGCCCAGTCTGCTCCTGTGTGGTCGCTGGATTCCTCCCGAGTCATACTGGAAGGTCCACTCAACCCAGAGCGGCAGAGGTACCACTGAATCCAGAGCGGCAGAGGAACAACTGAACTCTGCACTCAGAACAGTGGACACCTTATCCTGAGACATCCTAGAGGAGACACTGCACCCAGAACAGCAGACACCTAGCTGGTTTGCTACCTTGGAGACACCATATCCTGAGTCATCCTAGAGGTACCACTGTACTCAAAGCAGCTGGAGAAGATCACAGAGACTTCTGGACCCCAAGGAGATCAGACACTAGCAAGATAACTGTAAAGGCAGGCTTCAGTGAGAGACAGTGAGTACAGGTAGCACTAGCATTAACCAGATGGCGAAAAGCAAGGGCAAGAATGTAAGCAACAGAATCCAAAGTTACATGGCATCATCAGAACCCAGTTCCCCCATCATAGCAAGCCCTGAACACCCCATCACACTGGAAAAGCAGGATTCAGAATTAAAATCACTTCTCATGATGATGATAGAGGACTTTAAGAAGGACATAAATAACACTGTCAAAGAATTTAAGGAGAACACAGGTAGACAGATAGAAGCCCTTAAAGAGGAAACACAAAAATCCTTTAATGAATTGCAAGAAAACACAACCAAACAGGTGAAGGAATTAAACAAAACCATCCAAGATCTAAAAATGGAAGTAGAAACAATAAAAAAAAAATCACAAAGGGAGACTACCCTGGAGATAGAAAACCTAAAAAAAAAAAAAAAAAGATCAGGAGTCATAGACACAAGTATCACCAACAGAATACAAGAGATAGAAGACAGAATCTCATGTGCAGAAGATACCATGGAAAACATTGACACAACTGTCAAAGAAAATGCAAAATACAAAAAGCTACTAACCCAAAACATACAAGAAATCCAAGACACAATGAGAAGGCCAAACCTAAGGATAATAGGTATAGATGAGGGGGAAGACTCCCAACTTAAAGGACCAGTAAATATCTTCAACAAAATTATAGAGGAAAACTTCCCTAACCTAGAAAAAGAGATGTCCATAAATATACAAGAAGCTTACAGAACTCCAAATAGTTTAGACCAGAAAAGAAATACCTCCCACCACATAATAATCAAAACATCAAATGTACAAAACAAAGAAAAAATACTAAAAGCAGTAAGGGAAAAAGGTAAAGTAACATATAAAGGCAGACCTATAAGAATTACACCAGACTTCTCACCAGAGACTATAAAAGCCAGAAGATCCTGGACTGATATCATACAGACCCTAAGAGAACACAAATGCCAGCCCAGACTACTATACCCAGCAAAACTGTCAATCAATATTGATGGAGACACCAAAATATTCCATGACAAAACCAAATTTACACAATATCTTACCACAAATCCAGCACTTCAAAGGATAATTGGTGGAAAACTCCAATACAAGGAGGGAAACTACAACCTAGAAAAAGCAAGAAAGTAATCTTCCAAAAACCCTAAAAGAAGATAGCCACACAAACATAACTCCACCACCAATAACAAAAATAACAGGAAACAACACTCATTTTTTCTTAATATCTCTTTATATCAATAGACTCAATTCTCCAATAAAAAGACATAGACTATCAGATTGGATACATAAACACAACCCAGCATTTTACTGCATACAGGAAACGCACCTCAGTGAAAAAGACAGACACTACCTCAGAGTAAAAGGATGGAAAACAATCTTCTAAGCAAATGGTCCCAAGAAACAAGCTGGAGTAGCAATTCTAATATCAAATAAAATTGGTTTTCAACCAAAAGTAATCAAAAAAGATAGAGAAGGACACTTCATATTCATCAAAGGAAAAATGTACCAAGAGGAACTTGCAATTCTGAACATCTATGCCCCAAATACAAGGGCACCCACATACATAAAAGAAACTTTACTGAAGCTTAAAGCATGCATTGCACCTCACACAATAATAGTGGGAGATTTCAACACCCCACTCTTAGCAATGGACAGATCATGGAAACAAAAACTAAACCTAGACACAATGAAACTAACAGAACTTATGAACCAACTGGGTGGTGGGGGGAATGGGGTACGGGGATAAAATTTGAAATGTAAATATAATATCCAATAAAAAAAAAGAAGAAGAAGAAAAAGAAAAGTTGTTAGAACCAACATCTTTAATAAAATGTCAGCCCTCTTTTAAAAATTATCTTGATACTAACATTTGTTCTGAGAATAGTATATTGCAGAATACACAGGCTTGGTGTATCTACTCATCAGGCAAGCTGAGCAAACCTGCTCAATCCTCTGATGTCCTGGAATTCCATCTGGATGCAGTGAAGACACAGCGTCAGAGGCTTATTAATTTACTCTTCCCCTAACCCCTCCTCTAATATCTCAATGCCCATAATCAGCTTGAAGAAGTTAATGAAGAGTCAGCGCCCCTATTCCCTGGGCTTGGGGACTAAGGTGGTAAATATTGGGCTGTCTTTCTAGGGAAAAGTAGTGGTTTGTGGGAATAGGGAGGATTAGCTAGAATCTATTGCATAGTCATAACCTATTGGTAGAAATCTGTACAATTATTATCAAGATGAAGTTATAACTTCTTAAATGGCACAAAATTACTTTGATTACATATTTAAGGTTTTCATTGGTACAAGCTTCTTATTGAGATAAAAGTGATACGAATATTGATACTCATAGGCATTGTACCTGTATAACACATTTAGGAATACAAGGCTTAGACCCAGTCCTTCTACAACTTTTTTAACAGATTTGAGATGGTTAGCCTGTGAGTTAAGGGATTATAGCAAATTCATGGCTTGGAGGTTATTGTTAGGGTGTTTTCTATGTTTTATTTAGAAATAGCTGAGTGGAGTTAACAGACAACAGTCCAGATTACCTTACATGGATAGTTGGTTTTCAAAACATCAGAAGTCCACAGAATTGACATTACAAACATTTCTGTATTAATGTTCATTTTGGTTAGAGACCTGTCTGCTCCTGACAGCTTTCTGTCTTGGATTCTAAGAAGAAATTGAGCATCTTTGGAGTTACTCCAGTTGTGGTGAGACAGCCACTAGACAAGAATTGCCTCTTTCCATCTACAGACAAATGACTGTCCAGAAAAGGACACACTTGCAGAATAGTCGACTGATTATATCTGCCTAGACAGAGTAATCAGCCCTTAATAATTCTGCAGCACTAAGGTCTGTCAGATGATCCTGAACCAGAAGGCGGAAGAACAGATGCTCCAACGTGTTGTAGTATAGGGACTGTCCAGGTGTTCAGTGGTCTCTATAATTTGGCTAAGTTTTAGAAGCTATGCTTTGTGCTTCCCACAATTTTAGTTAACTCGCTCATTCTGGATTTCTGACGGGGTTGAAAACTTATAGTCTCATAGCCAATCCTGGCTATTTACTTTGAGAGAAAAGATCTGAGAGGATGGTCTTCAGCTGACATTCATTCTAAAGCCAAGAAAAAAGCCATGTTCAAAACTAAGTGTTTTAGTTACGAGAGATGATAGAGGTTCTGGTTAGTCAACAAAATGATGGACTGGGTATTAGGACTATCTTCTACCTCACTGGTACAAATTGGTATAATTATGCTCTAATTGTATTTTTGAGAGAAAAGTGTTATTTTAACAGGAAGGGTGATATGTAGGAGGAGCTAAGGTGAGAGGAAGAGACCGAGTAAGGAGAGGAGGAGATGAAGGAGAGGAGAAGCTAGGTGATGAGAGAGAGAAAGAGACAGAAGGGGGGGGGGGGACATGGAAGCAGATGTTCACGTGTCTCCACCAGTCAAAGATAGTTGATATATCTAGGTTGGGTATTGGTTTACACTTCTGATTGAGCATTACCAAACTTATAAAGCCTTTGATTAACATTTTTAAAAAATGTATAAAAGCAAAAAGGAAAAGGGGCATGGGATAGGGGTTTTCTAGGGAGGGGAATTGGGGAAAGGGGATGGCATCTGAAATGTAAATAAAATATCCAATAAAAAAATTAAAGATGAAAGACATTATGAAAAGACCAATAAACTCAGAAAATCATTAGGACATACTTTTAAAATTTATGTTCCACTAAAATGAAAAACATAAAAATAAATAAATGGAGATCTAGATGTGAATGATTCACCAAAATTAAACAAAGGTTATATAAACCATTTAAACAGTTCTATAATAGGTAATAATATAGAAGCAGTATTTTTTAATCTTAGTAGGAATTAACAAGATCATTGATTGAATAAAGGTACTTGGCCTGAAGTCTGACTACCTGAATTTGATTTCCCATACTTATACAGAAAAACAAGAAGACTGACTCCCACAAATCATCTTCTGACGTCTATATACACCACAATACATGTGCACACACATACACACTCATGCACCTACACATGCACACACACAAATAAATAAGTAAACAGAAAAGTATTTTAATTCCACTAAAAGTGTCCTAGTACACTAGATCTATCAGATCTTCTAAGAGCTACTAGATCTTAAAAAGAAGAGCTAATACCAAATGCATCTCAAAATATTCCATAAAATAAAAAAGAAAAAAATGCTTCCTGAATCTTTTTATCAATCCAAAATCAACCTAATACCAAACCTAGATAAAGATACAATAACAAAAATAAAAAATTGTACACACCAATCTCCTTGATAAACCTAGATGCAAATGTTGACAATAAAATTACATGAATTAAATGTGGCAAACCAAATTCAATAACATGGGGAAAATATAATTCACCATGATCAATTTGGCTTCATCCCAAATACTTAATAATAGTACAATATACACAAATCAAATGTATATAAATGGACTTGTGGTCTGAAACGTGATTATCTCCATAATGCATAAAAGAATTTTGATGAACTCCAATAGGATTCATGATAAAAAGCCTTGAAGACTCTGCCTCAGCATAATAAAGATTATATGAGTGTCATATAGCCAACATCACAGTAAATGGGAAAAAACTCACTGTTTCCATTAAAATCAGGAACAAGTGGTGCTCACTGTTTAGTGGTGTTCACTGTTTACATTCTTGTTCAAAATAGTGCCTACAGTCTAACTAACACTAAAGGAAAAGAGAAAGAATAAGATAGACAAGTAGGATAGAAGTTGAAATGCCCTTATTTACAGATGACATGATTCTTTTTTTTTTTAATCTTTATTGGATATTTTATTTACATGTCAGATGCCACCCCCTTCCCCCACTTCCCCTCTCTAGAAAAACCCCTATCTCACCCCCACTTCTCCTTTTTGCTTTTATACTATTTTTTAAAGTTAATCAACGGCTTCATAAGTTTGGTAATGCTCAATATCAATCAGAAGTGTAACCCAATACCCAACCTAGATATATCAACTATCTTTGACTGGCAGGGACAAGCAACCATTCACCTCCATGTCCCCCCCCCTCCCCCCGCCTCTTGTCACCTAGCTCCTCCTCTCCTTACTCCTTATCTTCCTTTCCTTACTCCTCCCACCTTAGCTCCTCCTACATATGGCCTTTTCTGTTAAAGTAAAACTTTTCTCTTAGAATACCATTAGAGCATAACTATACCAATTTGTGTCAGTAAGGTACAAGATAGACCTAACACCCAGTCCATCATTTTGTTGACTAAACAGAACCTCTGTAGTCCCTCATAACTAAAAGACTTAATTCTGAACCTGGCTTTTTTTTTTTTTTTTTGGCTTTAGAATGAATGTCAGCTGAAAACCATCCTCTCAAACCTTTTCTCTCAAAGTAAATAGCCAGAATTGGCTATGAGACTATAAGTCTTCAACCCTGTCAGAAATCCAGAATGACTGAGTTAACTGAAATTATGGGAAGCACCAAGCATAGCTTCTAAAACTTAGCCAAATTATAGAGACCACTGAGCACCTAGACAGTCCCTAAGCTACAGAACATTGGAGCATTCGATCTTCAGCCTTCTGGCCCAGGATCTTCCTCTAGATTCTTAGAGATTGGGGGCAGAGTTGCCACCCGGGATCTGCTCAGTGCTCAGGCCCAGACCAGAAGAACAAGATGACATAATTCTATACATAAGAAACTTTAATGACACCACCAGAAACCTCTGAGTTGATAAACACTTTCTGCAAAACAACAGGATACAAATTAACATACAAAAATCAATAGCCATCCTGTATAAAAAAATAATAAACATGCTGAGAAGCAAATTGTAGAAATAATCTCATTCATAATTGTTTCAAACAAATACCTTAGAATAAGCTCAACCAAGGAAGTGGAACTTTTACAATGAAAACTTTGAAACACTAAAAGCAAAATTGAAGAAGACACAAGAAAATGGAAAGGCCTTTCATGCTAATAGACTAGAAGAATCGATATTGTGAAGAGCTGTGCTACCTAAAGCAATCTAAGAATTCAATTCAGTCTTCACCAAAATTGCAATCCACTCTTTATAGAAATTAATTGATTAATTAATTAATTAATTCAGATACAAGAAAATACAAAAGATGGGCAGTCCTGTCCAAAAAAGAATAATACTTAAGGTGTGCATCATTATACCTGATTTCAAGTTATACTGTAGAGTCATAATGACAACATCAGCATGGTAATGACACAAGGCAGACACAGATCAATGGAATAAAGTAGACAACTTAGATATAAAACCACACAACTAAAGCCATTTGTGTTTTTCACAGTGATGTCAAAAACATACACTGAAGAAAAGACAACTTCTCCAATAAATAGTACTGGAGAAACTGGGTGTTTGAATTTAGATTTCTATGTACCAGTATATCCAATTCCAAATATATCAAAGACCTTAATGTGAAAGCTGAAACTCTGAAAATGTAAGAGAAAAGAGCAGGAAAACACTTCAAACTTTGGCATGGCCAAGGACCTTATGAATAGGACTCCAGTCACTTGGGAACTAATGCCAACTGCTCACTAATGGAACCTTGGAGGATTAAAAATAAATAAATAAAACTTCAATACAAAAGAAGGAAATAACTGAATAAAGAGACAGCCTGCAGAATGGGAGAGAATTATTTACTAACCACCACATGGCTGACAGAAGATTAATCATTAGACTATATGAATAACAAAAATTAAACAAAAAAAATCAAACAACACAACCAATAAGTTGAATGAACAGTTTTTTAAGAGATAAGCTACAAATAGTTGATGAACTTTTGAAAACTGTTCAACTCAATTCTATCATAGAAATGAGAATTAAATCTACATTGATATTCCATATCTTTCAAAGTCAGAATGTCAGTCATCAAGAAAACAAGTAATGACAAATGTTGGTTAGGATGTGACTACTGGGAATGGGAGCTAGCCCAGGCACTGTGGAAGTCTGTAAGGCAGTTCACCAAAAATCTAAAAATGGGGCTGAAGGGCAGCTCACTGCTTCAACAGGTAAAAGCATTTGCCCAAGTGTAAGAATCTGAGTTTGGATTCCTAGAATCCATGTAAGACCAACCACATGGTGTACTCACTCTCACAGTGAGTAATCTCACTCTCACAGTGAGATGGGAGGTGGAGATAGAAGACTCCCTTACCCAAAAAAACTAAACTAAAAATAGGTCTATCATATGGTCCAACAGCATCACCCTTAGATATTTACTCTGAAGACTCCAAATCACAATATCTCAGAAACATTTGCAGAGAAATGCTTATCTCTGCACTCTTTACAATAGCCAACTGATGGAATCAACCTAAATGTCCAGCAGGAGAGCACCTGATAAACAAGAGCCAGTGGGAATCGATTATCAGGTAGTGATGCTTGCCACACAGACCTGACAACCCATGCTTGGTCCTCATAGCTCAAGTGGAGGTAAAGCGAAAGAACCAATTCCATAGGGTTGCCATCATACCCCATCGTGCTTGCCATTCATGCACACAGACAGAAACAAAATAACTTAAATGGTTTCTTTAAGAAAATAAAATATATATTTACGATAAATTTTTTTTAGCCATAGAAAACAAAATTGTCATTCACTGGGATATGGATACAATTGGAGGTGTGAATAAAATGTTTCAAATACACATTATCATGTTTTCTCTTGTGTGTGGGTCATGAAGTTTATACAAATATATAAAATCAAAATGATACAAAACAATATAAAAAGCATAGATAGAACAAAGAGGATAGCCTTCTGGTCTGGGCCCGAGCACTGAGCAGATCCCTGGCGGCAGTTCTGCCCCCAATCTTAAAAAACCCAGAGGAAGCCGGTCTCCCAGGAGCTCGAACCCAGGCAGTATCTTAGGTAAGCAGTCAGCAATGCCCGCCCCTGACAGGGAGTAACTGGGACCCACTAGGACCCAGGAAGTCACTCCTGGCCCAGAGCTCTGGTTTCTTTCTGTCTGCCCCTGAGCACTGATCAGATTTTGGGCCCCAGCTCTAACACCAGTAGTAACACCCATCCCACACAGTTCTAATACAACAAAGATAATGGGAAATACAGGCTCCAGTCAGAGTCAGGGAAGGTAGCACTAAGGAGATCCAGATGAAGAAAGGCAAGCGCAAGTACATAAGCATCAGCCATCCAGGGTACTTGGCATCATTAGAATCTAGTTCTCCCATGCAAGAAAGTTCTGAATTCCCCATATTACTAGGAAAGTAAGATTCAGATTTAAAACCACTGCTAATGATAATGACATAGGACTTTAAGAAGGACATAAATAACACTCTCAAAGAATTTGAGGAGAACACAGGTAAACAGGTAGAAGCTCTTAAAGAGGAAACACAAAAATTCCTTAAAGAATTACAAGAGAACACAACCAAACAGGTGAAGGAATTGAACAAAACCATACAGGACATAAAAAATGGAAGTAGAAACAATAAAGAAATCACACAGGGAGACTACCCTGGAGATAGAAAACCTAGAAAAGAAATCAGAAGTCATAGACACAAGCATTACCAACAAAAAACAAGAGATAGAAGAGAGAATCTCAGGTGCAGAAGATACCACAGAAAATATTGACACAAGTGTCAAAGAGAACGCAAAATGCAAAAAGTTATTAACACAAAATATCCAGGAAATCCAGGACACAATAAGACCAGACCTAAGGATAATAGGTATAGATAGGAGTGAAGATTCCCAACTTAAAGGGCCAATAAATATCTTCAACAGAATTGTAGAAGAAAACTTTCCTAATCTAAAGAACAAGATACCCATAAACATACAAGAAGCCTATAGAACACCAAATAGACTAGACCAGAAAAGAAATACCTCCTGTCACATAATAATCAAAACACCAAATGCACAAAACAAAGATTATTAAATGCAATAAGGGAAAAAGGCCAATAACATATAAAGGCAGACCTATCAGAATTACACCAGACTTCTCACCAGATACTATAAAAGCTAGAAGATGCTGGCCAGATGTCATATAGACCCTAAGAGAACACAAATTCCAGCCCAGGCTACTATACCCAGCAAAACTCTCAATTACCATAGATGGAGAAACCAAGATATTCCACGACAAAACCAAATTTACACAATATCTTTCCAGAAACCCAGCATTACAAAGGATAATAGCAGGAAAGCTCCAATACAAGGAGGGAAATTATACCCTAGAAAGAGCAAGAAGTAATCCTCCTCCAAGAAATCCAAAAGAAGTTAGCCACACAAAGATAATTTCACCTCTAATAACAAAAATAACAAGAAGCAACAATCACTGTTCCTTAATATCTCTTAACATCAGTGGACTCAATTCCCCAATTAAAATACATAGACTAATGTACTGGATACATAAACAGGCCCCAGCATTTTGCTGCATGCAGGAAACCTACCTCAGTGACAAAGACAGACTCTACCTTAGAGTAAAAAGGCTGGGACACAATTTTTCAAGCAAATGGTCCTAAGAAACAAGCTGGAGTAGCCATTCAAAAATCTCCAGCCTGAGAACACAAAGGGAGGGACTCATGGCTCCACCTGTATAGGTAGTTGAGAATGGCCTTGCCAGGCATCAGTGGAAGTGGATGACGGCCTTGTTGCCTGAAAGTCTGGATTCCCTAGTCTTGGGGAATTTCAAAAGTAGGGGGAGCAGAAATGGGAGGGTGGTGGGATCACACCCTCATAGAAACTCTCAGAATTACATGGATTAGACATGACAGAGGCAGGCCCCCAGAAGACTAGATTCCAGAATTCAAACAAAAAAAATCTAGATACTAAAATTTGTTTTGAGAATTGTATATTGCAGAATACACAACCTTGGTGTATCTACTCATCAAGCAAGCTGAGCAGACCTGCTCAATCCTCTGATGTCCTAGAATTCCAGCTCAATGCACTGAAGACACAGCGGCAGAGGCTTCTCAATTTACTCTTCCCCCTGCCCCTCTTCTAATATCTCAATGACTGTAATCAGTTTGAAGAAGTTAATGAAGAACTGACGCCCCTATTCCCTGGGCTTGGGGACTGAGGTGGTTAATAGTAGGCTGTTTTTCTAGGGAAAGGTAGTGGTTTTGTGGGAATAGGGAGGATTAGCTAGGATGTATTGCATAGCCATAACCTACTGGTAGAAATATGTATAATTATTATTAAGATGAAGTTATAATTTCTTAAATGGTACAAAATTTACTTCGATTTCAAATTTAAAGTTTTCATTGGTATGAGCTTCTTATTGATATAAAAGTGAGATGAATATTGTTACCCCCATAGGCATTGTGCCTATATAACACATTTAGGAATACAAGGCTTAAACCCAGTCCTTCTTTAACTTTTTTAACTTATTTGAGATGGTTAGCCTGTGAGTTAAGGGCCTATAGCAAATTTATGTCTTTGATTTTTTTGTTAGGGTGTTTTCTATATTTTATTTAGAAATAGCTGAGAGGAGTTAACAGACAACAGTCCAGATTTCCTTACATGGATAGTTGGTTTTCAAAACATCAGAAGTCCACAGAATTGACAAACATTTCTGTATTAATGTTCATTTCGATTAGAGACCTGTCTGCTCCTGATAGCTTCCTGTCTTGGATTCTAAAAAGAAATTGAGCATCTTTGGAGTTACTCCAGTTGTGGTGAAACAGCCACTAGGCAAGAATTGCCTCTTTCCATCTACAGACAAATTACTGTCCAGAAAAGGACACACTTGCAGAATAGTCAACTGATTATATCTGCCAAGACAGAGTAATCAGCCCTTAATAATTCTGCAGCACTAAGGTCTGTCAGATGATCCTGAACCAGAAGGCTGAAGATCGGATGCTCCAACATGTTGTAGTATAGGGACTATCTAGATGTTCAGTGGTCTCTATAATTTGGCTATGTTTTAGAAGTTATGCTTGGTGCTGCCCATAATTTCAGTTAACTCAGTCATTCTGGATTTCTGACGGGGTTGAAGACTTATAGTCTCATAGGCAATCCTGGCTATTTACTTTGAGAGAAAAGATTTTAGAGGGTGGTTTTCAGCTGACATTCATTCCAAACCCAAGAAAAAAAGCCAGGTTCAGAACTAGTCTTTTAGTTAGGATAGATGACAGATGTTCTGTTTAGTCAACAAAATGATGGACTGGGTGTTAGGTCTATCTTGTACCTTACTGACACAAATTGGTATAGTTATGCTCTAATTGTATTTTGAGAGAAAAGTTTTATTTTAACAGGAAGGGTGATATATAAGAGGAGCTAAGGTGGGAGGAGTATAGAGAGGAAGAGGAGGAGTAAAGAGAGAAGGAGGAGAAGGAGAGAAAGAACTAGGTGACAAGAGAGAGAAGTGGGGGGCATGGAGGCAGATGTTCACATGTCTCTGCCAGTCAAAGATAGTTGATATATCTATGTTGGGTATTTGGTTACACTTCTGATTGATATTGAGCATTACCCAACTTATAAAGGCTTTGATTAACATTTTAAAAATTGTATGAAAGCAAAAGGGAGAAGGGGGCATGGGATAGGGGTTTTCTAGGGAGGGAAAATGGGGAAATGAAATGTAAATAAAATATCCAATAAAAATAAATTTTATTAAAAGAACAAAGAGGATAAAGAGAGGTGAAGTGCATAGGGGAAGTTTATGGGGAAATGCACTCAACATACAGTATATGGAATACATTCAACATACAGTGTAAGAAACACACTCAACATACAGTGTATGAAATACACTCAATATACAGTACACGAAATACATGCAACATACTTGTATGAAGATGCCCTTATATAATACAATACCATAATAAATATATGCAATGAAATAATTTTAACCATTTTATAATACTCAGAGGGAGAGTACAACAGACACAAGGACACAGGAGATATTAACTTTTAGCCAGAAGCTATAAAAATCTAGAAGAAAGTGGAATGCCTTTTAGGTGCTAAAACTTGCCAACCTAGAATCTTATATTCAGACCCAAAAAAAAGGTGAAAATAAAGTTTTCAAGAAAAAGCTGAAAGAATTCATCACACCAGCAGATCTGCATGAGGAGAAAATGTTAAATAATATCAAATGTAAATCCAAATCTACACAAAATAAGAGAATCCATAATAAGTGTATATGCAGGTGCTTTTGTCTTTTAATTATTCAATTCATTCTCGCAATGCTTTGTGATACTTACCACATAGAAGTAAAGAGGAATGAAAATTTCACAGAAGACCAGAGACAGAAGTAGAATATACAGTTTTATGTTAATTACACTGTTAGTGAAGCAATACATTATTTGGAAGGTTGACTATGATAAACCAAAAACCCATATGTCAGGCCTAGAATTTAAGATGTTTCTGTCCTTAGGAAATGCATACAAGTATTCAGCAGTAACAAAATGTCTTGAGTGTCTTCCTGCCAAACAATTCAGAAAAGCCATTCTTTTGTTTGTTTATTTGTTTGCTTGTTATAAAAATAAAATATAAGATCAAACAAAAAATAATACATTGGAATTCGACAAAACAAACAGTAGGAAGATAGTCCAAGAGAAGACACAAGAAACAGAGACTCACTGTTTTGCACAGTCAGAAATTCCATAAAAGCACTAAGCTGGAAACCATAATTACCCACAAAGGACCTGGTGCAGACCCATGCAGGTCCTGTGCATGCTGCCCTAGTCTCTGAGTTCATATGAACTTTGATCAGTTGATACATAGCCCCCTGTTTTCCTGGTGTCCTCCATCTACTTGCCTCTTGTACTCTTACTGCCTCCTCTTCTTCAGGGTTCCCTGAACCCTAAGAGAATAGATTCAATGGGGACATTCCATTTAGGGTTGAGTGCTCAGAGGTCTCTCACTCCATGTGTTTTTTTATGTCTGTGGGTCTCTGGATTTGTTCCCATCTGCTGCAGGTGGAAGCTTTTCTGATAATGGCTGATAAGGTGCTGATTTATGAATAAAACAGAATGTCATTAGGAGTCATTTTTGCTGTATTTTTTTAAAGCAGTAGTATTTTGTTTTACTCTATATCCCTGGGATATCCAGTCTCAGGTTCTTGGTCACCCAAGCAATGTCAGGTATGGGTTCCATCGCATGATGTAGACCTGATGATGACAAGTAAGATATTGGTTGGATATTCACACAAGCTTTGTACAACTATTGCCCTGGTATATCTTACAGGCAAGACACCACTATAGAGCAAAGGTTTTGTAGATGGGTTGGTGTTCGCATTCTTTTGGTACTACCTTCCTGTACCAAAGCTGCTAAAAGGGTAGGTTAAGAGAGCAGTGGATTTAGGATAGCAAAAAACAAATTGTTAATTCCAGATAAAGTATACATAGTTCTTTGTATGATTGTTGCAACCTTTATACAATGTGTATAAAGATTTCAGATGTTGAAAGTATTTAATTATTTAAATAATTGTATGTTATTATTCTTTTTAATGTATTCTTATTTATTTATTTACTTATTCATTCATTTATAAGAGTGTTTTTCCTACATGCCTGTAGGTATACCATGTGTGTGCCTGGCGCCTGAGGTCAGAAGAGGTCATCAGATCCTCTAAAACTGGAGTTAAATATCATTATGAGCTTCCATGCAGATGCTAGAAATCAAATCCAATTCTTTTCAAAAGCAACAAGTGCTCTTAACCACTAAGCAATCAATCCATTCCCTAGATTATCATTATTATTCTTAAATTCAAATTTATCAGTTATATTTCCAACTGGGAGCCTTGTAACATCTTCCCAACTGGCATCTTGTCTTCACGATCTTTTACTGCCAGTGGATCCCTCAGGTTGTTTCTAGATTACCAGTGAAATGTCAATACAGGCATTCTGTTCTCTTGCTTCAAAACCTTCCATGTGCCCCCTTATGGCCCGAGTCCCCTTTCTTTGCTTTTCTTAACCCATCTCCAGCATACAGGAGAGCTAAGAAACTTGAGGGGCACTGTGGGACATACATGATTATAAACTAACAATCAGGTTTTGCTCTTGATGTACCATCATCCTTGACACCAAAAAGTCAGTCTTTTCTCCTTTCCTCTGTAACCATTAGCCTTTGCTTTGCCCAAACTCTATCCAGGACCATCATCAAAGAAAATCATGATCATTTCTCCCTCTGAAAACATAATAATGCAATCTTATTCATCTTCATCTGGAACTTCTGGGGAGAGCCTGTGGACAGCCACCGTCCTTCAGGAACTGCATGTCACCTAGCCTCACACCTGACCTATTGGAGAAGCTTGAACTACAGCCAAAACCAGAGTCATCGTCAGAATGTGCAGAGGGCTGAGGTTGACACTGAACCTGGTGTATACTGTATCCCAACCATGTGGTACTGATACTGGGAAGATCTCAGCACTACCATAGAGCTTAAGCCAAAATGCAACACCTCCTCTCAAGAAAGGTCTGAAGGGTCATGACTGTTTCATTCATTCCCCTTTGAGTCTATTACTGAAGAATGAGGGAAGTCTTCACTAGGCACTATGACAGACCTTAAGATACCTAAAGGAAGTGGTCCTCTTTCTTGAGTAACACACATAGATCGGGCATTTTATATGTTTATCAACTTAAACAAATCAGGATAGATTTATAGATTTGGGTTAGATATTGTCCCCACTGCATGCATGAAGTGTTTTCCCTGCTCTTCTCTTACATGTCAGAGTTTCAGATCTTACATTAAAATCTTTGATACATTTGGAGTTGGATATAATTGTAATAGAGATCTAATTTCAGACACCCAGTTTTCCCAGTTGTCTTTTCTTCACTGTGTAATTTTGACATCTCTGTGAAAAACACAAATGGCTTTAGTTGTGTGGGTTTAAATCTAAGTCGTCTACTTTATTCCATTGATCTGTGTCTGTCTTGTGTCATTACCATGCTGATTTTCTCATTATGACTCTACAGTATAACTTGAAATCAGGTATGATGATGCAAACTTTCAGTATTATTCTTTTGGGACAGGATTGTTCAATTTTTTGTACTTTCGTGTATCTGAATTTATTTATTTATTTATTTATTTATTTATATGAAGAGTAGATGGCAATTTTGGTGAAGACTGAATTGAATTCTTAGATTGCTTTAGGTAGCACAGCTCTTCACAATATCGATTCTTCTAGTCCATTAGCATAAAAGGCCTTTGCATTTTCTTGTGTCTTTAATTTTGTGTGTGTCTGTGTGTGTGTGTGTGTGTGTCTGTGTGTCTGTGTGTGTGTGTTTGTGTGTGTGTGTGTGTCTCTGTGTGTGTGTGTGTGTCTGTGTGTGTGTGTGTGTTTGTGTGTGTGTGTGTGTGTGTGTATGTGTTTTACACAATTTTTACACAATTCCACTCTTGTAGGTGATTATCAAGTTCTGGTTGCAGCTTGTCCATGTTCAGAGAACCAATTTCAGAAACTGTTCTACAATTTGCTTTCCAGTATGTTTATTATTTTTATACAGGATGGCTACTAATTTTTGTATATTAATTTTTATTCTGCTGTTTTGCTGAAAGTGTTCATCAACTCAGAATTTTCTGGTGGTGTCATTAGAGTTTCTTATGTGCAGAATTAAGCCATCTATAAGTAAGGGCATCTCAACTTCTATTTGTCTACCATTGTAGACATGCTCAGATCCAATGCTAGCAAATGACGACACCAAAATTTTAGTGCTGATTTATATACACAGCAAGGCTTTCTCTTTTCTATTTCCCCATTGTCATATGTCTATGTATACCATTGACTCAAAGACATTAAACCATAGACTTCTCTTTTTTACATAATTCCACTCTTGTAGGTGATTATCAAGTTCTGGTTGCAGCTTGTCCATGTTCAGAGAACCAATTTCAGAAACTGTTCTTCTACGTGGATACCATGATAATGCTGACACCAGAGCTCAATGTCCCAACACATCATTCTGAGTCTGTTCTTTACATGGCTGAACAAAGCAGTATCTGGGATGGCTGGCTTCTGGGTGTCTAAATGGATAGATGTCAAAATCAAAGAGGATTATGTGTGTCCTAGTGTGCCCAGAACCATGTGCAAATTAATGATATGTCACATCAAACATACATGTGCTCAAAGTCCTGTGAGTTACAAAAAAAGGAAGCTATGTTGACAATAAAGGTGATCTATTAATGCCAACATCTTTGGTTAAAATCCATTATTGCTAGTGTGCTCCATATGCTTCTCTGTAAACATTGTATCACCTCAGAACTCAAGGGATACAAGACCATGAGTGAGGCTATGAAGGGTTTTGGCTATCAGAATCATATGAGGGCCAAATATTAAACAGTAAAACTGTCCAAAGATTAATTCACACCCATATAAAAGAGTTACATTAGGCAGTAGCTTATAGTTCAAAGACACTAACTTGAAGAGGAAGACCAGGGCCCACAACTCTACTGAAGCTTCCCAAAAAGAAAGATGAGCAAATAAAACTCTGTATTAGTTACCTAGTGCCATACAACAAATTGATCAAAATTTTAGCAGTATGAAAAACTCACACATTTATTATCTCAAGGTTTCTGTGAGTCAAGAATCCAAGAATAGGCTATCTGACTTCCCCTTGCTTAGGGTCTCTTAAATGGCAACCATCATCTTGGCTAAAGGAGGATCCCCTCCCAAGCTCACACCCATGTCTCTTGGATCTTGTTCTTTGAGGGTTGCTGGCCTAGTGTCCTCAGTGCCTCGCTGTACTTTACTTTTCTGTGGCTGTGATTAAATCCCTAACAAAAAGCAAATTTAAAAATGATTTATTTGCTCTTCTTCCGTCCTCTTCCACCTTCTTCCCCCCACCTTTGCCCTCTCTCCTGAATAAACTCCCCCCCTTGGAAAAAAAAATGGTTTATTTGGGCTTATGACTTAAGAGAGGTAGAATCTATAATGGTGTGGAAGGCATGGAAGTAGAAAGGTCACATTTTATCTATACACAAGAGAGAGAGAGAGAGAGAGAGAGAGAGAGAGAGAAAACGGGAAGTCAAAAACCCATCCCTAATTTCTTTTTTCAGCAAGGCTCCACCTCCTTAGAGTCCCTAAATCTTTTGGTAGGATAGTTGTTTTCACAATATTAATCCTGCCTATCTATGAGCATAAGAGGTATTTCCATCTTCATGTGTCTTCTTCAATTTCTTTCTTTAATGTCTTAAAGTTTTCATTATACAAGTCTTTCATGTGTTCGGTTGCAGTTATCTCAAGAGAGTTTTCAGAGTCTATTGTGAAGGGTCCTGTTTCCATGGATTTTTTTCCCCTTGGTATGTTTGTCATTTATAGGAAACCTTCTGATTTTATGTGTGTTAGTATTATATTCTGCTATTTTATTGAGTGTGTTTAGCAGCTGTAGAAGTTTCCTGGTGGAATTTTTAGAGTTATTATATATACAATCATATCATCTGCAAGTAAAAACACTTTGATGTCTTCTTTGCTTGTATGTACTCCCTGAATCTCCTTCAGTTGTCTTATCACTTCAGCTAAGACTTCAAGTACTACATCAAATATGTATGGAAAGAGCGGACATCCTTATCTTGTCCCTGATTTTAGTAGAAATTTTTTGAGTTTCTCTCCATTTAGAATGAGGTTGTCTGTGAGTTGGCTATAAATTGCCTTTATTATGTTGAGATATGTCCCTCATTTCCCTTGCCTCCCAGGTCTTTTATCATGAAGGGATGTTGGATTTTGTCAAAGGCATTTTCTGTATCTAATGAAATGTTCATGAGATTTTTGTCTTTTAGTATTTCATGGGATAGATTATGCTTATCAATTTATTTATGTTGAGCCATCCCTGCATCTCCAGGATGAAGCCAATTTTATCATGGTGTACTGGAATTTAGTTTGCAGGTATTTTTTTCTATTTTTTATTAGATATTTTATTTACACTTTAGATGCCATCCCCTTTCCCCATCCCCCCCCCTTAGAAAACCCTTATCCCATGCCCCCTTTTCCTTTTTGCATTTATACATTTTTTTAAAAATGTTAATCATAGGCTTTATAAGTTTGGTATTGTTCAATCAGAGGTGTAACCCACTACCCAACCTAGATATATCAACTATCTTTGACTGGTGGAGATACATGAACATCTGCCTCCCTGTCTCCCCCTTCTTTCTCTCTTTCATCACCTAGCTTCTCCTCTCCTTCTTCTCCTCCTCTTCTTACTCCTTCTCTTCCTCTCAGTACTCCTCCCACCTTAGCTCCTCCTACATATCACCCTTCCTGTTAAAATGGAACTTTTCTCTCAAAATACAATTAGAGCATAATTATGCCGATTTGTACCAGTGAGGTACAAGATAGTCCTAATACCCAGTCCATCATTTTGTTGACTAACCAGCACCTCTGTCATCTATCCTAACTAAAACATTTAGTTCTGAACCTGGCTTTAGGATGAATGTCAGCTGACGACCATCCACTCAAATCTTTTCTCTCAAGGTAAATAGCCAGGATTGGCTATGAGGCTATAAGTTTTCAACCCCATCAGAAATCCAGAATGACTGAGTTAACTATAATTGTGGGAAGCACAAAGCATAGCTTCTAAAACTTAGCCAATTTATAGAGACCTCTGAACACCTGGACACTCCCTCTACTTCAAAATATTGGAGCATCTGTTCTTCCATCTTCTGGCCCAGGATCATCTGACAGACCTTAGTGCTGCAGAATTATTAAGGGCTGATTACTCTGTCTAGGCAGATATAATCAGTCGACTATTCAGTTTGCAGGTATTTTATTGAGAACTTTTACATATTTGTCCATAAGGGATATTGATCAGAGTAATAGTGGCTTCATAAAATGAATTTGGAAATGTCTCTTCAGTTTCTTCTTTGAGGAATAACTTGAGGAGTGCTGGCTTTAGTTCCTTTATGAAGGTCTAGTAGACTTCTGCACTGAATCCATCTGATCCTGGGTTCTTTTCAGTTGGGAGATTTTTAATTATTGCTTCTATTTCAGTAGTGTTTATTAGTCTGTTTATATTGTTTATTATATCTTGTTTTACTTTAGTAGGTACTATGTAGATCAAGAAATTTATCTACTTCTTTTAGGTTTTCTACCTCAGTGGAAAGTATGCCCTTACTATTCTCTGAATTTCCATGCTTTCTGTTGTAATGTTTATCTCTTCAGCTCCAATTTTATTAATGTGGATCTTCTCTCTTTTCCTTTTGGTTAATTTGGCTAAGTATTTGCTAATTTTGTTGATTTTTTTTTCAAAGAACCATCATGTATTTCATTGATTCTTTGTATTGGCTTTTTGGTTGGTTGGTTGATTCTCTTTCGTTTATTTAAGCCCTGGGTTTGTTTATTTCTTTCTTATTATTCTTTCTAAGTACCAAGTATTCAAACATGTGAGCTATTGGGGGATATTTCTCCATCAAACCACCCCACTTACCAACTATGAACCAAGGCCCCCCTCGGCTATTTTCTAAGTAAGAGTCTTATTAAAAACTAGGAGGAGTCAAGGTTTTCCTTGGAATAAAAGAGCAAGAAAGGAAGGAAGGAGGGAAGCCATGGTCATTTGAGTGCACGTACACATACATATACATGCACACACATACTCATAAACACATGCACACACACACAGGGGCAAGGCAGAAACAAGAAAGAAAATTTAAGGGGCTTTATTCCCATTCTTTTAAATACTTCCTAGACAATATTCCTGAAAAAATAATCTCTTCAAAGCGAGAAAGGGTGAGGGGGAAGGGGTGGAAAAGGAAAACGTTTTAAATACCACCAAAAAGACAAGCCTGGAAGCACACTGCATACATACATACATGCATACATACATACATACATACATGCATGCATGCATACATACATACATACATACATGCATACATGCATACACACATACATACATACATGCATGCATGCATACATACATACATGCATACATACATACATACATACATGCCTATAATCTCATCTATTCAGGAGATGAAGTAAGAGAATCACAAGTTTGAGGCCAGGCTGAGAAACATAGAGAACCCCTGTCTTAGAAGAAAAAAATTAAAAGGGATAAGGGTTGTAGTTCAGTGGCAGAACATTTGCCCAGAATATATAGGTAAAGGCCTGGGTTCAGTCCCCAGCAATGATAAATAAAATTAGATTCAAGCTCTGCACAGGACACAGGCCTATGATCTCAACACTTCGAGATAGAGACAGAAGGGTCTCAAGTTCAATGTCAGCTTATAGGATACAGGATAAGCTTGAGACTAGCTTGTCTCAAAGAAAGAAAGGAAAAAGAAGGAGGGAGAAGGAAGGAAGGACAAAAAGGAAGGAAGGAAGGAAGGAAGGACAAAAAGGAAGGAAGGACAAGAAAAGAAAATAAGTTCAAAACATTCAATTTAGTCCTTGCTTTAGGCAAGGACTAATTATATGACTCTTGTTCTATTATTTAGATTTTTTTAAAAAATTTAGTCTCTCTCTCTCTCTCTCTCTCTCTCTCTCTCTCTCTCTCTCTCTCTCTCCTGACCTAGCTTTTTTCTAAAAAGAAAAGCTTCTCACAATTGACTCCTTAAGAGCCTAAGGTCAGAAGAGGTCATTTACCCTTTTTTCTAATAACTGCAAATCACCCAGGCACCCTTGCCAGCCATTTAAATTCCTATAGTAATCAAAGGCTTTCTTCTTTCCTTCTAGAGCCAGATTGTATGGGATCAATGCATTTACCAGGGCATTTTAAGCCATTTAATTGGTATTCAAAGTGATGTTCCCGATTCTCTCTGCCTCAGAGAAATGGATGCTGGATCATGCACAGGGTGTTTAGCTGTTCCCGAGGAGGATGCATTTTGAGAAAGCCCTTGCAATCACATCTCTCCAGGCAGTCTCACACATAGAATGTGTGATAGCTGACTATTGAACACATCCAACCACAAACACATCATCATCGTTAAGCATCACTGATAGGCCGTCCACTAAGCAGATGTGTGAGGATTGGTGTTGCAATTACCTGCAGAAGAGTTGCCAGCAGCTATTGCCTCAGACACAGGAGTATTTTATATCTATTGTTTAATACGCCAGGACAGTGTGCATTTGGCAGCACTGTTTGCAATTCAACTCTCTCTGATACTGTGGGGCATTCTGAGTCTCAAATCTTTACGCTTTCTAATTACTCTTCTGTTCTAAATTTTTACCATTAATTTTTGGTTACACAGGTATCTGTAAATCATAGACAGAACCAGAGAGTGTTGAATGGCCTATCCTCCCAGCAGCCCTAAAACAACAACAATAAAATCCCTATAAAATCCCTATCCTCAGTTACCAAGACATATGAAACGTTCTCCATGTCTAAATCAAAACCTTGGAATGTGATACATTATATTAGTTTGTCCAATGGTGAGTTTTAAAAATCTAGGGCAGGAGAACTGACTGCCGAA